>NC_141059.1:38187869-38695369 GCF_041138505.1 Cibotium barometz | reverse complement strand
GTGACAGTCCCATGGATCGAACACAGTCCTGGTCATACACGGGTGGCACTGGTCTGGCTCCCGTCCATACGACACCATCCTGCTAACACACGGGTGGCACCAGTCTGGCTCCCGTCCATGTCAGCAAAATACTGGCCTCTTCACACGAGACACCGGCCTGGCCTCAAGTGAACGAGACGCAAAAACTAGGAATGGACCAAATGGTCGGCCAATTGGTGACATCCCCCCGGGCTTCTAAAGAGTTGACCTCAACTGAAAAGCCTCAAGATATGCCTACAACAATTGCGGATAATCTGCAAAATAATCTTCATTTACCCATTTGGCATCAATAGGCAAATAATTCTTAAACTTCACAAGGTATCTCCTGGAAAGCTTTCCTGCAGGTAGCTTTCTCTCCTTGTGAAAAACAATCTGTTCTGGCTGGAGGATCTCCTCAAGCTCTTCAATTTCTGGCGGATCTTCTGTGACAGGCTCATCAGGATCTGGCCCCACATATTTCCGAAATAGACTCACATGAAAAGCATTGTGAATCTGCCAATGACTAGGTAAAGCAAGCCTGTAGGACACTTCATTGATCTTGTGAATCACCTTGAAGGGTCCATAATAGCGAGGAGAAAGCTTAGGATATGATCCTTCTCGTCCTGGCCTCTTCCGAAGCCTAGCCTTCTCAAATTTCAGCAATACCCAATCACCTTCTTTGACTTCCATGTCCCTTCTATGCTTGTCAGCAGCCATTTTATGCTTATCCTGAGATTTTGCAATGGCTGTCCGCACCTGACCAAAGGCAACATCCAAGTCACTAACATATTCATCAGCTGCAAAAATCTCATCCTTTGTACGAAGGATGGGTGGCAAGACCACTCTGCCATAAATAATCTCAAACGGAGCCTTTCCTGTGGAAGCATGGATTGTATTGTTGTAGGCAAACTCAACAAGTGGAAGATACTTCTCCCATGCACTCTTTTGATCTGCCACATAACACTTCAACAAATCCAAGACAGCTGAATTTGCAGCTTCACTTTGGCCATCCGTTTGGGGATGATAAGCTGATGAAAACTCAAGCTTAGTACCCATATTATCAAACAAAGCCCTCCAAAATAGGCTTGTAGTCCTGGGATCTCTATCCCCAACAATGGATTTAGGCATACCATGATGCTTGAAAATATTAGCAAGAAAAAGCTTTACCATATGATCGGCTTTAATGGTTTTCTTGACGGGCAAGAAGTGAGCTTGCTTGCTAAACCTGTCCACAATAGTCCAAATAGCATCATTCCCATGCTGGGATCTAGGCAAATCCATAATAAAATCCATCGTGATACTTTCCCAAGGTTGCGAGGGAATAGGCAATGGCTGAAGCAAACCTGGAGGCTTTTGCCTATCAAATTTTACCTTTTGGCAAGTGATACATGCACGCACATAAGCCTCAATGTCTTTACGCATGCTTGGCCAAAAGAAATACCTCTGAATCATGCGAGTAGTAGGCATAATACCTCTATGACCAGCATAAGGTGGAGCATGACATTCATCCATAACCTTTGGACGCAAATCCTTCACCACACATAGGCAATTATCCTTCATGAGATAACCCTCATTGATAACATAAGAGGCATGTGAATGACCAGCCATCAAATCAGTCCAAATATGGCAAAAATCAGCATCCAAATGATACAAATCTCTCATAGCAGATAAGTCTCCATGAGAGGCCACTGAGACTGCAGCAATATAAGGCCTCCTAGATAGTGCATCGGCCACCACATTTTTCTTTCCTGGAGTATGCACAATCTGAAAATGAAACATGGAAAGAAAATTTGCCATTCTCATCTGCTTCTCTGAAAGCTTGGTTTGAGATAGAAAGTATCTCAAGCTTTGATGATCTGTCTTGACTACAAATTCAGCCCCAAGAAGGTAATGTTTCCAAATCTTTAAGGCGTGAATTACAGCCAAGAGCTCTTTCTCATAGATATCCATATGAAGCTCAGCATCATGCAAACGACGGCTCTCGTATGCAACTGCATGCCCTTCTTGATTTAGGACAGCTCCTATGCAATCACCACAAGCATCACATTCAACCACGAATGACTTGTGCAAGTCAAGAACAATCAATACTGGACCACATATGATCGCATTCTTGAGCTGCAAGAAAGCATCCTGTTCCTTTGAAGTCCATTTGAAAGCAATTTTCTTCTTCGTGAGATCATGTAGAGGAGTAGCAATCATAGCAAAATGCCTTATGAAACGCCTGTAATACGAACATAATCCCAGAAAACTACGTACTTGATGTACGTTTTGCAATTCGGGCCAATTCCGAATAGTTTCTATCTTTGCAGGATCCATTGTAACTCCATCCTTGGATACAATATGTCCCAGATAATGAATCTCTGAAAGGAAAAACTCACTTTTCTTGGCATTGACGAAAAGTTTATGCTTCCGCAACTCTTCGAACACTGTGACCAAATGAGTTCTGTGTTCCTGCTCATTCTTGGAGAAAACCAAGATATCATCAAAGAAGACTCCTGTAAACTTGCGATGGGATCGGAATATCCTATCCATCATACGATTAAAAGTAGCAGGAGCATTGGTGAGACCAAAAGGCATTACCAAGAATTCATATAATCCGAAGGCTGTCCTGAATGCAGTCTTATGGACATCTTGTGGCACCACGCGTATCTGGTGATAACCACTCTTCAAATCAAGTCTGCTAAAGCAAGCTGAACCATCAAGCTTATCCAAGATATCATCAATACGTGGAATAGGAAATCTGTTCTTGATGGTAAGCTTGTTCAAAGCTCTATAGTCTACACACATACGGAATGATCCGTCCTTCTTTTGAACTAGAAGCACAGGAGAGCAGTAAGGTGAGGAACTGGGCTGAACCAAACCTTTCTCTAAAAGCTCGTTTACCTGCTTCATAATTTCTTCTTGTTGTGCAGCACTCACTCGGTATGCGGGTTTGTTAGGTGGAGAACTACCTGGCACAAGATCTATACGGTGATCTTCGGGCCTTTGGGGAGGTAATTCACCTGGCAACGAGTCAGCAAAACAGTCGTTGAATGCATTAAGAAAATTCAGCCTATCATTAGACATAGCATCCACATTTTGATGATTTGACACAAGACTATCACGCACAAAAACCAAGTACGCTGAAAGACTCTTTTTCATTGCTTTATTAATTTGGATGTGTGATACAACTGGGATGGAATCCCCTTCTTTGCCAGCATCAATAAAGTGCATGCGGCCTTTATGCATAAAAGAAATCATATTGGACTTGTAGTCTTTGCGGGGCTCAAGCCTATGGTGCCACGGCTTGCCCAACAATACATCACATCCATTCAGAGGAGCAACTAGGAAATGCTCATTATCAAGATAGCCCTGTATATGGATAGGCAACTTCCCAATCAAAGGGGTAACCTGCACCTCTTTGCCAATAAATGCAGCTTCAGCTTGAATCTGAGGTCCCATGTTTTCAACCTCAATACCCAATGCAGCTGCCATTTGCATAGAGATGAAATTGTCAGTTGCACAGTCATCAAACATGAATAATGCGGGCTGATCCTTGATTTGCCCCCAAGCCTTGCAAACCATACGCTCTTTTGCATCATGACCTGTATTACCTTGCACATCAGGAACTGCATGAACATTTGCTTTGGTGTGCTTGTCCTCGTGCTTTGGTTTGCGATCTGGGCATTGTCGGAACATGTGGTCTTTGCTACCACAAGAAAAGCATTTTCCATCTTTAGCATATTGCTCTCTTTGCTCCGGGGTTAAGCCAAATTTGTTCTTCCTTGGGCCCTGTTCTTTGGATGAGTTATTTTCAGCTTTACCACCCTTGTAAGGCTCCCGGAAGTTCTTTTTAGGTGGCTGTCCACCCTTTTGCTGATTTGGGACAGCCTTGTCCTTCCCCTTGGAACCTCCTTGATCTTGCTTGATCTTGAGCACCAATTGCTCTGTGGCAAGAGCAGAAGCTGTGAGTTGTTGCAACGTATGCTTTGGGTGCAATTCAATACCCGATCTATATGCAGGTTGCAATCCAGAACGAAACTTCCTCTTTCTTTCATCCTCTGTGATTAGCATGAAGGGAGTCACTTCCAGCAACACTTTCCAAAATTTGTTAACATACTGTTGCACACTCTCATTGTCTTTTTGTTCCAGCCTGTCCCACTTTTGAGTGAGAGTTTGCTCTGCATTGGGTGGCAAGAACTGAGCATAAAATCTATCTTTGAATTCCTTCCAAGTAGAGATGGGATCCTTGGTGATCTTTTCGGTGATCCACCAATGGGCAGCAGTGCCTTTCAGAAACATGCTAGCATGGCGCACCTTCGACTTTTCTGTAAAGTCCTCATCGCTAAAAGCAATGTCGAACTGTGCCACAAACGCTAACACCTTAGAGGCATCATGTTCACCATGAAAGACATCAAATTTGACAGATTTATCACCTGCTTTGAACTCCTTGAGCTTCCTGGCATGAGGCTCATGGTCCTCTCTTTTTCTTTTCCCCTTATCCAACGGGGTAGCCCTATCTGCATGGGCTCCATGGACCGTCATAGAAGCTTCATGGGGCACGGTGGCATGTGCTCCACGAACTCGAAGCTCAGATGCATGTGACTTACCTGCATATGGCATAGTCTCTCCATGAGACAACTCAGAAGGCAAAATTTTTCTAGAAGTAGACCTGTCACCATGAGATACATATCTTGCATGCATGTGACTTTGATGCCCTCCATGAGCACTAGCATACATAAATCTATCAGGCTTAGTGCCTTGGGGAGAGGATGCATGACGAGAGGTGACAGTCACCTCTTCCTTTTGCATAAAAGATTTCAGCCTCTGGGATGCGGGATCTCCATGCTTCAAACGAGGTGGGTTTCTGAATTTTAGCTCTCCGTCATCCCCCTCTTTGATATCACCTTTGCGAAGGAGATAGGCAAGTGCCAACTCCCTTGGTTTCTTGCCCACTTCACGAGCCATTGATTCAAAGGTTACATCAACCATAGCATCAGCCTTCCTGGCTTCAATAGCACTTTGTAGATGGGGATCTTCATGCAAAAACTTCAATTCTTGCTCTTGAGCCTACAAAAGTTTTCTCATATGTTCCATTTCAGCCCTCATAGCATCAGGGTCTTGTTCAAGCATAACTGTCTTTCCTGGAGACAGTTGACCCTTGGATTCACTATCCATAACCCTTTCAAGGGGCTTGTGTCTACCTCGCAGGGCATCAGACCCACGAGAAGCACTAGATGGACCCCTCGAATTTGGTACTTCCAAAGGGTTGCCTTGGCTGTCCATTGTGTTCAAAGTTTGCTAAAAGCGGGATGTCCAGTACACAGGTTCGTTTCCCCACTAGGAAGAGGGAAACAACCGTGCTCTGATACCAATGAAACCGATCCCGTCAAGTGGGAAAGACTCCGTTGGACATCCACACGCTTAATAGCACAACTTTAAAACCACAAATTTGAAATGGACAACTTTAAAACAACTTGAATTTAAATGAACAGAAATGGAAAGATGGACACCAGCACTGGGGCCGGAACGGGCCGACCCCCCCCTCAATATATGATATATTTATTGGGAGTATTTAATGAATACAATGCTCCATGGGTTCTGTGAACCAGATGATGTCCATGTACATATGAAAACAGTACCAAACAAATAGGCTCTGATTTCGATGAAGAAAACTCGAAGCAGAACGACCACTATTGTGGTCCAATCTCTGCGGTCCTGTGCTTTCACTGGACTCCGGGGAGAGCGCCTCACTGGTGTTCCGAGACCACGCACAAACAGGCGCTCTCGTACTAACGCCTGGCTCTCCCGATCTCAGCACCTTTGGACCGAGGTTCGCCAACACAGCTTGGACAACCCGGCACCGAACGGGTGTTGGCCGAGCGGGACGAATCTTTTATCAGATTTAAACATATAATACTTTACTCAAATCTGAAAATCACTTACTTGTGGATGGTTGATAGGAAACCAATACTTGTGGTTTGCTGAGGTTGAAACCACCCTTGTTGAAGAAGGAGTAGTCTCGTGTAGAACTATCAGAACAAGCACCACCACGAGAGACCACAGCCGCCTGTGAGAGCAGCCACAACAGTCCTGGTGGAAGTGGCCACGTCTGAAAACAGTGAAGAAGAAGGGTAGCGCAGCCTGATAATATTCAGCCGCCTGGGGAAACAGTTGCAGCTGTGTGGCCTTGTGGAGGTGACAGCCGCCTGCAGGAGAGGCTGAGGTGCAGCCAGCAGCAGAGGGTCGCCTGTAGAGAGTCCACGCCTCAGAGCAGCCACAGCAGTACCTTGTGAAGGGGCAGATTCAGCAGTCGCCTGGGGTAGTAGGCGCAGCCAGCAACAGAGTCAACCACCTGTAGAGAGTTTGGCGCAGGCAGCAGCAGCATAAGCAGCCCCCTGCAGAATTCAACGCAGCCACCAGCAATGATATTCAGCCGCCTGTAGAGAGGCAGGCAGCGTAGCCTGAGAGGAGCCGGAGTGCTGGTCGCCGGTTGTCTACGTGAGAAGGAAGCGATGGGTGATGGACCAACGCAAGAAGCGATGCATGCCACGCTTGAAGAGAGACCTTCTTTTTAATAAAATCATCTGGAGATAACCTTGGTCATACCCACGTTTGCATGTGGGGGGGCTAGTGGGGGTAGGTGACCATGCCCACCCCCACACTCACTTAAAAGTGGGGCTCCCCACCTTGGCCCCAAAGTGGGTGCCCAAAGGGGGTGCCCACTTTTAAATAAGTGTGAATCCCCTAACCTTATAAAATAAAGGGGTTAGAATAAAATAACAATAAACAACATGTACCATATACTTACCACCTGTTCACATGCACTGAAACTTGTCAGAATACAGGGCAAACTTCACGACTCACTGGCAAGCGTCCCCGCTTAGTAAGTAACACGTCAGGCAGGCAAACACACAAATACATGTCATGCGAAAACAGTTTCAAACATGCAAAATATGTGTGCATGTGCAAAAAGTAACATGGACATATCTCCCGTTCATGGAACATGTACAAAATATCTGTCGGCACAAAACTGGCACGACATAAAACATAAAAACCTGGTCTTCCTATGGAGTGACAGTCCCATAGGTAAGACACAGTTCCAGGCACGAGTTTCCCTATGGTGTGACAGTCCCATAGGTAAAACACGGCACGAATACTGGCTCTTCCATGGCGTGACAGTCCCATGGATCGAACACAGTCCAGGTCATACACGGGTGGCACTGGTCTGGCTCCCGTCCATACGACACCATCCTGCTAACACACGGGTGGCACCAGTCTGGCTCCCGTCCATGTCAGCAAAATACTGGCCTCTTCACACGAGACACCGGCCTGGCCTCAAGTGAACGAGACGCAAAAACTAGGAATGGACCAAATGGTCGGCCAATTGGTGACAATGTATGTATGATATATATACGTATATACATATATATATATATACATGTATATATATACATGTATGTATGTATGATATATATACGTATATACATATATATATATATACATGTATATACATATATACATGTATATGTTACATGTATATATATGTTACATGTATATGTATATATATATGTATACATATATGTATACATATATGTATACATGTATATATATATATATATATATGTATACATATATGTATACATGTATATATATTTATATGTATATATATATGTTACATATATATATATATATATATATATGTATACATGTATATATGTATATACATGTATATATACATGTATATATATTTATATGTATATTTACATGTATATATATATATATATATATATATATATATATATATATATATACATATCTATACATATATATATATATATATATGTATATGTATATATACATATACATATATATACATATCTATATCTATATATATATATGTATATGTATATGTGCATATATACATGTATATATGTATATACATATGTATATGTGCATATATATATAGATATATATATATATATGTGCATATATATATAGATATATATATATATGTATATATATATGTATATATATTATATATGTGTATATATATATATACATATATATGTATATACATATGTATAGATATATATATATATGTACATATATATGTATATACATATGTATAGATATATATATATATGTACATATATATATATATATTATATATGTATACACATATACATGTACATATATATATATACATATGTATGTATATATATATATATATATATATATATGTATACATGTATATATGTGTATATATATATACATGTATGTATGTATACATGTATATACATATATATGTATACATGTATATATATATATATGTATGTATGTATACATGTATATATATATATATATATATATATATATATATATATATATATATGTATGTATGTATGTATGTATGTATGTATGTATATATATTTATATGTGTATATATATATATATGTAACATACATGTATATATAGATACATACATACATACATACATACATACATACATACATACATACATACATATATATATATATATATATATATATATATATATATATATATATATATATATGTATGTATGTATGTATGTATATATATATATATGTCACGTGCACACCATTCAGGTGTACAGTGACATGGCATCATTTTAGCATCATAGACATCATCAGGCATTTAATCATGATTTATTCAGGCATTTAAATGAATGTTTTCAGCATGTACCACATGGTATGAGTTGAATTCAGCATTGTAGCATCACATTAGTCATTTAGACAAGCATTGGGACATGGTGGAGGCAGCCGACTAGCATTATTGGTATTTTATGGGAGATATGAGCCTCACAGTACTGGCAGCCAAGCTGGCCAACCAGTCCCCTCACCCATATATATATAGGCGCCTCTCCTTTCAGCCATTCAAGCACATCATCATCTGGCTCATCATGCGTTTTCAGCCTCTTATCTCAGCATATAGGTCAGCGCATATCAGTTCAAAAGCATTCAGCCCAGTGTTCTCCAACACATCTCCTCCAGGAAGCTTTGGGAGCAGCATAACCAGTCCATCATATTCAGCATACAGTCCATCATCTTCAGCAAACGCATCCATCTCCTCAGCGTTTCCTTCCCAGGTAACAGGAGTACATCTGTGTTTCATCATCAGGTCAGCATAGCATCTGTTCCAAAGCATCCCTTTAGCGTTTCCTTCCCAGGAGACAAGGGAAAGATAGTGGACAGCAGTTCATATAGCATATCAGCATATTCAGCAGTATAGATCCATTTGGATCTCATTGTAACCGCATTCATCATATAATATAGCTGCATTGCATTGACACATATTTGTCTATCTCTTAAACATCATTAAGTGCAGTTTAGTTAGACTAAGGTTGTGATTACTACGGTCTTAAGCTCTCACATGTCACAATATATATATGTATGTATATATATATATGTATGTATATACACATATATATATACATACATATATATATATATATATATATATATGTATGTATATAGATGTATATGTAGATATATATACATATATATACACATATATATACATATATATATACATATATATATATATATATATATATATATATATATGTATGTATGTATGTATGTATGTATATGTATATGTATATATATATGTACATATATTTAAGAACTTGGAAGTTGTTCTCAATGTGTTTAATTTAGTATTTGTGATCATCAGCCTGGCATGCAATTAGACTGAACAGGTGCTGTATGAACTTCTGTTTTCTTTGGATGTTCAGGTGGGTTCTGCATCTGATGAGAGAATTCTAAGCTTGTTGGATTCTGCTCTTCTAGCCGACACCATCAACACAGTGCGAAGGGCAAGAGAGCTGGTAGATTCTGGTGTAGAGCCACTCTCTTTGATGTCACGATTGGCCACTCTAATTACTGACATTCTAGCAGGCAGCTTCAAGTTCACAGACAAACAAAGAAAAGGGTTTTTCCGGAAACAAGCCTGTAAGTACTACTGCTTGACCTCACTATCTTTTATGGCATACTATGCACAGCCAGATTGACTTCTGTATGTTCGGTATGTTACTGCTTTATTAACCGAAGTATTGCTATATTTGGGCCAGTTTCTGAAGAAAAGTTGGAGCGGCTGCGCATGGCAATGAAGACCCTCTCGGAGGCCGAGAAGCAGCTCAGGGTTTCCAATGACAGAACCACTTGGTTGACTGCAGCTCTGCTACAACTCGGTCCTGACCGCACATATATGTTTCCTGCATCCTGTGTGAGTACCAGCGTAACACAGAGCCCGGTTGCACTCGATGATGTGGGCGAGAATGAGATCGCTGATTTTGAGCATAGATCTTCGGGAAGGCAAATATGCGTAGACAAAGATGCAAATTTCCCACAGAATTTCAGCTCAGGTTTTGTGCCTCTGGATAGCAAGGGCGGACACAGTCATGGTATGTATGTCCACGAGAATGCCTACTGGACCAAAGAAATACCACCACAAGAGCCTTTACAAGGAAAAATCCTACCCGATCGGCCTTGTGTGCAAACTGAAGCATTACATGAGCCCTCGCAAGGCTCAGAGATGCCACATTTCCGAGAAGATCCATTGGACGAATCATTTAATGACACTACCAATGAGCAGAGGTTGAGCCCAACAAAGCTGGACGACATCTGGTGTAGAGTCATGGAGAAATGCCGATCACTCTCTCTCAGGCAGTTACTGTATGCAAGTGTCAAACTTATCTCAATCTCAATCTCAGAAGGTATTTTCTCAGCAATGTTTCTTGCTCTAAGGGCCTTTACAGACAGATCCCCCAGCCACCATCAGACCTGCAGGGCTTGGACGGGGGAGATCCCCCACCCATGAGGGTTGGGGGTGAGATCTCCTCTGGGGCTATATATGTACTGACTCTTTGTTTTTTCTATCTGATTTATTTTTGAGGTCTTTTTCTCTGTTGGTTCGCAGTCGATGCTGTCATACATTTGGAAGTCTGCCATCCCGATCACAAGTCCAGCTGCGAACGGTCTCAGAAAAGCATCGCCAATCTTTTCCAGTCAGTGCTGGGTTTCCCAGTGGAGATAAAAACAAGCCTTGCTTCCCTCCCGGCAGAAGTAGAACAGTTCAGATCAACACAAGGTTCTGTAACTAGGGACAATGGTGCACCTGGTAACCATAGCCGGATCTGTCCAGAGGTTGTGGCCTCTCAAGGCTATGAGTGGAAAAATCAAGGAAGTGTCATGAAGTCTCAGGCACCACATCATTCAAATGCTATGGAAAGTTTTCCGGCAATCCCGCATGGAGCACCTTCAAAAGAGCAAAAATGTTTCAATTCTGTGGCTTCCATGTGGAAGAACAACATGGCGTGTGCTGACAGTGGGGGGTGGCCGGGACATCAAGCCAATGACAGTATGACTGCAACGGGAGGAGCTCAAAGAGAAAATGGAAGGGTAACACACGAAACCAGAAGGTTATCCCCACTGATGGCACCTGCATCTGGAGGCATGGCGACACACGGAGCACAAGATCAACATCAAGTTTCTCACAAAGATGTGGCAGGGGATATGAATGGTTATGTACAGGACCTTGAGTATGATGAGCCATACAGTGAAGGCGAGAGGGATATTGATCAGATTGAGATGCAATCTCACGAGTCTCATGAAATCACCACTTTGCATGAGGAAAGCAGGTATGCGTTAACATCTCAAGACTGAAGCGATAATCTTTCTAGAAGCATCTTACTGCTACATTGTCGCATTGTGTTGTACGTCGTGGCATAGAGTCCATTGGTGAGCTAACCCAATTATTTGTTTCATAGTAGGCCAAGGCATAGTGCCTACGAGGAGCCTGTGGGCATTCAATCTTACTGTGTTGACGGGCGCCATAGCTGCGATGCCGACTTGCAGAAAAGGAAAGGAAGCAATCTGAAGATGGTTCGGCGTCTATCGATGAGGAGCCACAGCAAGTCCTTGCCTAGGAGTGATCCAAATTCGCCCGACAACAGAGGGAGCTCTTTGAGAGTCCCCAGATTCTCCATCAAGAGTCAAGTAAACCCGCAAAAAAACAAGGATGCCCAAAATCTAGAAGGGCCTGAGCAGGCTGGAGACCTAGAAGGAGCTGCAGCTACCCTGAAAAAGGGCAAATTGAAAGGAGCTGCAGGCAGTTTTGCAAGGTTTTTGCAAGGGAAGCTTACAAAGCAAGGAGCTGAATTAAGTAAACAGTGAAGGGTTGAATCTGAGTGTGTTAAGAGTCTTGGAGCTCATATGTTAATCTACATGTGAAAACATCGTTTTAGACAGCCAATCTTGGAACTTGACCCAAGTGAAGATTTTAAGTGTCTTGGAGCTCATATGCTAATCAACTCATTCATCCTAGCTTTGTCCAGGGATAACAATCATGATAATTATTACTACAATTAGTGGTGCCAAGTTTGAAAAATTATGGCATTCCCATGTGTTTGGGATAATGCATGATAAATAAATAACCAATCATCCCCTTCTGATAATGGTGTGATAAGTCTTATCATGGCACTAGCAATACAGCCATTCTACTTTGAGAGTGTTCACACACTAGTTAGTTACACATGAAAACTCCAAATTAGTAAACAATAATTGATGGGAAAGTTTAGCTTTGTAAGGGTGACTTGGCAAGGTAGCACCTATCAACTTGATATATGACATGCAATTTCTAGTCATGGAGTTTGCTCCTTTATGGGCCATTTTGGTATCAAATACTTGCATTGTCGGCATGCCTTTGGAAACGGAAGGCTTTACTGGCATTCCAATTATTCCTTATTGAAAAATCAAGAAAATGCAAACAAAATATCTTAGAAAAATACAAGAAAATATATTGTTGCTATGGTATGTCGCGGGGTCTTTTAAGACCCTATCAAATGGGATCAACGGCTATGAGATCACGAACAGTCCGTTGCCATTTTTCAGTGCGGCAGTTTGAAAAGGAAACTAGGGCAACAATTCGGCCAACCATTTTTTGGCATGTTGGATCGAAAAAAAAAATTGAAGTAAACTCCTTGCATGCAAGTAAAGTAGGGGGCAAGAGTAAACGAGGGAAAGTAAACTACGAACAAGGTTTTACGGAGAAAGTAAACTAGGGAGGAGAGGGTAAACTAGGGAAAACTAAAGAAGTAAACCAGGGAGGAGAGGCTAAACTAAGGAAGTAAACTAGGAGCTTGGGCTTTAAACTAGAATAAAAATATAAAAAGGGGGTTGACAACGTGGTGGTAATAGTGTATCTGTTACAAATAGAACTTTAAACTAGAGATCTCCTTCTCGATTCCAAGCTTCACCTATGAAAAGTAAACCTTTTGGTTTTTGAGACGTGGGACTTGGAATTTTTTTTGGGCCCAACTTCTTCGAGGTAAACTAGGAAAAAAACGTTGAAGCGCTTGGAAATTTCTTTTGGGCCTAACTTCGAGCTAAACTAGGGAAACAAGTAAACTAGGGACGTCTCCCAAGTCTCAAAAACCAAAAGTTAGGCGAAGCTTGGAATCGAACAACCTGAGACCTCTAGTTAAAAGAGCTAAGCTCTAACCAATACACTATTACCACCACGTTGTCAATCCTCTTTTTTTATCTTTAACATATTCAAGTTTTTCTCCTGAAAAAGAGATCCTTCTATTAGTTTCCAAGGGAACAACCATGCAAGCTAAGTACAAACTCAACTCTGTCAAGGGAGCAATAATCAAAGTGATAAGAAAAAAGGGGGGTGTTCTCCTCACCAGCGGGAGTTACCTCATACAATTGGGAAGGGGAGGGGGAACAACCATACCAATGGTATAATGCTAGGTGGGCACACCACACCACTGTTAGGGAGAAAGAGCCGTGATGCCAAGGCCTCGTGGCACTTCCGCATGCGATCAAAGCCACCTTGAAGCTTCCCCTTTGTCCACGGAGGGTGTGAATGATGTCGAGCCATATGCTCCAAATGGACTCTGCTAGTGAGTGGGGGTGCCCTCTATGGCCTCGCTACTACAACAAGCTCGCCAAATATGCCACACAATAATACTCAAATCTCCCATCTCTAGCAGGTACCTACCTAGAGTCTAATGGACAGAAGAGGGAACCAAGACTGGAGCTGTCAAGATCCGATGATGAGTAACCTACAGGACTAGTCCCCCACCATCCTCCTCATATGCCATGGCTACCTATTCAGCCTTGGTGGCCCAAGCAACCGTGCCCCAAGTAACTGTGCAAGAGGGAGCTCGGTCCATAGTGAAGATGCGAAGAAACTGATGATGAGTAACCTACAGTACCAGTCCCCCACCATCCTCCTAATATGCCATGGCTACCTATTTGGCCTCGGTGGCCCAAGCAACCGTGCCCCAAGTAACTGTGCAGGAGGGAGCCCAGTCCATAGTGAAGATGCGAAGAAACCTCTGCCAAACCTATTGAACCTTTGGGCAATCCTAAAGGCAATGATGTTGGGAATCCTGTAGATGGGGCCACACCTCAAACAGACAATTGATCTACCTCCTATGGCCAACCAAGTGCCAACCACAAGGCTCCAGTGGGCTAACTGCTACACAGAAAGAGTGTATCTTTCGCGCAGACGAAACCTATCCCACAACCTCTTCTAGAAATCTAAAAGAAACTATGGAGGGAGGCCCTGGGATTGCCAGTGCCCCAGCATTTCTGGAGTGCCATCAATCTTAGGCATCTAAATCCTACGACCCAGTCGTGTTCTGTACTCAAAGAAGGGGGTGCTGAGAGCCTCCTCTCTAGTTAAGGGATCCTACCATGTCCACTCTCTTGCGTCCCACTGAAGGCGTGTGAGGAGGTTTCCCTTCCATAACCATAAACACCAAATTTATTTTAAATTTAAATTAATACATATATTTTAACAAAATAAGGCGCAAAGGTATGTCATGTCTGGTGAACACTCCAAGCCACTATGGGGGAGGGAGGTCTAGGATCAAGGTGAGGCACTCTGAGGGGATGGAAGAGTTGATGTCGAGGCTAAGTTTGTCCCTTCCTCGTATCCTAGTAAAACTATAGGCCAGCTGCTAGTTGCTGGCTGCTGGCAGAGCTGATACAAAGCTGCTAGAAACTCACAGTGCCATCGCTTGCCCGCTGGGCCATTATCAAGTGCAGCTGTCAAGGGATTATGTTAAATTTTTTACAAATCAAACCAAAGTTTTTCCAGAGATTGTAGATTAGGGATCTACTCTTGGAGATCTTTCCAATGATATATAGCATGATGGGCAATTTTTCATATTCAAGAAGTTCCCAATTGGCGACATCGCCAATTTGAGAACTTCTTGAATATTAAAAATTGCCCATCATGCTATATATCATTGGGAAGATCTCCAAGAGTAGATCCCTAGTCTACAATCTCTGGAAAAACTTTGGTTTGATTTGTAAAAAATTTAACATAATCCCTTGACAGCTGCACTTGATAATGGCCCAGCGAGCAAGCGATGGCACTGTGAGTTTCTAGCAGCTTTGTATCAGCTCTGCCAGCAGCCAGCAACTAGCAGCTGGCCTATAGTTTTACGTTTGGTGGAGTTTAGCGGAAAAAAAAAACAAGTCATGGGGTGAATGAGAGATGGAGGAAAGTGAAGAGGAAAGGTGAATACCAGTGTTGAAAAACGCTTTGGAAGTGAGAAAGAGAGAGCAAGTAGGGGGAGGAGGAAGGAGAAAGCAAGTGGTAGTGGAAGTGGAGGGGAGATTTGGAAAGGGGAGGGGATCGCCAAAATCTTTACATAGTTGTAGATGATATAAATAAAATCTAATGAAGATTAAGAATTCTTAAATAAGATGTTAATTAAGGTTACATCTTATCTAATTGTCAAAAAATTAGACACTAATAAAATGCTAACAAGCTAAGCACAAGAGTAAGAGTTTGAAATGAGCCAAAACTATATTTTGTCCTCTTTCACTCATGGGGGGTATTTATACAAAAAAGGTAGGGCTAGGGTTTTCCCACTCAACCCATATTTGTGTGCCACCCAAAATATAAACAAGACAAAAAAGCCATCTATATACTATCATACCTCTTAGATACAATTTATTGTCTTAATCTTATGTCATGGACTCGTGTTTTTGTGCCAATGTGCCTAATAGATACAATATCTCTTATCTCATGGACCGTTGCGTTTTTTTGTAAGACGTTAATATATATTTCTTTTCCTCTCTCTCTCTCTCTCTCTTCAAGAGGCATACCTTAAATTCTTCTCTTGTTTTAGCACATAACTAATTTAAAATGCGTGATGAAAAGCAAATACGTGTGATATTTGGTGCAAGTCATTGGAAGGAAGAGATGCCCATATATAAAACAAAACATGTTTTTGTACCAATGT
The DNA here is from genome assembly GCF_041138505.1 of Cibotium barometz. NCBI lineage: Eukaryota > Viridiplantae > Streptophyta > Polypodiopsida > Cyatheales > Cibotiaceae > Cibotium > Cibotium barometz. The sequence continues at coordinate 38,679,060 of NC_141059.1, read as the reverse complement.
GCATATAATAGATACATTTTGATATATTAGCTCTCATTGCATGGACCTTCTTATGTCTTACCGTTCATCTCATGGACCTTCTATAAGACATTAATATAATCTCGTTTTCCTCTCTCTCTCTCTCTCTCTCTCTCTCTCTCTCTCTCTCTCTCTCTCTCTCTCTCTGAGATTGGTTAGCTCATGGAGTTGTTATTCAACACGTCTTGTGTTCGAATCTCACTCCCGTCGGATAGATCATATTTGGTCTCTTGGGATTGTTCCTACGACGTTAAAAGAGCTTCTTCTTCTTCTTCTTCTTCTTCTTCTTCTCTCTCTCTCTCTCTCTCTCTCTCTCTCTCTCTCTCTCTCTCTCTCTCTCTCTCTCTCTATGCCTACATTAAGATATTCTTATCTCCTTTTAGTAGGTAACTAATTTAAAATGAATAGTAAGAAAATTTATATGATATTTTGGAAGGCAGATCAGATGCCCACAAGAAAGTACCTTAGCAAGGCATACTTTGTGTGGTAGACCATGGAAGAGCTCAACAACGAATCCTGCATGGCGTGATTTTGATTTTATGAAATACTTATGTCATTTTGTAAGTTTCAACTCTTTTTTGGCTTGTTGCCCATGTGCATGAGGAGGAAAGTGTTTTATCCCCAAGTCAATATCATTTTCTTCTTTTTGGCCCACTAGTAAAAAATATAGCATTAAAAAAAGAACTTTACAACTTCATCAAATCATGAATGCTTCTACTTCAATGCATATGTATTAGAATTCAAAATCTCTCTCTCTCTCTCTCTCTCTCTCTCTCTCTCTCTCTCTCTCTCTCTCTCTCTCTCTCTCTCTCTCTCTCTCTCTCTCTTCTAAGGCCTGCATACTAGAGATTACACTACCACAGAATGAGGGTGTAGCAGCGAAAATAGCAGCGCTTTTATAACTAGAAAGGTAGGCAGATGTCGGGCTATTTTCGCTGCTAAAATGCTACTATTTTTGTTGTAACGGGTTCGCTACTAGGCAGCGAAAATAACAGTGAAATTTCGCTGCTCAACAACGATATTTCGTTGTTTCGCAGTGAAATACCATTGCTCAGCAGAGCGAAAGTATTGCGCAATTAAAAAAAACTGGGGCAGACTGGGGAGTCTACACAGGACTCCCCAGTCTGGCCTAGCTCTTTTTTTTTTAAATTAAAACAGTCACAATTTTATGACACAAACATAAACATGAGAAACACATAGATTGTGAAGAATGCAATTGAGCCCAAAATTTATTTTATTTCACGAAGTGTTTGGCCTTTGGCCATATATTAAAATATATATCAATGAAGAGGTGGCTAACTGGAATCCTCATCGGATTCCGAGTGCTCATCATCATCTCTTCGTCCTCATCTTCACTTCCTTCCACCACTTCATGCTCGTAATCAGGATCCTCCTCTTCCTCTTTCCCTTCATCCTACATACATGCCATCAAAATCAAGGTAAGCATAGTGCAATAAAATACAATTAGATGTAGATAAGAGAAGGGTTTAGGCTCACTTACCTCATCTACTTGAGTCCCCAAAATGGACTCGTCCAAGTGTACGCATCCACGTCCATAATTTTTTACGAAGGCCTCTATATCCATAGTCGTACTCCTCTTTTGTTGGGTCACACCCAACAACCTCCCTCTACAAAAAACAATTAAGAAAGTGACACAATTAGTTAAAGAAAAAAATATAGTACAAAACAAAATGAAAGAGGAGAAAAAATGATTACTAAAATAGGTACTTTTATGAAACAAGCAATGAAGGAGGACTTTCCTCTCCCGAGCCGAAGTGTGAAGCCCCTCGCTTCCGTAGAGTCGGGAAGCACTCACCCCACCGCTTGTTATTGAAAAGCACTTGGGTGCTTTCACACACGAAGCTGCATGCGTGCCTCCACTCCTTGTGCATGCAAATGCTGGGCTTCTCCAAATTATTATTTAATGCTCTCTTGATATTTGCTCTCCTATTAGAGAGCAAAAGCTTGATTCATCTCTTCATCCACTCCTCCGAGAAGCAAAGACCCACATGTGGAACAGGGAACTCCGACTTGAGCACATGAATGATGTATTATTGCTTTAAGCTCATCTTGTGCTTTTCACTTTTTGAAGGAGTTCATAAACTCCAGATTTGCAACAAGTACATGCATGCGGTTCATGACTTGCTTCCCTCATGCATCCATCATGAGGGCACCACATCGACATCCACATTGTATGGTAGGGTTCGTGGATTGAATGATGGACATTAGGGAAAATTCGGGCTCCAAATGGTCCCTTTAAGGGCTTTCTCTCTCCTCCTGGAATCCCAAAAAGTGTAAAAATAATATTATTATATTGGGTTTTTCTCTCTTCTTTTCGAATCTAAATTCACTTTTCTAAAGAGATTCAATGCTTATTTTATTCTAATGTTCTTAAATTCTACGTAACTTTAACCTCTGCGAGTGGAAATTCATAAATGTAAAAAGCTAGTACTCTATAAAGTAAGAAAACAAGTATGAGGATATTTCTGACATATGTAACTATGCAACTATATTTCTAACATAAGTACAACATGGAATTAGAAGATGTTGATTGGAAATAGGGGCATTTTTTAAAAGAACTCAAATATATCTTTGGAAGCGAACTTAGTATTATGCAAAGTTCTTTTTTTCAGCACAATTAAACACGCTTAAGTTCTATTCTAGTGTATTTTCATGAAGTTATGGTGGTTTCCATTGGGCGAGTTTTCCTAATTCAATATACACTATTCTCCATTTGAATTTCCCTCCATTCAAATCTTCAATCTTTTAAGGAAGCCTCTAAGATTTCACCTGAATCTCCTCTTTCCTCATATATTATTTATGCATGGACAACAATGAAGAGAGATTCGACTTTCTGGTGCCTTCAAGTGGAACCAAAAAGTCATATTTGCCTTCATTGATTTTCTATACTCGATTATTTTTCTACCATCAACAAGAAGTGTTATTGCATCAACAAGGACATCAAGAAGTGTCTCTACATTGCTCAATGGAGGTATGACATTAATTTTTATGTTATTTGAAATTCAAGTGTTTGAAATTAATGATAATGTTTTACTGCATTGTATATTTTTGCAAAGAAAGGAGTTAGTTGCAATTTCAGTATTGTTTTGTGGTCTGTAAAACATCACAGATAATTCTAAGAAGCGATGTATACATGTGGACCTGGACAATGAGTATGCTCCTCTCTCTATAAGAGAACAAATGCTTCTAAGGTCAACCCTTATGTAATGCAACAAGCCAGGGAATTAGGGAGAAAGCATGTTGATATATGGGTGGAAGGATCAATTTACCCACCTAATCCCTTGACCCAATTTTCAAGCCTAACTTCTTTGATTAAATATGTTTGTGAGGGCAATGCTAGCTTGCTTGTTGGTTACACAATAAGGCTTGCTAGTCAGGTGCAAAGCATTTGGATATTGTCACAAAGGATGCTAATGATGAAGGAATCTCAGATCAAGCAGTTAAATGCTTGACTGTCTAACAACAAGGAGAATGAATACAATGAGTTGGTAGAAATTGTTCATGCTCAGCATTTGCAAAACCATGAATTGGATTTTTTTTAAAAAGGATCTAGAGACCAAGAATAATAAATTAGAAGGGGTGTTAGAGAAGACATTTAAACATGGGCCCACTTCTAATTTAGATGCACATGAACAAGTAAGAGAACAAAGACCACTTACTGCATTGCCAAAAATAGTGGAAACTACAAACGACGTATACATGCCAAGACTGATAAGCTGAAGAACCTTAAACAAGGCAATGGAGCACTCTCAAAAGTCTTCTCAAGACAGATGGGGAAGTCTACACTTTCTCATTCAAAGTTCAGAACATTAGTGATGATCTCATGCATGCACGATTGCAAACAAGATGTGAAGAATGTATTTGCTGCTGCAACAACTGAAGCTCAAGATATTTGTAACAAAACTGGTTTAAGTAGAGAATCCTATACAATGATCTACAGACAAATGGATGTGGATTTTAAGTCCGTGCTGCAAAACAAAAGGGTAACTCCACTGCCATGCCCTTATAGTGTTAGAAAAGCAAGGCAACAATTGAATAACAATGTCCTTAAACTCATTGGTGAGCCAAAACACATAATTCACTCACATGTATTCAAGCATTGTGCTAAAGAAGTGACCTTTGATCTGATCCAAACAACAATTTTGTCTTGAATGCGTGCAAAAAATTGCAAGCTCCAATGGTGAAGTTTTATGCTATGTCTGTTCAAGAGTGGTGGCACACTAAATTTGTACTAAAACTTGATGAGAGTGAAATTATAAAGAATCAAAAGATAGAAAGAGTAAGTTTAACATTGATGAACATGGCATTGGATCCTTCCATAAAGTCAAGTGATCTTGAGTACTTCAGTGTTCAATCTAAAAACGAAATATGGTGCCTCGCAAACATTTGAGGTTCCAAAAGAGGACCATGAGATCCTAAAGATGTTTTTCAATCTAACAGCGATTCCTGCTATGGTTCAACGTCAAAAAGTTGGTGAAATTCTACATGTGGATGGTTTTGAAGACTACTCAGTGGAATGGCATCTTACAGGTGATCTAAAGACACTAAAGTACATATTTGGTGTCTCAAATGCTGCAAATGTAGAGTTCACTTGCTTGTATTACATGCGCTCAAGGAAAAAGCTTAAGAATGGAAAAAAGGTGTGGAATATAAATACTGGGAAGGATGGTGCACCGACTTGTAATTAGTTCATATGGGATGGTAGAACAATGGTTAGGGTGGATCCAAAGTGGGACCCTATACTTGACATTCCTTTAACGACACGAGTCCATCCTTGTAGACTACATACTATCTGTAGAATTGTGAAAAAAATAGCTTATGAATGGAAAATGTGGGGTTGCATGTAGTGTGTCCATTTGGGCGCCCGGGAACATTCAAATTCTTTTAAAAATATATTTTTTGACCCAGAAAATTAGAAAAATCCATTAAAATTATAAATTTTCATTGGATTTGAGAATTGTCGGGCGGAATTGGAAATTTCGTGAACAATGGGATTCTCAGGAAGAATATGAAATATTCTAGAGATTATTTTTAGAAATCCTAAAAATTGGTATTTATAAAATATCAATGGTATTTTGGTAAAATTAATTGCTAAAATTTTCTAGAAAAATATAGGTTTGGAATGCCATAAGATAGGTTTGGTGGAGTTCAAAATTATCATATTTTGAGGCCCTAGAAAATTAGCAAAAATTAGAAAAAAAATCATGATAATTTTTTTCTTGAGAATTTAATATTTTCGAGGGTTATTTAATGTTGAAGTACATTTTCTCGTGCTGACGTTATTTAAGTAAAAATGATATATTTTCTATTCAATCAAGAGGTAAATCTATTTAATTCTCTAGTCTTTTTAAATTATTAGTAGTAAAAAGTTAGTTAAATAACATTTAAGCTATGAACTTAAGTTTGTGAGAATAAACATTATCAATGTACATATTGTAGCTCCATATATTAGAGGCTCACTTTTGAGTTTGAACATAAACTAAATTTATGTAAATGAATTCTCAAATTTCAACTTGTGTGCTTCAAAACAATCAATGTACATTGTGAAGCTTCATTTATAGAGGATTAAAGTTGATTTTGATCGTGAAACAAATTCTTCAAGTTCAATTTTGTAGTGAAAGGAAAGTAATCCTGAAAGATTACAACTAGAAGTACCATGTAGAGAAATTGTGTCCGCTTCATTTTCTTCATAATGAGTGCCAAAAAGTTGAGGATTTGATAAGGACTTATGAAAATGGAGCTTCAATAAGTGCCAAAATTCCTAAATTGGTGTTCTTACAATAATACACCACATTTTGCTACAAGGAAATCTCCTTTTGAAGTGGTGTATGGTAAGAAATTACCAACACACTCTTTCACGTTGGGTTTTTACATGATCTTGTAACATTACAACACACTAGTGATGATATATCAATGTGAGGATGTCAAACATCAAGCTTAAGTGTGGCATGAAAAACTAGAGTAGTTTTTCATGATGTGAAAAACCATAGTGAAAGGAAGGGAGAGAGAGGAGACTCATTTACATGAAGTCTAGAGACATGTAGACATCATTTATGTGGAGTCTCTGACATGGGAGAAGGTCTTCATGGAAGCTTAAAAAGCAAGACATGATTAGTATTGATCAAAAGTGATTAGGAGTTATTTATAATTAGGGCTTATAATTGTCTTATATACATATATGCCCCCCATGTTCATTCACTTATACCTTGGCCTACACATTGGACCATACCCTTTAGTGGCCCATTTCCCTTTACAAGCCCTTTTTCCATGATCCCATTTGGCCAATTAATTATTTAGAGTTAGCACTTTCTTACAAACCATCCCCACACATAGGTTTCGTCTCCTTAAAACTTTGTAACATTTAGGCATTCTATATACTAGGTTGGATTTCCACATGTAAGTACTTAGGAAGCACCATATCCACACAAAGCATATGAGTGAGTGACATGTCAAGTCAACAATGAGTGCATCCTCATGCAATTCATGGCTGTAAATTGCCTCTAATGGCTAAAAACTACATCTTATGCCTTCCAATAGCCCCAAAACTTGCTCCCCATGATAGTACCTCAATTACCAATACTCCCAAATGCAAGTATCATAATCCCCAATTGGTATGAATCTCTTAAGGTTTTACAACAAATTCTAGCAAAGAAAAATCACTGTTATTCCTCCTCCTTTGGCCCACCAAATGCACCCGAAATCTCCTCATATCCTTCCAAGATCGAGGCGGGTTGCCAGGAAGCCTCCACTTGATGAGGTATTCCTGATTCTTAAGGTGTTTGCACCCATTAGGAGAAATGTGGGCTCATTTTTGGGCCTTTTAGTTTTAGAGAGAGAGTGGCGCTCAAACAATGAGGACGAGGCTTCCATAATGGAGAAATTCAGCATTTTAAAGCAAGAATTCAAGTAAATAGAGTAAAATTATGCTCAAAATGCATCTTAAAATAACATTTACTCAACTTAAAATAATACTACGGAATCTTTGCACGTAAGCTAAAAGATAGTGGTAGTTAATGATTCGGTAGTATTATTTTATTATTATTTTAAGTTGAGTAAATGTTTCCCCCCAAAACTAGCTCTGATCTTCTTCGTTTCCAACATAGTCATTCTTTCTTTTTCTAAGTCTCCTCCAAATTAAGCTCTCATCTTCTTCTTCCATGTGTCTTTTGCTACACAAAATGGCAACCTGTAGAAAGCCTCGTACTAGCATTTCAGCTATTACTATATTCAATAGTTATAATACGACGATGGGACATGGATACCATCTACAATTACAATTAGGAGCTAGGTACTTTTACAGAGAAGGAAGAGGAAGAGGAGAAATGCTAATGAATTTGTGGAGCCATTGAAGGGACAAGTTAAATAGTTCAAGGTATGTGAATCTAGCAAGCGTGTGACAGAGATACTAATACAACATGTTTTCCAGCATCATGTAGACTTGAGGGTGAAAATTTTTCCTCTTAGCCTTCCACGATATCTTCCCAACTGTGAGTAGTATCTCAGTCAAAGCTTCTTTTGTTTTAAAGTGTTTAATTGTTATTATTATGCAATTGTTTATCCATTCAATCATGTCTCCTTATTGTTTTAAAAGTGTCTAATTGTTGTTTTAAAAATGTCTAATCTTTCGGTTTTATGCAGATATTTATCCATCCAATAGGATAGACTGGCAACAACCAGTGGAGAGTATAAGTGGGATATTTAACACTTTCCATGCATATGTAGGAGAACAAATTTACAAAGGAAGAACTCATAGAGATCTTGCAGACCACGGCATATTTTTCTATGATATGCAGTACTTTGAACCAAACACGTCTTTTGGAAAGGGTCGTTTGACTCCATTACCCCTCCCATTATTTGGAAGCAAAGATTGGTCATTGTTTGCAAACTTCACAAACTAGTGAAAGTTATAGGATCAGGTTGTATCACGACATACAGAAGTCTCTTAAGGCATCTATTATTGCAACAAAGAATGTCAAGCTTACTATTTTTATGCGTATCGAAATGTTTGTTGACTTTTTCTTTAATGAAGAAATAAGAAATACGTCAACAATGTTTATTTACAAGTCAAGTAAGACACTGGACTTTTTGGACAATGGTTGGGATAGGAGAAAGATAGAAGGTTGGGATAGGAGAAAGATAGAAGGTATCATTTCTATTTTGGAGAAGAAGTCAATAATCAATGAAAAAACAAAACCAGATGTATGTATAAATTAGACTCGAAGTTTTGAGATTCTTTTAAGTCTTCTTCTTCTTCTTCTTCTTATTCTTCTTCTTCTTTTTTGTGCATCATCTCTACTATTGTTATTGAGTACTTGAGTGTCTCCATGTGTCAATGTTGTATTAATTGGAATCTTCAATTTAGGATTAATTTTCTCATTTGCAAAGCAAGTGTTCTCTGTTGCCATTTTTAAGAATAGCGAGTTGAAAAGAAAATTAGCTCAATCAGTAAATAAGGATGTTTTTTTCAAAACAAACCCCATGGGCATGAAATTCTTCTTTTGCAGATGAATCATTAAAGCTTCCATACATAACTACCTCAAATCTACAAAATCTTCATTTTGATAAGATTTACGTGCATCCAATCAAATATTCAAAAGAATTGAATCATCGAAGCTACATAATACATAGTCCCGGAGCACTAAATTTCATGAGCAACATAATAAACATAGACATGGATAAAAGAAGGAAACAATGCACAGATAGAATCATAGAAGATTAGAGATGACAACAAAAGAAGATTAGAGATGACAACAAAAGAGGATAGTAGAGGTATACTAGCAAAATGAAACTTGAAATATATTAATTATGGGAGATCATCGGAGTAAAAAGAGGAGTGTTCTATTTTATAGATGGTTATAAGCATAGCTTGCGCCCTTTAGGATTTGAGGTTCGACCAACTAAATTGTTGGCTTCTTTTAGCCTAGTAGTAACTTTTTTCTCATTCTCACATGATGCTCATCTCTAACTCTGAGTTCTCTATTCTCACCCTCCAACCCAAATGCTATAGTTATTGTGCTGATTTCTCGGGCAGCAGAACATCTTCTTTTGAGTGCACATCCCTTGAGGGTAGCAAAACATCAGTCTTTTTCTTGTTCTTCTTCCTCTTCGCTAGCTGGGGCAAGGTCACATCCGGTGAAGTTTCTTTCAACTATAACAACAAGAAAATATAAGTAGCCAATACTAGGGACAGTGGTTAGGTCTTTTCAGATGACTCATAAATAATTCTCAACTTGATCATCAAAACTCTTCCTTTTTGGTGTCCTAGAACGCGCTCAGAACACGTCACACGGTTAGTACAAGCTTACCCATTTGGAGAGCTTCCTTCTTGCCTCATAGGTGATAGTTGAGAACATTTAGCTCACCCTAATCATCACAACCCTTCCTCTTTGGCATCCTAGAATGAGTCACATGATTAGTACATGCTTGCCCTGGTTCTACGCTTGCAGTGTGCCCACTTAGAGAGCTTCTTCCATCATGCCTCATGGGTGACAGCTCTCATGCACTTAACTTAGTTCTCGAAGTGGTGCTCTTTGGTTCCTTGTTGATGTCGCCCTCCCCTTCTTCCAAGCCAACAATGATAACACTTATTGAATCAATACTATGGTCTCATCTTGTGAAAGCATGATGATGGAGATCGAAAAACACTCACCAAGCGTTCTTCCCACACAAGACATTTGCTCTGGGGTTTCCTCTACATTCAAAAAATGAAGCCTATGCTCCACAACCTCACTCAGATCAACATGTTCATGTCTTACTTCTACCCCTCCTTGCCTACTAAAAGACGACACTGAAGTGTAGCTTGCACATTTTGAAATTCATTGGTAGCAGTACATCTTTCAAATGATTAGAAGAAGAAATACACAAATCTCTTCAACACATGGTAATTCATTTATCAATTTCGAGGTTGGGAGCAAAGCATGTGATTTTCAACACAAAGCTTTGCAACTGGTTGATGGTTTGTCCAACTCGTGGATTCTGAGTTTATAAGTTAGGGCATCTCTAAGGGTTTTTAACCACAAGTTTTCAACCGGTTGATAACCATATAATAGGTTGTAAGGATTTACAACCCATTGGTTAAAACCAATTTATAAGTTGACAAACAGTTATATAAACATCGATTGTTAATTTATAAACTGGTTTAAAACTAATTTATAAATTGGGCCACATTAATGGTTTTTAACCCTTGTTTTTCAACCCCTTTGAAACTAGTTTATGGGTTAGAAGGGCTTATAACCACCACTGGTTGACAACCAATTTATAAATTAAGAGCATGACAACTGGCTTCCAACTTGTTGACAAACCAGTTTATAGATTGAGAGTATGACAAATGGCAACTAGTTGACAACAAGTTTATAAGAAGGGGCACTTGAAAGGGTTTTGGACTATTGGTTTCAGTCCGTTGACAAATGGTTTTCAATCACTAGATTGACACCCACTATAAATAGCTTGGAAGCACTGCAAATGGGTTTCAACTAGTTTTTAATGAGTTAGCATATAGCAAGTGCTTAAAGGTGGTATTAACAAATGCCCAGCAGTGCTAATCAAATAAAACCAGTTAAAGAGTATAGGTTGTTACCTTTCTTTTCAAGAATGGCATGACCAAGTGGTTTCTTTACCACCATTCTTTTTTGCTTCTCTGGGTATGGCCTCTGGCTACAACCAACTGCAATGCACTTGCTTTTGACACATACCTAAGAGTAGCAAAATGTATGGTACCCATGCTTGCAAGGTAATATAAATAGACCAACAACAGATTGGTCCACTTCAAATCCAACGCCAAACCCTGGGCAACTTTCTGTCAAAATCAGCATATTATCCTAATGAAGAAGAATCTTTGGTGGTCATGGAATGATTATCATGCTAGAGTTCTCTAACTTCACACCCAGTATGAAAGCTCTACTAGCACTCGTTTTCTCCACATCCTCATTCTTGTGGTCTAAATCGGCCTACAAACACAAACAAAGAGGAAATGAACATGGCATGGAGTTTCTTCATATTTAGAAAACACATATACATATCTTTGCTTTTTCAAGAGCTTCTCTAGCATTAGGGCCAAAAATGCCTAAAAAAGGGCTCTTTACTAATCTCGTGATTAAGAAAAGAGCCAAAGAGAGTGTGACACGTGCACAAGAATATGGTATTCTTGTCTCCTCTACTTTGGAGGTAGTAGAGTCCATTTCGAGCTTTTTTCCTCTAATTTAGCCAAAATCTCCAAATTCAGACGGATTGTGGTGGTCCCTAGGATCCGTTATACTGACAAAAGCTGTCAAAAGATTTGAAAAAAGATGGCATGTAGTTAATGCCGAAATTTTTGAAGTTTGGACAAACTACCTCCAATATTCCTTTTGGCGTCCATACCATTTTCATTCTTCTTCTCAACGTCTAGAAGCTCTCATCTTCTAGCTCTCTCTCATCTCTTTTTCGACCTCACTGAGCTTCATTGCATATTCTAGCTCTCTCATCTCTTTTTCAACTTCACTGAGTTCCATTGTCTCATTCTCTTGCTTCTATTCTATATGGAATCCACAAGACGTCCTTCTCGTTCAATAAACTCTTGTGTCGTATACAACAAAAGGGATGATGGAACTTGGGACCTCATGAAAGGGATCTCACACAAGTAAGAAAACAAAAAGAGAGGATACAAAATACCATTGGAAGGGATGCATCTGAAGGTTGGTTTGCTCAGGTCCAACATGTTTACATGGCAAGGGATATGTACTTACCTCCAACTCAACATATTCCCATGCAAGTACATTGTAAGTTGTAGTTCAAGTTTGCAAATATGTTTTTTCTTTTAATACAAGTTTTAACTTCAGATTTCTTCAAATATCTTTCCCTTAACAAGTTTTGAGTGGTAGCTTGTGGGTGGAGAGCTTCAGTGGTACTTTCCAAGCCATTCACATAGAATTTGCAGAGCTCATGTATGGTGACCAGAATGTGGCTTTTTTTTAGTAAGGGTAATCTTTTTGTATACTGCGCACAGAACGTTGTTCCCCCAAAACCAGGTGTGTATGGGCAAATTGAGGATTTAGCAGTGCCAAGCCTTTCTTCTCTTAATTGGGACATTCCAGATGAAGCGATGGTGCAGAGCTTCAAACATAAAATATCCCAGAATATTTAAAAGGCCATGACTCTGGGAAGGATCTTGAGGAGGATACGGTTATCATGGTTTGTGCCTCTACATGTATTTGTAGCTTGCTTTAAAGACTTGCTTTAAAGACGCAGAGTTACAGAGGACAAAGGCATCATGGCTAAGAAGAAACTTCCTAACATAGCATTTGGACAACATTATAGGACTGTTTTGGAAATCTAGAGAGTATGACCATAAGGGTGACTACATAAGGTGCAATGCATGCCCTCAATCGTTGGCTTTGTCTTACAATATCTCTCAACAATCTCTTACTATGGGTTATGATTATAGGAGATACAAACTTAAGTTGGGTATCTGGGAACCTTTGGATTCTGATATAGATTGCATGTCATTTAGGTTTGAGTTGCAGGTTATTCCACACGCTGAAAGAAAGGAGGTCAATGTTACTTCTCAGTGGACGTTAAAAGATGTTAGGAAAACCTTGGAGTTTCTTGACAACACCACCCCTAGTTATAAATTCAAGGTCAATGGTACTACAATTGGAAGAAGAGCTGAATGCTCTATATCTTGTATGAGTTGTTTACCTCCAACTATTGTAATCTTTGAACCATGAATGAATAGACAATTGACATTTTTCTTGACCATTGCCATTTGTGAACAAATATTTAGTAGATAACTACATCTTTCATAAATGAATTGTGATTTATATACAATAAATGGTACAAATACATCTTGCGAGTTACAAAATGTCACTGCGTATGTGTGAAGTTACAAAATATTCTAATGCTCTTGATCTTCACTTTGTTTATTTGGGCTCCTGGACTTTGCCTGCTCTTGATCTCCATTTTGCTTATTTGGGCTCCCAGACTTTGCTTGCTCTTGGGCTTCACTTGGTTGTTTTGGACTCCTAGACTTTGCTTCCTCTTGTCCTTGAGTAGGAATAGCACCGAAGTTAAGGGGCTTTTGAGCAAAGGGCTTCTTTGCACGAGATTTCTTTTGTGAGGTCATCTTTGGCTGAGATGTCTTCTTTGCAGTGGTCTCCTTTGAGGCTTTTTGCATCTTCTCAAATTTTAAAGGAGAATGCAGTAGCAAACCCTTGCCTTTGCCTTTCGGTCTTTTTAGCTTCTTCTCCTTCCCTTTTCTCTTTGAGCCTGATCTCTTGGAGGAGGAGAGTTGGGATCTACAGGCATAATTTCTTTGTCCAATATAATCTCAATACATCTCTCTCTTATCCACCAAATATAAGATTCAGGGTATTTGTTGCACTGCAAAAAAAAAAAGTGGAGTTCTAAGAAAATAATGTACAAATACATTAAGAGCAATGCAAAGGATTCTCTGGGGTTCTTACATTGACTTGTTGTTTTAACAACTTAAAATCTATTGTCCTACAAGCATTTGCAATCACCCTCCATCCACAACTAGTACTGTCAGACTAAATTGGAACCTGAAATAATAGTGTAATTAGATGAAAGCCATCTTCAAACGAAGAAACATCCAAACTGAATTCTCAATAGCTCTTGCTGAAGATACTTGAATGGCTTCTCTGGATCTGCAAGGTCTTCATAATTCTTCTCTAAATATGCTAACACAATTTTGCAAGCACTGCAATAAAGAGCATATCAAATAGGTACAATGTTTGTAACAAAATTGTGATAGTTGATGAAAAGAGATACTATGATAGTTGATGAAAAGAGATACTTACATTTTGCATTGACCATGGATACCAGCTAAGGAGTTCTGAACGTAACCTCTGTATCCAAAACATCAATGAGTATAAGACTCCAATGGTGACTGCAAATAAAACAATAGTAAGAAAATATCTACTCACATGAGTTATGAATTTAAAACTATTAAAAAATACTACCTTTCAACATATGGGATGAATATATAATAGTTTCTCAGGCTGTCATATGCCCTAAAAAACACTTCAATATTTGATCCTGTCTTTGAAAAGATATCACTTGATATTAGAGGATCAACCACAAATATGCTGCTTAAAACCTCTATGGGCATTGTAGAAATGTATACCCTGTAATTAAAGACAGTATAAGTATGCAAAAAGGAGAGAAAAGGACAAAACTGTGGCTAAAGAATGATGCTTACCTCATGCAAGAGAATAATACAGAGTCAGATATTTCAATATCTGTCTTCTCTAACATTACTTTGTCCTCAAGTGAAATGCTCACGTAATATTCATTCTTAGAGTTGGAGAAGACATTGATAATCATTTGACCAAAGACCTTGCCCATTCTATCATAATTCTTAGCACCAAGTCTCTTAACTTCCTCTTTATAAAAATTATCCTCCCTCTCGAGAAGCATCTCTTTTTGGTCAAGTGCTTTTCTTGTTTCATACTCATGTGTAACATCTTCAATAGTAGGCTCGTCAGCTTTTTTTTTGCGGGACGTCTTGGGAGGAATTGTTAAGATATCAAAGGCCCTAGTATCTGCGGTGGGAAGTGGCTTGAGAAATTTATCAAATCTATACCTAAGCCTGCTTACCACCACTGAGAAATCCTTGTTCATTAAAGTGACCCTGTGTGCATGTGCAGCAACAATATAGGCATCATTCATGAAATCTATAAGAAAGTCTTTAGCTGCTTCTTGCAAGCACCACACCACATAACCTTGCCACCTTTTGTATCGGGTATTACTTTTGGTCAAGAGACCAATCCTATCACATATTTGCTTTACTACCCAGATGAAGGCAACCCTTGGGATAAGATGATGAGTATCATCTTGGGCCTTCCTGATCTCTGAAAAACACCTCTTCATATAATACCATCTTGAACTTCTTTTCTTCTTAGGATTGAGGTTGTAGCAACCTGTGCTATCTTTGGATCTCCAGTATATACTTTCCTTGCAGTTTTCTTTGTCCTTGCCATAGATTAAAACTGAGAAATATTTGAGAAACCCAGCAAGAGTAGTCAAAATCCTTTCTAGATTTACAGAAGACCCTCAAACAAGAAGAAATAAAGAAAGGATGTACATGGCCAGTGGTTTCAAAAAGGTACACAAAAGGATGTCCCAAACAAAAGCAAGAAAAAATTGTTCCATATACTTATATGCTAAGCACACAGAGCATATGGAGGTCTCAAAAGTGGTTGCATAAGGTATGACATAAGAAAGGATTTACCAAAGTACTAAGCACACACCATCTCTTGAAACTAAAAAGTGGTTGCATAAGGTATGACAATAAAGGATTGCTAAAGTGCTAAGCACACACAGCATCTCAAAACCAAAGACAATTAAGGAGGTTGCATAAGCTACTTGCAATAAAGGACATGCACAACAATCCGTTAACGGCACGAGTAGGTGGTAAAGTCCCATGAAGATGCAGGCAATTCATGCCGTTTTTACGGATGGCTAAAAACACTACTAGATAAGCCGTTGCCCACAAGCTCCATTTACAATAATCCGTGCAACGGCAGGAATAGGGGGTAAAATCCCATCAACATATAAACGGTTCACGCCGTTACAAATGGCTTAAAAAGGCCTTGCTTGATCTCTCTTGACGCGAATGTCACGCGGTAGTCCACGCCAATCTCAATGTTGAGCATTAACAACCTCAATATTAAGAGCATTAATAAACAATATAAGGAGAATAGGGGGCAAAACTGCATGCTACTTTAGATCCTTTCGCGCAGTTTACGGAAGCAAGAAGATCACAAGGGATCACCTTCAATTTGGGCACGTCAAGCCTTCACTTGGGAATAATGTGGTTGCAATGACAGATCTCTCTCAAAGTTGAAAATGAATAACGCAAGGACATATCTCTCTCAAAGTTGAAAATGAATAATGTGGTCCCACATTTCTATATATACCTCACTGACTGTTGGACACGTGGCACATTGCCATTCGTTGTCTCCAACGGCTAGTGACATGTGGCATGTTCTTATTGGATCTTTCATCAACGGTACATTCCATGTGGCCTTCCATGATTTATTATTATACAAGGTATATAAATGTGGTATATAAATGTTGTCCCTCATTTCATTTTTCCAAAGTATCCGTAAAAACAGTGCGAAGGCTTGATTTATAGAACTTGAAGGTCTCTTTTATCGCACCATTCCGGAATGGCATCTTCCCCATCACCAACTCATGCCTCACCAAGGTCACCATCTCCAATGGGTGGTTCAAAGTATTCATCTCAAAGGTCTACCTCACCAAAAACACCTATTGGTTTGCAGTCTTCACAAATATCTCCATCCAAGTCCAAAGTTCCCAAAAAGAGAGGGCTTTCCAAATCTCCTACATCAATTACAAAATCATCTAAGAAAGTGAAGGAGACAAGCCAACCCTCTGCAACAAAGCCTATTGGGTCCTCAAATCTTTCTCTTAGTGCACTAGATACCCAATCAAAGTCTAGTGTATCCAAAACACTTGGAAGGCTTACAAAGTCACCAAAGGCAAGTCCTATAGCATCAAAAAAATTTAAGTCATCACCCAAGGCTCTTGGTCTTTCTGAGATAGTAGAGGTGTCTCCTACAGAGAGAATGTTGGAATTTCTTATTGAAAGTGGAATTGAGACCTCTTTCTTTCCAGTTGCTAAGGATATTTTCAATCCAGAAATTGATGTTTTGGTGATTATTCATCATACCATGCAATTTATCAAAGAGGACATTGATGAATTTGAGGAACTTGCAGGGCCTTCTATATTGATTGATAATAAGGAGTATGTCCATGTCCTTGTAGGAACCTTATCATCCAAAAGGCTACAGGAGAATGGTGAAAGCTGTTGCATTCATAGTTTTCTCCATTGTCAAATATCCTCTTAGAGGTGAAGAGGAGGACCTTGAGGAGATTGAAGGCTCTTCAAACTTTTGCTTTCTCAAAGATTTAGAGGCAAATGATATAGAGGAGGAACTTGGACTTGATGAGGGGGAGAGGCTTGTCAAGGAAAATGAAATCATAGAATTAAAGGCACATACAATTGTTCAATCACCCAAGGAAGGTGGAGATCCATTACATAAATATATTGTTCCTTCACTGCCAAGTTTTCCTATCAAGGATAAGGAGTATTTACTCCTTACTGATATTCAAAAGTTATTTAACTTGGGAGGACTATTGTCTTGCCATCATTGCAGAGGCTAAAGGGCTCATTGATATTGAGAATGAGCATAATGAATGAATTTGTTGCTTTAGATGTGTCTACTTCAGATGACAAGTTCATTGACCCAACTCATGCTTTATCATTATGTATTAAGAAAGCACAGGAGTCACAACCATTGATCTCCGAAGATGAATTTAATCAACTTCAAGCTTCACTTGGTATTGCTGATTTGGTAGGGAATAGAGTGATTATGTCCAACTTAAAGACATCAAAGAAACCTCAATCTCACTTTGGACATCAGATATACTTGAACAAGATGAAAATCAAAAGGTAAATGAATATGAATCCATACATTATATGAATTTGAATCCATACATTATATTGTTTTAACTTACAATAATTTCACAGTATTCCTTTGGTTTACAATTGGAGCTAGCAGATGAAGACAACTTCTTAGGGAGAGGTAAAGGCTCAAGGCAAGCAGGATCTAGCAAGAAAGATAC
Source organism: Cibotium barometz (assembly GCF_041138505.1). Classification (NCBI taxonomy): domain Eukaryota; kingdom Viridiplantae; phylum Streptophyta; class Polypodiopsida; order Cyatheales; family Cibotiaceae; genus Cibotium; species Cibotium barometz. Next base: position 38,661,375 of record NC_141059.1, on the reverse strand, counting down.
TCCATTTGGACACTATTTGTCCAATATGGATGAGAATATTTTCCATGTGTTGCAAAGCCAGTTCTCCGAGGATGTACACTGGCTTATACTTTGTATTAAAGCTCTTTGCAGACTGTATGGCTTCTTAACTATACAAGCCAATGCTAACAAAATAATGTTTCTTGAGAAGACAGCTGCTACTAGAATTTTTGTTTATGGCCCTGGGTTTTCCACCTCTAGAGCAGGATATTTTTTGACATACTCTGCGTATGCTCTAGTTGCAAATAAAACCGATGTAAACACACTAGGTGGCTACAATAGAAGGAAATTTCTATGCTCCAAGGGAGCACTGACAAAGGATGATGATGTGAAAACTTTGGAATAGACTTTTTGTACATACTTCGGATTACAATAGATGCCTTTTGTACAAAGTCATAAATACAACAGTTCTCTTTTTTGACAGTGTTATGTGTCCGAAATGCCATTTTTTTGCATTCTTTGTAGTTGTCTTTTGAAAAACCAGAATAACTCTGCAAGAGCATTGCTTCTTGTAGCCCCTCCACCATGTCTTGTGCTCCAAAAGAATAACTCTGCAAGAGCATTGCTTCTTGTAGCCCCTCCACCATGTCTTGTGCTCCAAAAGAATGATGTGCGTGCCTAGTAATGTGACTTTTCCATCCCTTGGTTACTGTATGTTGCTAGGGGTCCATGCTCCTCAACAAAATATGGCCCATGTACATGGAGGATGTGCTGCATAACGAAAATAAATAAATTAGCATGTCAATTCCACTAAGTGTATCATGAATACAAAGGAGTCTTACCAAATAGCATGTGATATCTTTTTCTCCCCATGCTTCTTTGATTATTTGAATGAGATTTGTAATAGAACTTTTGTACTCTTGCGCATATGTAGCTGATGTCTTCTGTTGTCTAAGAACATTTAAAAAGATGTCAAGATGCTTCCAAACCTCCATTCTAAGATTTGCTAGCCATGGTGTACTGGCAACATTTCGTGACCTCACACAATTCTTTCCAACAATCCCATGTAACATTCACTTATTTTTTACTATGGTTTTCTAAAAATCTTTTGGCTTTTACACTTCACATGGAGACATCTGCCAAGACATCTCGTGTTTTCCCTAGAACTGTTGGATCTTTCCTTAAATGAACTTGACCCCCATGAAATCCCATTTTGATAACAATGCTTCACATTTATCAATACATTGATCTGCCACCAACGATGTTGGTTTAATAGAATATGCATAATCAAGATGCAATCTCAGAAGCTTGTCAATTATTCTTATCTCTGCATGCAAAGTGCATATGTGAACATTCTTAAGAGAGATAGGAAGAATGGGATCCCAAATGTCTTCTTTATTCTTGAACTTACTCAGATCTATAGAGTCTCTCATTGGGACTCTCCTTGCTAGTTGCAAATAGTCGCAAACTGCTCCACTCTTTTGATCCCATACCTTCCATACAATAAATGCAAGGATACTTTGCATTAGCCCCATTGCATATTCCAAGCATACATTTGATAGTATTTAAGTCAGCACCCAAATGCCATTCCACTTTGAAATTGCCAACGCCATCAACTATGAACATATCTCCAGTACTTTGGGATTGAATGATATTAGGGATACCTGCGTGGGAGAACAACGATTTGAGGGTTTGATGATTTTCAGTTGACTGAGCTGCACCAATCCACCAAAGCTCCATCTCCGACTGGATTTTATGTTATGGTTCCTCTCCTCTACCATTGTTGTACTCAATTGCCCTATTCATGATGAATATGCTCACTCTTTCCATCTTTTGTCCTTTTTGGATCTGTTCCTCATCCAGCTTCAACATGAACTTTAGCACACCAACACATTCTTCTACAGTAATTTTATACATATGCACCATTGCAATTTGTACTTTTCTAAGATCCACCCATATATTGTTGAATGAATTGTAGACAAATGTACTCTTTTTCTTCTGCTTCTCATAAGGCATTATCCCTTTAATATGTATGTACTCTCCAAAAATACTCGAATTTTTTTGATTCATAGTAGTCCTAGCAGTAGAAACAGAAAGGTAAAGAATTAACGATAGACATTAGAGTATAATCCACTGTGCAAGGGTATAAGAGAAAAGAATAGAATAGAATAGAGAAGAAGAGAGAGAGAGAGAGAGAGAGAGAGAGAGAGAGAGAGAGAGAGAGAGAGAGAGAGAGAAGTGTAGTATAATGAGTTGGATGAAGAAGAGACATAAGAAAAGTATGATTATGAGTCCGTGTCATAAGGGGAGAGTGAGTGGTATGCTGAAAGTGAAGAAGAAACAAGTGAGTTTTCCCATTGGCAAGTTGGACGGGCCTCTTTACTTGATTTATTAATCTTAAGTGTTGTGATTTCATAAGCTTTGGAAACATAAAGCAATGAGTGCTACCCGAGTCAACTAAAAAATGAACATCCCGATTGTTAAATCTTTCCTTTTACTCTTATCACTGAAGCATGTGCATGAGATGCAGAGAAACCATACATTTCATTATAGGTTTAGGCAACTCACCTTGTTCCCCCGCTTCCTTGATCGTCGGATCCATCTCAATCAACTTCTCTTGCATCTTTGATGGAGTCCCCAAATTGAATTTAGCTTTGTTTGGGCACTCAAATGTGCGATGTCCCACATCTAAAACACAACCCGAGCCTCCTTGCTCGCTCAATAAACTAGGGATCATTCTGCCATTTTGCTGGTTTCTGGTTCTTCTGATTCCCAACGTTTTGATTATTGGACTGATTTTGATTTCCAGAATTTTAAAAATTTGCATTCTGCTTACCCCACTGATTGTAGGACACAGATCCTTGGCTTTTCCCACTATAATAATTTTCATCTTTTTACTGCATATTACGCCCTCCTTGAAACTTGGAATCATTAGAAAATTCAGATCTACGTGGAATACCTAAGTTTTGAAAACCTTGAAGACGATGGCCAATCAGAATTAACCTTGATTTTGTAGCCTTTTGTTGATTGTATTCTTCCATCCTTTCAAAATTCTCAACTTTGGATACAACATCTAAGAAATCCCGCGATCATGTAGAGGAGGTCCTCCTTCAAGCTCTCTACAAATTTGTGAGTAAGAGCCTCACCCAAGACTTCAAATGCATACTTGTGTAAACGAAGAAATTTCTCCTTGTACCCATCAATAGAAAGATCGTGTTTTCCCTCTTGGACCTGCTTGAAATTGTAAAATTCCATCTTCTTTTCCATATAGTAATGAGAAGAACAATACCTCTTTTCTGTAGCAGCCCAAGATTCAGCCCAGATAATTGATTCGTTTGGTTTCTCTCGAATTTGTACATGGGACTTCCACCATAATTTTACGACACCGCACAATTGCAGTGAGGCAGTTTTAGCCTTTTCCTCCTCATCGAATTCTCAAAAGGCAAAGAAATCCTCCAATTCTTTAAGCCAAGCCTCAAGATCTTCTCCTGTCTTCTTTTCACTATCAAATTTCGAGAGTTTTTCTTTCGTAAAAACTTGCTTTAGGGCAAATTCGGCCACATTTTCTTGTGCTTTAGCTCTTTTTTGAATTTCTGGTTCACGATTAACATCGGGAGGAATCTCTACATAAATCACCACAACACCCGAATCACTCTCGTTCTGATTTGAAGGGTCTCCTTTAGCTTTGTTTAATTCTGCGGTCAATCGTTCAATAAGCTAATCTTACTCGACCAACCTTTGTTGAATTGCGTTATTATCAACCATCTTTCAAGCACGATCAAGGATGCAACCGCTATGATACTACTTGTGAGGCTTCGGCTCAATAATCACAATATAATTTAAGAAAATAGAATTTGCATAAATTTTTAAGGCAGAATGAGAACAATTCTATTTATAATCAAGAAATCTTATAACAATGTGATATAAAGCACTCTTGGAGGAAAGAGCTCGAACCACCCGACCACCTCCAAGCTATCTCACTCACACTCTCACTTTCATGAAAAACTCGCACTCACACTCGCACATGCACTCACTCACACTCTCAACCTCTCTTCTTCGATTTTCTGTGTATTCCTCTTTTTCACGGAACACCAAAAGTAGCCCTTTCTGAAGCTTTCTCGATCCGCATAACATATTTTTGGCGATGTCGCCCTTTTTGAAAAAAGCGTGTTTGGGAAGATTTCTTCACACAGTCATAATTTTCATGAGATTACATTTTTATTGTAACACTTCATAATTTCGTATAAATATTTTTCATAAATTTATATTGTAGAAAGTGTGTAGAATGTTTTGTTAAGACATCTAACGTGTTTTGACAAAATTTTATGTTGCAAAAAAAATTAGTTTTGGTCATTTTCAGGCAGTTGCCATTTTTGTGAAGAGTTTTGATTAGGTTGGAGATGGAATTAGAAGAAGTTTTGTATGAGAGAGTTTTTTCATTTTGTACATAGAACAACTTTCGTCAAGTGAAAATTTTGTGATTCACATTATTTCACATCCGTTTAGTGACTCCAAAGTGGGTTTTGAGTGGTTTTATGCTAAAAATGTGCCTAGATTTTCGTGTCGAGACATTGCAAGTGCTAAATGGAGGTCAAGGACAAAGATTTAGCCTCGGATGAAGAGACACAAGTCGAAGAGGAGAATAGAATGTTCGAGATGAGCTATTGAGCATCCTCATCGGATCACCGAGGCACGAGTGGCACGCCATGGAAAAGGGTTGTTTTCCCAGTGTTTAAAAAAATATAATCTCATGGAAATGATGACCGCGTGTGAAGAAAACTTCCCAAACATACTTTTTTTTAAAAGGGCGACATTGCCAAAAATATGGCATAGAGATCGAGAAAGCTCCAAAAAGGGCTACTTTGGCTTTTGACATGAAGCAGAGGAATAGGCAAAAAAGCGAAGAAGAGAGATTGAGAGTGCAAGCGAGTGCGTGTGCGAGCATGAGTGCGAGTTTTTCATAAGAGTGCGCGAGAGAGATCGGGGATAGTCGGATGGTTTGAGCTCTTTCCTCCAAGAGTGCTTTATATCAGATTGTTGTAAGATTTCTTGATTATATATAAAATTGTTCTCATTCTGCCTCAAAAATTAGTGCAAATTCTATTTTCTTGAATTGTATTGTGATTATTGAGCCAAAGCCTCACATTTATATACGAACTCATATACTTTTTATCAATGTGGCATATATAGAATCATTGTTCTCTATGTAAATAACCCCCCTTTGATATATAATCATTGTTCTCTATGTAAATAACCCCACTTTGATAGAAAATCACCACAAAGCGATCTCATAAACACAACATACGCTTAGTGCTAAGTTGAGACGATTCATCTTAGTTGTATGCATTATTGTTTGGGGATTGAGGTCTAGCAAAATCCATGCAACATCTTTCTCTTAGCTCATTTGGCATGCGTGAATGTAAGAAGTCGATAGCTCGATGAAGGTTGACCAAAACTTGTCTATTGAAGACACTTTCAAGTGTACAGGAAGTTGATCAAAATTCTAGTCTTCTCATGAAATACCAAACCACACATGAAATTTTCACTTGGTGTTTTGTGTAGGCTACCATTACAAAGGTGGGTTTGATGACTTGACATAAGTTAACAATCTAGACACCTATTGAAACAAAGAGAGCAAGTATGAAAAACCATGACGAAGCACTTTGTTTGGATCAAAGCAAAGTATTAGATTCATAATCAAAAGACTCCTAGCAATGATAATCACAATAAACAAGTAGGAGACTCAACGTCAAGGCCTTACATATACATTGCTTAATCTTACCCATAAGTGAGACTCCAAACAAATAGATTGATTTGTAGCCATGAAGGAAGATTTCTAGATCCACATGGGTTGCTCCTTCATGAACACATTGTCCATGTAACAAGCGCATTGCGCGTGTTTAGTTCATGTGACCCTACATCATCCATGGCATCAATCTCTAACCTTTTTGACTTCAATATTCACATCTTTCTCTCAATTACAAACAATCTTAGACCAACAAAACCATAGATCAAGGCACAAATAAGAAGCTATGCTTCCCTCAATCACCATAGTTCCAACACTCCTCCTTTGTGATGGAATTTAATGTCATGGATCACAATAAATAAGTAGGATACTCAAAGCCAAGGCCTTATGTTTACATTGCATAATCTTGCTCAGAAGTGAGACTCCAAACCAATAGATTTGATTTGTAATCTTGAAGGAACACTTCTAGATCCACATGGGTTGTAGTCTTGAAGGAACACTTCTAGATCAACATGGGTTGTCCCTTCATGAACACATTGTTAGCACATTGCATGTGTTTAGTTCATGTGACCCTAATTCATCCATGGAATCAATCTCTACCCTTTTTGACTACCGTATTCACATCTTTCTCTCATTTACAAATAATCTTAGACCAACGCAACCATAGATCAAGACACATATAAGAAGTTATGCTTCCCATGTTACAAGTTCATAGCTTAAGTAAACCCACCCATGCGTCTAAAGTCCTAGACTAGGAATTCGATCACTACTTGACAATGAGCAAATCTTACACCCAAGGTAAGATTCAGGTAAAGTTCTACAACTTACACGTTCCATGCTCATAGTGAACATCGAAGAACATAGTTGCTACTCACAAACAACATTTTAGATGTGATGGCATGACAAAGTTTTCAAGCGTTTTGAATGGCCTCAGACTCTCATGTTTCTTTTAGAAAGCCCTTCCGACACCTCTTGAAAAGTCTTTTACACCTTCGGGTAGGATAAACCCCTTGCTTGCCCACAAACCATAAAGCAAAGAACCTACCATGCTCAAACTCATCTTCAAGAGTGCATTGACGAAATCATGGAGAACTTGCCGAACTATGGTACATTAGCCCTTTGTCTATGATTTTCATGATACACTTTGGAATGCCATTGCCACCTACTAAGATGGGAAAGCTTAAGCCAATCTTGTGCCAAAGGCTTAAAAGCATTGGTGATTAGGATTGCAATGTAGGCAAGCTGAGCCTTGAGGCATTGGGGCGACCAACAACGGGACAATTGGGCTTTGTCAAGCTGGCCTTTAAAGCACTTAAAGCATAGCATGTATATATGTGTGTTCAACTGTGAGGAAGATCTAGTAGCCAATAAGCACATTTGGAGGCCATTGTTGAGGTGTGTCATTAGCAAACAATGTGCACCCTCAGGCTATCTTCACCCTTCTTTTCCAAACGGACTATGTTTAACATGTTGATCTTTAGGTAAAGGGATCAGTATATCCACTTGATCTTCTTACTCAATAGCCTCCTTTAAATGGAGGGGGTGACATATCGACTCTCAAAAGGACTCGCAACTACTGGAGAAATTATAGCTGGTATTGTTTGGCAGATAACTTTTTGAACTGCTTCAAGAGAGGCTCACATTATACTCGTGATACCTAAGCATTAGAGAAAATTAACCCTTTTTAATATCAAATCACAGGAATAAACATTTTTCCAGCCCCTCCTTCACTTGTATACATTATTCTGTTAAATTTTGCAATGCATGCTTATTTGTAAAGTGCATTGGATTGCAGTAACGTATACAGGAGTACTTTTAAGGGGTGATTCTCGGCTCATGTCAAGAATGCTTTTCTACAAAATAAAAATCTTCTAAATGAACATTCTTTTTATGACTTATCCTTCATTAAATCTAAATCTTTCTTTAAAATAATCGTTTAGCTTGGGAGCTTTTTAGTCAGCATTATTATTTGATCAAAAACATTTAATTGCACTCCATGGCTGGGCAATAGTAGCAATTACCCACTAAATAAAGTTTCTAGCATTCCTTGGAAGACACCTTTATGCTGAAGCATTGACAGGGTAATGCAAAGAGCATCAAAGACTCCAGACATGCCACCATGCTTGAATGACTACACATGTACAAATGAGAAGATTATGTACTTCATAATCATGCTCAAAGCCCACTTAATCTCTTGCATACAAATTCTGGAAGCCTTTTATTCTCCTACTCAAAATTACAACAGCTCTAGAAAGCTGGAATTATCAGGAAATCATAAAACTTGTAAATGTCTGCCTGCTTCCTGGACGTTTATTCATGGATGCAACTCTTCTTCTACCAATCCATGCATTATCGATCCTCTAAATGTGTGACATTGAATTGATACAAGATTTATTATTTGAAACAGAGAGTACTAACTCGAGTATGTCTTGGACATCATCTTCCGTGTGTGCATGCATCAGCTTATCCCTGCCACCAAATCAGTAGCGGTGGAAGTTTACCTGCTTAATATAGAAGTTCTTCAAAAACAGGGTCTACACTCTCCTTCCAATCACCTTTGTACATCTCCAAAAGTTTCTCTGCTGGTGTTATCCCTGTGAACACAAACTTCGATTTAGTTCTCTGAGATACAAACCATCCAGTCCCCAAAAAGACCTGCTACATTTGCAAACCTTTCTAAGGGTTTGTTTTCAAACGCAAGACGATTGCAGACTGTTAACAATAACCTATTGTATGGCACTCTCAGGAGGACCGCCTTTTTCCTGGGCTGCGCACCTGTCTTCCCTTCTAGTTCTCTGTCCTGGACGCCCACAACATGCTATGTTTGCAAACCCTTTTAAGGGTTTGTTTTCAAACGCAAGACAACTGCAGATTATTAACAACCCTATTATATATCAAATCTCAGGACCACCAGTTTTTTCCCAGGCTGCAGACCTGGCTGCCCTTCTAGCTGTCTGTCCTGGACGCCCACATCATGCATACGTGCACACACAAGGGGGGAGGAGCAATCCCCTAGAATCTAAAAAGAACTAACGCAAATCATAAACCTTCATTAGATTGGAATATATCCAACCTTACAAATTGAGAATAATAATAGACACACACCATGAAAATAATCATAAACCTTCATTAGATTGGAATATATCCAACCTTACAAATTGAGATAATAATAGAGACACACACACACACACAAGGAAAATAATGGAAAATTTTTTGCAATGAATAAAACGACATAAATAAGACAATAATAAACATGGAAATTTCTTTGCAATAAATAAAACGACATAAATTAAAAAATACAATGAGTTCAACTGATAGAGTGATTACTAAAACACGAGACTTAGCAAGTTATGATCTAAATCATGAAAACTAGTTTATAAAAAATGTGTGACAGAGAGAATTAAACATACCCAAAGGATCTATCAGATCCTAGGATTGTCGCTTTTGCAAGAAGGCAAAAAAATCAGATTACTAAGCAAGTATTTTTAGGCAAAGAAAAAAAAATTGCTCCATTGCAACCATGTGGTAATAAACAGGACAAAAATAAAAGCAAACCACCCTGCAGTGAATCATCTGTGAGTAAACGAGTCAGAAATCGCACCTGTGCTAACAACTTCGATGATTTCGTTCAGGAATCCTGCCTCCTTGTAGCCTCTTCTTTGCAACCCCTCCTTTTTGTTGTAGTAAGAAAGGAGAACAAGTTTAATAACACCAAGCTAATCACTTTTGAACTTTAATTATTATGCATGGCAATGAAGGCTCCAAACCAAAACAGCTCTTCGCGCAAACCAACCTTTGCAATGTTCACCACGTCCTGTGCCACGTGCTTTAAGAACCCATCCCTAAAGGGTGTCTTCAATCCCAAGCTTGGTACCTACAAAAAAGCTTGTTACAATCAGTAACTTAGTTTCTTGGCAAACCAAACTTTTCACAGAATATTTTAAAACAAATATGACTGCATTGAGTCTCACATGCATCGTCCTCAATTATTGGTTGCATGTGTCATGCCAAACTATCAGTTAGTGTTGGAGTTAGGCCACTAGTTGGGATTAGGGTTACAATTTGGTAGGAAATCAGCCCATGTTGTGAGCCCTAATGTAGAAAGGGGACAAAAGAGGTTGTCTGTGAATGTAGCTAACAAAAAACGTAGTTTAATGCAAGTAACGCAAGTTAACCCCCGAGAGGGGCCTCTGAGAAGCTTCAACGCATGCCAGGGGACCAAAGGTGACCACTACTGAGGACGGCCAAGTACACAGTCTTTGTACAGCTCTTCCCCCCTGGGTGGAGGCAGTGGACAACCAGCTTGCCCAACAAAGCTCTGCTCTGCACCAAGGTTGCATTTAAAACCCGTTTTTTATTATTTAGGACATTTTGGACTTGCAAACAGGAGGATACTTGCTAGCCTGCCGTGTTTCATCATGGACGGTTGGACAAATGGAAAGTGTTAGATTGGGTGAAAGATGGTCGTCCATAGGTTTCCTTGTAGGTTTTTGTGCTGACAAGGCGAGTTCGGAATGTGAGCCTTCGCACTAGACACAAAAGATCTCGCAGATCTTGGGCACCTTGGATGAGCTTTGCTTGGATCTTTTTACTTCTATGAACGGGCACTTTATATGGACACCATGCAACTGAGGCCAATTACAATGCAGCGATATGTTCGAGTACCTAGGTGGTTGTTGGACACCCTTCGGGAGTCAGGTGTCACGGAGCTACCCTCCGAGTGGACCACAGAGGACGGCCCTCAAAGATCCTCTGTGTATTCCAAGCACATGTGGCAGCCATAAGTGACAGCCACAGTAAGTCATGCAGCACATTTGGAGCGAGGGGACAGCTCAAAATGCTCACAAAGCCCGTAGAGTAAGCCACTCTTACAATTCAAAGCAAGTTGCAAAAACATGTTTGCTACAAATACTAGCAAATACAAAAAGTCACTTTATTCACCACTCAACAAATCACCTTGTTTCTCAACATCAGATGTTCCTCTGGGGTCCAATCTCTTGTCATCTCCAATGCTGCTTGAAGTGATGTGTCATCATAGAGCAGGCCTACCTGTGGAAAAAAACATACTTCTCAAATTAATTATATTGCCCTTTTTTAACCCCAAATTTTTTTTTCCAATTGCCACGTTACAGCCCACCATGGTAAAATTTATCCCTGAGATTTTGACTTTAATGAAAATATTTACCCAAAATGCTGGCAATGCACAGAGTTTTCTCCATGGACCCCCATCAGCTCCTCTCATTTCCAAAAACTTTTTGAGCCTCACCTGGAGAAACACATGCACACCAAACTACTCATGTAATACACCTGCAGGGCAACCAATACTATGTGTAATAACTTACTATTTGTTCAAGCAGCATAAGAAGGATCCTTAGTCAGGACAAAACCTCTGGAAATATTGTTGTTAAATGATTCTCCCAGTCATTGATTGTAGCCTTCTCACCAGGCAAGTTAGGTAACTTACCCACCATAAAGTCCTGTAAAGAGTATAGAAGCCACAATTGAAGCATAGTAAGCCAGTAGGGATTCCATCCAGCAGTCACATTCGGTATAACTAAATCCAATAAGAGAACTGAAAAAAATTGTACAGCAACGTTAGGAGTATTAAGCACATACTCTGAAAGACATGCCGGAACAATCCACGTAGCGCTTGTTGCGATAGGCAAAGTACATCGGAACATCCAAGGCATATTCTACATATTTCTCAAATCTATATAATTTAGAGACAAGAAGCGTGTTAGAGACCTTGCCTTTATCGCACATAAAGAACCAACACTAATTTTTTAAAAGCAATGCACACATCACATTTAATGTATTTTAGCATCACCAAACCATTGGCACATACTGATGACAACACTATTATTTTCCTCGATTGTTAAAAAATTAACAAGATGCAGCTTAAGGATAGAACATACTTGGCTATTGGAGTTAATAATCCCATAAAACTATGAGTGTTTATGCTAGTCCGTTTTTGTGGCTTTCAGAGACTTTTGAATAAAACTCGTTTCTCTCTAAGTAAAAAATTTCCAAGAAATTCCTTTTAGTTAAATACTCTCAACACAAGATAGTTGGACAGTTTTAAAACAGATCTTTCCTCATGGTCCTGATTTAGGCAGTTTTCCCAAGAAAACATTCTAATTTTTGGAGTTTTGCTTAGAAAACACCTTTGATCATTTTAAGCACCCTACAAATACAAGGAAAAAAATATTTTGGACTTTTATAAACAATTGGCACGTACCTTCCAATACCATTTTCCACACTTTTTCTCAAAAGCAAGCCTATTACAAGTTTTTAAACGCATTTTTCGTATTTTTGATAATCATATATCTGCTAGCTATATGATTTCTTTTCAAAATTCTTACCATGTGTAGAGGTATGCTTACCAAGCACACTCAAGAAATTTCATAGTTTTATGAGTTTGTTTGATTATCTAAAACCCCTTTTTTTTTGAAGCCGCTTTTATGGCTCAATTACAGAGCTAGTGTGAGGAACTAATACCTATACAAGTGAGGAGGCGTGCACATCTGGGTGTGCCTGGATCTAGCCTAGCCCATGAGGTAAATTTACGATTACCAAGACCCCTAATGCAAGCAAGGTGGTCTCTGATCTCAAGGCCTTGCCTTCAGGTGACCATCCTTCTCTCTCCTACATTCAAAGGTGGTCTAGAGCAGCCAAGCCTGTACTTGGGTTGGTGAGTGCAACTACTTTCCTTCTGTTCTCTGTGCGTATGTGTCGGTGTGTTCACTGCTCTAGATGCAAATTGGTCCCTGATCTCTTCACGATTACACTCATAGAGACAACTGATTCAACACCGTGGCACTTCAATGGCACAAAAAGAAATGCTGAAGCATAAATTAAATTAAAAAGAAGACACACAGTGAGCTTAAGGAACCAGAACTTACCCAAAATCATCATTAAAAACAAACGGTAGCATGCCAGTTCGGTTATTGTCTACATCCTTCCAGATTTCACTGCAAACCAAGCATGGCAGTAAGCCACAACTATAAAGAAAAGCTAAGAAATGATTTAGAATATACCTCACCAACTAATATAAGGGTGACTGGTTAGGTGTGCACTCTTTCGTCCTGTCCGGCTGCTTGCAAATCTTCAAAGCAGGTGGACGACAGTTTTGTTGCTTCAAACAACAGTGGACAGCGGCCACACAGAATGCTTTGAAGAGAAAACAGGTGGGCCAGCTGCAGCAAAGAAGCTGATTGGAGGACGTTGTGATAGAGGAGCTCATCACACTAGACATGACCCCAAAAAAAAAAAAAAAAACGTTCTCTTGGCTGTGAGACTAGGTGGTCTGGGCAACACTTGTCCGATGGATGTGAGAATAGGGAGGCTGGCGGCCGTAATCAAGTATCTGATGATGGACATTATAGTCGCCTCATTTGCCTTTCCTTGAAGCTTAGTCGTCCAGACCTAGTGAAGCCGGCCTAACTTTTTGAATCAAAACTAGACTGAGCGTTTCCTTGGAATCTATTCAAACAACCTCAAATTGTTGACACACTGCATTGAAAGATGAACAACAGTTACAATTATAAACTTCAACCTGGCTAACCTTCTAAAGCTTAAGAACCCATTGGGCTTCCCTTCTGTGAAAGGAGAATTCGCAAAGAGAGCTGTTGCAATCTATAAATTCATTCAGAAAAGTGAGAAGGCTTTACCAATCCATAGACAATCTGAACTTTTAAAGATCCACTGACTACATTGATGCCAAATGACTCACAGGCTGTAATGCAAGGCCAACTCGAAATTTGTTCACCATATCGTCCTCAGAACTGAAATCCAAGTTCACCTGTACATAGGATTTTGCAAAACTTCAAATCTAGTCTCAATTGTATTAATGCCCACTATCAAAAAAACTTGAAAACTTCACAAAGTTTACTGTTGCAACTCATAGTACATGGGCATAATCTATGGGGTAAATCTTTCATAATTGATACATCTAAACAGGCCTAGGATTCCCTGATTAGCACAGGCATAACATTCTATAATTTGGACATCTAAACTAACTCACAGTCAGTACTCATACTTAACCCCCTTATCCATGCAATACATAACTTATGGACTGTTCCATATGTAGCTACACCAGCTACATGTGAACGTTCTTGGGCACCGTCTCATGAACAATACACCTGTCAACCACAATGCACAAAACAACTGAAAGATACATCACTGCACAAAACAATCTGCAAGAGACAAGCACTGCACACTACACCACCACTAGGGCCACAAATAGGCAGACCCCCCTCCCCCCCTCAATACTGATGTATAGTATTTTAATCTGTACAAAGTTGGGCTTGCCAGCCAGATAATCCAATTCAACGCAAATATGAAGACAAGTTACCCAAACAAAAGTGTGTCGGAGTAGATTGTCAATGCTGGACTCATCGAATGAGTCAAAGTAGCCTAGCCACCAATCTTATACACCTAGAGAGGAGTGAATGCGAAACTATTGTTCCAAGACCACACACAAACAAGCGCTCTCGTACAAGAGCCCGGCTCACACCCTCGCAAAGACCATGGTTCGAGCCTCCCTAGTGCAAGTACACAAACACGTACTACAACGCGGCCCTTGACCTTCAGCTTTCACCCCTTTGCGTTAGCTTCTCCCTTGGCTGTCCGGGCCCTTGAGATGCTTCAGCACTTTGTGATTGATGAGATGATCTAATCGTTTTCTAGGCTGGGTTTATATACCCTCTAAAGCTTCAACTCGGCCAGCACAAACAAGTCGGCCAGCAGCAGTTTTCTCCACGACTTGGGAAAAATAGCAATAAATGCCATAAAATCAGTGTTTTCACGCTCTGCATGGGCTGGCCACTCTATGCATGGCCAAGGACATTGTCCAGGCTGCTGGGCAGCCTGTGTGGGCTATCCCACACCTGGCCGACAGCCCTAGAGGGCCTGGGGCCTAGTCGGCTGGCTGTCTACAGGCCATAAGACTGGCCGACAGCCCCTTACAGCCCAACTCATGGCTGGTAGGCACAGCCGGGGCCCTCCTGGCCCCTTGGGGGTGTCTCTACACCTCCCCCATGCCCACATTAATACTCTTGGGATAGCCCTATGGGCTGGCCCCATCTCTACATGCAAAACCTACATGCCTACACAGGTTTGGCATCCAGTAGCAAACTAGATACACAGAACATCTGACATCATTCCAGAGGGAGACTCACAGCGCGGGCTGGCACTGCTTCATGTGCAAGAGAAAGCACACCTGACCTTGGACGCATAGAGTGGAACCCTGGCTGACTCGTCCCGGACTGGGCTCACATGGGACCAGTTTCCACTCCAAGTCCTGCACCTTCTAAGTTCTTGTTCAGATATGTCCACATGGCATCCAAGTCTCCTTAACTTGACGGAAGCTGCATAGCCTCCAAATAGTCCGTCAATAAAGCTGGATAGTCGTCGAAGAACCTTTTGTCAAGCCATACCACCTCATGGGTCCCTCGGTCCTGAAACTTTGTAAGGAATTGTCTTTTTCTTCGGCCTGGGCCATGCTTGAAGCGGCAAAAGGATCTGTTCTAGAACCATCACTTCAGCTTCATCAATGATAACTGGTTCTGCTTCGTCTTTCACTTCTGAAGGGATTGGACCTGCATATGGTTTTAGCCAACTAACATGGAGCACATCATGCATAGTCCAACTCGGAGGTAGCTTCAACTTCATTGAAACCTCGTTAATCTTTCTCTGGATGGAAAAAGGTCCGAAGCTCCTAAATGATAGCTTTGGGCATCGCTTGCCCACCTGTTTCAATCTTTGCTTCATGATCCGAAGATAAACCCAATCTCCTTCCCAGAACTTCCTATCCCCTCGGTCTTTGTTGGCCTGTCAAGTGTAGGTCTCTTGTGCTTTAGCCAACCTATCTTTCACTAACTCCAAAATCTCCGGTAAGACTGTGTCATTCTGTTCGCTTCATGTAGTGAAGACGAGGTTCTGGTCAATAGCGACTAGAATGGTCTTCCAAACGTTGCTTCATATGGAGTCCTACCAATAGCTGAAGAAAAGGAATCATTCAAAACAGGTTGAACTAAAGGCAAATACGATTCCCACTTACCTTGCTGATCGTGGACATAACACTTCAGCACATCAAAGGCCAACTCGTCGTAGATTTCTGTCTAGCTATCAGTCTATGAATGAATTGCACTGAAAAAATTCAATTTAGTACCAAAGTTATCAAAGAATGTCCTCCAAAACTGACTGGTAAACTTGGCATCTCGGTCTGATACTATGGTCCTAGGAATCCCGCCAATTGGGTACCAATGCCGAATGAACAAATGGGCAACATCCTCGACGGTCACATTGGCCCTGCAAGGTATAAGCATAACAAATTTGCTAAATCTATCAACAATAGTCAATCACTGAGTATTACGCTTACCCGGATTGGGAGGTAAATTCGTTTGACAAAATCCATGGATATATCTTGGAAAGGTCCTTCGGGAATCGGTCCAAGCTGTAACAACCCTATTTTCTTTCCACGAGGAGCTTTCACTTTCTGACAAATGTCACATTGTTGCAGATGTGCAAACACATCTTGCCTCATTCTTGGCCAATAATACTGCCGCTCTAACCTCTCCAGAGCTGAATTTATGCCCCAATGACCACCAGTGATGGCATCCTCGGCATCATGGAGAAGAGCTGCCCTGAACGACTGCATGACACAAAGTCGGCCTTTGTAGAAAGGCCAACCATCGCGTATCAAAAAGTGGCATGGTCCTGTATCATCCAATGCCTATTCCCACTGTGTACCGAATTCCTTGGAATCTGCCTACGTATACTTCATGTCATATAGTCCTGTACCAGCGAGGTCGAGTCTAGTGGTCTGAATCAAAGTCACTTGTCCCTTCTTGCTCAAAGCATCGGCCACTGAGTTGGCCTTTCCTCAAAGGTACTCGATCATACCACCAAATTGCTGGAAGATCTGGCTCCAGCAGTACTGTTGATCACTCCATTGTGCACTTAGCATTGTTTGAATCGAGCATAATGCCTGATGGTCGGTGCGAACCTCAAATTAACCGCCATAAAGGAAATGTTTTCAATGTTTTAAGGCCAAAATGATTGCTAGGAGTTCCCGATCGTAGACCGAGTAATTATTTTCTGCATGCAGTAACTTATGAGCCATGTAAGCTACTAGATGGCCATTTTGTTGTAATACACCTCCAACTGCCATGTTACTCGCATCGGTTCACTTGAAACGGCTCGTCCTACGAGGCAAGCGCTAGATAAGGCGCTCTGACAAAGCCACCTTGAGGTTCTTGAATGTCTCCAATGCTCATGGAGTCATTTGAATCCGTTGCCTTCTAGTCTTGACACCCTTTAGCAAATCGGTGAGATCCGCCGAGAGGTTAGAAAACTTGTTTATGTGGGTGGAGTATGCCTGGCATATACCCACAAAGGATCTAATGTCAAACGCAATCTGTGGTACTTCCCAATCGACAATCTCCGCCCCCTTGGCCGCATCAAGTCGGATGCCCTCGGCACTGATAATATATCCAAGGTAGTGAACCTCGAACAAATTAAATTCCGACTTGTTCTCATTGACGTAAAGCTCGTTGCCCAATTGACAATTTCGGCCACCTTGGCCGCATTAAGTCGGATACCCTCGGCACTGATAATATATCCAAGGTAGTGAACCTCGAACAAATAAAATTCCGACTTCTTCTCATTGACGTAGCAGCGCTCGTTGCTTTCCAGCAACTTCAAGACTTTCTCCACATCAATGTCATGCTGCTCAACAGTAGCTGAAAATACTAGTATGTCATCCAGAAATATGAACGCACACTTTCCTATTAAGTCCATGAACACAAGCATCATCATGCGGTTGAATGTGGTTGGGGTGTTCGTCAAGCCAGAAGGCATGACAACAAATTCATAAGGGACCCGTTCCGTACGAAAGCTGTCTTGGGGATGTCCCCCTCAACAATCCTCACCTGGTGATACCCACTCTTCACGTGATGCCATTGTCAAACAAGACGACGACTCTCTGGCCACCTATGTAGCCAAAGGTCTTGAGCAATTCGTTGCGCTCTCACTCCTAGTCATGAGTGCCGCCCTTCTTATCTTCGAGCTTCCGGCCAACGATTACACCAACTGAAGCATTGGGATCCGAAGAACTAGAGACAGCCGCTCGGGTCTGTGTGGGAGCTGGGCTCACCATTGAAGCCGTGGAGGCTGGGGCGGTTGTCTGTGGAGTGGTAGTCTTCTTAGGACACTCCCTACAGGTGTGTCCTTTTGTATAACAAAAGAAGCACCTACCCTTCTCCTTGTACTGAGCTGTCTCCTCAGTACTCAATTTACCACCTGTCTTGCCTGCCTACGCTTTCTGGTCTACAATAATCTTGGACGCATTGGATGAGTTCCTGGAGCCAAAGGCCCCCATGCTCTGTCTTGGGAAAGACCATGGTTGTTTCTCGTACCGATACGAACCTATTCGTACCGCTTGGGGAAGACCATGGTTGTTTCTCGTACCGATACGAACCTATTCGTACCGTACGGTACAGTACCGTATGATATCGCACGGTACGAGTTTCCCCCTCCCTCTGTAACTTGGTTGAACACAATGCTAATCAATACACTTAAATACACTAAGATTTGAAGGACACTTGCTCAAATACAAGAAGTAAATTGCTGAATTGACAAGAGGCACACAATGAGCCGGAACGGCCGACCCCTCCCTTGAGTAAATTGTATTACTATTGGAGAAATTCAATACATAGCTTCACGGGCATCCATTGCCAAATCCTCCATGCCAATGCATATGAAATTCAACATTTAGAAAACAATGGTATGTCGATGTAGATCACCAAGGAGCTGCCTTAATGCCCGGCCCGACTTCAGTGCCCATATTCTCTACCACTGGCTCTATGTTCTACCAAGCAAGGTAGCAACATCTTCAAGAGCACATAGGACAAGAGAAATACTACACAGGGTGGCTAAACAAGGAGTCCTGCCCTTCTACTGAGTAAGTAATGACAATACATTGTCCAATTACCTTACCAGTCTTCATAGAAGTTGTTGCAAGCGGAAGCCTTCGCGTTGGAAGCTTTAGAAGTGTTGATATCTTTGATTTGCCACAATCCTTCGCGACAAAAGTCTTCAAGAGGATGAAGGGAACCTTGGAAAAGCTTCCCCTATGGTTCAACTTGAGAAAGGAAGGCTGAAATTAGGGTTTTCAGCAAAAAGACCAGAAATTACAGCAAAAATGAGAGCTGTTTTGCTGAATTTCAGTCATTGGGAGTGAGTAGGAGAGTGATTAGCACTTGGAAACACTCTTGGAAGCTTGGAAAACACCCTAGCAAGTTGGGTATGGCTATGGAGAGCTTGGAAATGGAGAGAAATGGTGGAAAAACAGAGTTTTCAGCCTCCAAAAATCCTCATGAAGAGAAAACACGAATTTCTCTTAATAAGTAAGTGAATTGGGGTCCAATCAGGTGAAGGGACATGGGGAGATGCCCATTTATGAGTAAAAAGGGAGGATCGGGTCCTGGACATTGAGTCTTGTCCGCTCGGGACTTCAGTGAGTGTAAACTTGGAAGCGGTCATAATTTATAAGTGACTTTTGGGCGCCCAAACTTTAATGAAGTGAGAACGCACTCACTTATAAATATTGGCTAAGTCCTAAGGGCTATTTGAGCCTAGATTGGGTAATACTTACCACCTGTTCACATGCCACACAACCATGTCAGCAGACAGTTTCACACGCACGGTTCACGGGCGGGCGTCCCCTAGCCCGGAACTACACATAGGTCATGCAGGCATGAAAACAGCATGCAATTTCATTTGCAGGCAAGCACATAAAGATGCTATGCAATGCAGCATTGGCATGAGCAATTTCCGTTCATGAAACCATATAAGACCAGGCGTTTCCAGGCAAGTATATGCGATACCAGACCCAGTGGAAAGCCAATCCTCCAGGCGTTTCCGGGCATGTACACAAAGGCAAAAGTCCCAGCGGAAAGCCAAGTCCTCCAGGCGTTTCCGGGCATGTACACAAAGGCACAAGTCCCAGCGGAAAGCCAAGTCCTCCAGATATTCCGGGCATGATAACATCAAGTCCCAGTGGAATATCATATCCAACTATACAGCATGACACGTGTCAATCACCTGCATAGGCATATTCCATAAACCATGGACACCAATCCAATATGTACATAGTGTGAAAGCAAGAGTGAACCATTTGGGTCGCCAAATGGTGACATTCCCCCCCGCTTCTAGACAGTTGTCCGCAACTGAAATGCATCCAAATATGTCTGAAGCACATGCGGCAATCTTTGAAGAACTCTTCATCTACCCATTTAGCATCAATGGGAAGATAGTTCTTAAACTTCACAAGGTAACGCCTCACAACTTTGCCTGCAGCAAGCTTGCGTTCCTTGTGATACACAATCTGCTCTGGCTGCAAGATCTCCTCAAGCTCATCCACTTCTGGTGGATCCTCAATGACCATTTCACTGGGCTCCGGCCCTACATACTTGCGAAGGAGACTCACATGAAAAAGCATTGTGTATGTGCCAATGACTAGGTAATGCCAATCTGAAAGCCACTTCATTGATCTTCTCGATCACTCGAAAAGGTCCATAGTACCTGGTTGCAAGCTTAGGATATGCACCCTCTTTACCAGGCCTCTTTGCAAGTCTTGCTTTCTCAAATTTCAGCAATACCCAATCATTCTCTTTAACATCCAATTGCCTTCTATGCTTGTCGGCAGCCTTTTTATGCTTGTCTTGTGACCTTGCAATGGCTGTCCGCACCTGAGCAAAAGCAATATCCAAGTCTCTTACATACTCATCAGCTGCAAATATCTCATCCTTTGTGCGAAGGATGGGTGGCAAAACCACCTTACCATAAACAATCTCAAACGGGGCCTTTCCCGTAGATGCATGCACCGTGTTGTTGTATGCAAATTCCACAAGCGGTAAGTACTTCTCCCAAGAAGACTTCTGATTCGCCACATAACATTTCAAGAGATCCAACACGGCTGAATTTGCAGCCTCACTTTGCCCATCCGTTTGAGGGTGATAAGCTGATGAGAAGTCCAATTTGGTACCCATATTATCAAATAAGGCCCGCCAAAAGAGACTTGTAGTCCTGGGATCTCTATCCCCCACAATGGACTTCGGCATTCCATGATGTTTGAACACTTGTGCAAGATATATTTTAACCATATGCTCAGCTTTGATGGTCTTTTTGACCGGCAAGAAATGAACTTGCTTGCTAAACCTGTCCACAATTGTCCAAATTGCATCATTACCCTGTTGGGTACGTGGCAAGTCCATAATGAAATCCATTGTAATACTTTCCCATGGCTGCGTGGGAATAGGCAATGGCTGAAGCAAACCTGGTGCCTTTTGCCTATCAAATTTGACCTTTTGACAAGTGATACATGCACGTACATGTGCCTCTATGTCCTTCCGCATACCTGGCCAAAAGAAATACCGCTCAATCATGTGTGTAGTAGGCATTATGCCTCTATGACCAGCATATGGAGGAGCATGGCACTCATCCAAAACCTTTTGCCTCATGTCAGACACCACACATAGGCAATTATCTTTCATGAGATAACCCTCTTTGATCACATATGAGGCATGTGCATGACCAGCCATCAAATCAGCCCAAATAGTGGCAAAATCAGCATCCGTATGATACAAATCACGCATGGTAGACAAGTCCCCATGAGAGGCAACCGAGATAGCTGCTACATATGGCTTTCGTGACAATGCATCGGCCACTACATTCTTCTTTCCCGGGGTGTGCAAGATCTGAAAATGAAACATAGAGAGGAAATTGGCCATCCTCATATGCTTCTCTGACAATTTAGTTTGAGTAAGAAAATATCTCAAACTCTGGTGATCTGTCTTCACAGTGACATCAGCCCCAAGAAGGTAATGTTTCCATATAGTAAGTGCATGAATTACAGCCAAGAGCTCTTTCTCATAAATGCCAAGAAATAGCTCTGCATCATGCAATCTACGACTCTCATAAGCCACGGCATGTCCCTCTTGATTAAGGACAGCCCCTATGCAATTTCCAGATGCATCACATTCCACACAAAAAGGCTTTTGCAAATCCGGAACGATCAACACTGGACCATGAGTAGTTGCATCTTTCAATGTGAGGAATGCATCTCTCTCTACATTAGTCCATTTGAACACGGCCTTCTTCTTTGTCAAATCATGCAAAGGAGAAGCAATCCATGCAAAGTGCCGAATGAACCTGCGGTAGTAAGAGCATAATCCAAGAAAACTACGGATCTCATGCACTGAACTCAATTCGGGCCAATTCCGAATTGCATCAATCTTTGCAGGATCCATCCGCACTTTGGACACAATATGCCCAAGATAATGTATCTCTGACAAGAAGAACTCACTCTTCTTTGCATTTATGAAGAGTTTATGCTTATGGAGCTCTTCAAAAACAATAGCCAAATGAGCTTTATGCTCTTCTTCGGTCTTCGAGAAGACTAGTATGTCATCAAAGAAGACACCTGTAAATTTCCTGTACCCACGGAATATGCGATCCATCATTCTATTGAATGTAGCCGGGGCATTTGTAAGACCAAAAGGCATAACAAGATACTCATAAAGCCCAAATGCTGTCCTGAAAGCAGTTTTGTGTACATCCTCAGGCACTACACGCACTTGATGATATCCACTCTTGACATCAATTCGGCTAAAGCATGCCAATCCATCCAACTTGTCAAGGATGTCGTCTATGCGTGGAATCGGAAACCGATTCTTGATGGTAAGCTTATTCAAAGCTCTATAATCCACACACATACGAAAGGATCCATCCTTCTTTTGAACCAAGAGGACGGGTGAACAATATGGAGAAGAGCTTGGCTGAACCAAACCCTTCTCAAGAAGCTCATTCACTTGCTTCATGATCTCCTCTTTTTGGGATGCACTTACACGATAGGCTGGCCTATTAGGTGGTGAGCTACCCGGCACAAGATCAATGCGATGATCTTCCGGTCGTACAGGTGGTAACTCATTTGGTAACTCATCAGCAAAACAATCATTGTGCTCTTGCAAAAATTTCAGCCTATCATTACAAAGAGTGTTTACATGTACATTAGTTTTCTCAATAGGATCTCGTACAAAAATCAAGTACGCAAAAATACTCTTTTTCATTACTTTCTTAATTTGTACATGAGATACAAGGGTAATGGTATCACCCTCTTCACCAGCATCAATTACATGTTCTCGGCCTTTATGTATGAAGGTGATCCTGTTAGTCTTGTAAGCCTTGCACGGATCAATACGTGTATGCCAAGGCTTTCCAAGCAATACATCACAGCCATTCAAAGGCGCCACAAGAAAATCCTCATGATCCACATAGCCTTGAATGTGTATGCGCAACTTGCCAAAAATAGGCATGACCTGCACTTCTCTACCAACAAAGGCAGCCCCTGCTTCAATTTGAGGACCCATGTCCTCCACTTCAATACCCAAAGCAGCTGCCATCTGAGTGGATATGAAATTCTCCGATGCACAATCATCAAACATGAACAAAGCAGGTTGATCTTTGAGCTGTCCCCAAGCTTTACATACAACCCTATCTTTGCTATCATGTGAAGGGTTGCCCTGCACATCCGGAACCATATGCACATTAGGCTTCGGTACATTAGCATTTTCAGCTTTGTTCTTCTTATTTGGGCATGCTCTTGCCATGTGCTCAGTGCTGCCACAAGTAAAGCATTTGCCTTCACGCATATATTGCTCCTTCTCAGCACTAAGACCAAAGTTTGCCGGCTTATAAGGGCGCTTGTTAGCAAACTTATTTTCAGCTTTTGGACCTGATTTGGCTTGGTTTTGGTCCCTTTTAGGTGGCTGTCCATCATTTTGCAGGTTTTGGACAGCCCTCTCTTTGCCTTGAAATGAGGGTTTAGCCTTATTGGATCGACTCAATTTGAGTTCCAATTGCTCGGTGGCGGTGGCGGCTGCGATTAATTGGTGTAAGGTATGACCAGGATACATTTGTAATCCCGCTTTGTACACGGGTTGCAATCCCGATTGAAACCTTCTCTTCCTTTCCGCCTCGGTGACATGCATAAATGGAGACACCTCCAAAAGCACTTTCCAAAACTTTTGTACATATGCATTTACCGATTCCCCCTCATTTTGCTTTACCCAATCCCACTTCATTGTTATCTCATTCAATGCATTGGGAGGCAAGAATTGAGCATAAAACCTCTCCTTGAACTCTTCCCATGATCTAACGGAATTCGGTGAGAGCTTCTCCGTGAGCCACCAATGGGCAGCAGTGCCTTTCATGAACATGCTTACATGCCGGATCATGGATTTCTGAGTGAAATCCTCATCACTGAAAGCAATATCAAACTGGGCAATAAAAGCAAGTGCCTTTGATGCATCGTATTCCCCATGATATGTGTCAAACTTCACAGATTTGTCTCCGGCTTTGAAGTCACGAGACTTTGATGCATGTGTGTGCATCTCAACATGTTTTCCCCCATGTTTGTCCATTGGGACAGTCCCTGTAATTGGCATCATTTTTGGACCAAAAGGTGATGCATAAGGCATAGATACATGTGCCCTGTAAGCATGAGGCATGGCTGGCCCCTCAACATACATTGATACATTTTCAGCCATAGCTTCTTCCTCACGAGCACACTCGAAGGCATGAGTGGCATGAGAGATACGCGGAATACCTGCACCAACAGAAAATTGCAGCCCATGTTGCATGTGTTGTGCATGTACATTTTAAGCCGGCAATGGCATTTGACATACATTTTGACCACTGCCATAAACATTGTATCCTTCACGGGCTACATGAGGTATTCCTGCATGGCGTGAAGTCACTGATTGTTCCTCTCCCATAGCATGGAGATTCATCCTCTTAGACATAACTTCTTGTTCGGGCACTTGTGGGGATTCCAAGACATGTGGGATGGTTGCCTTTTCTGCATAGGCATCCTCGGTACGAGCCAAGTATGCACGTGCTGCATCCCTTGGTTGCATGTGCAACTCTTGAGCAATCATTGCCATTGCATGATCCATATAAGATTCAGCTTTCTTGGTCTTCAAACTGTCATGTACCAATGGATCCTCGCGGCGATAGAGATTCAATTCTTCTTGTTGTGCTTGGAGAAGAGCCTGCATACGAGTAAGTTCAGCCCTCAAGACTATCGACTCTTCTTCTTGCATCTTCTCTTTGCCACGAGACGGCTGTCCCACATATTCATGTTCCCTATTGTGCACCACATAAGTTTGCTCATCCTGTAAAGCATTGGAGGCATGCATTTCATTGTCCCTGCCTCTTGTATTAGCATCTCCAACATTCATTGTATGGCTATCCATAATGTTCTAAGTGTAGAGATAGCTAGTGTTCACGGTGATCGTCTCTCACAATAGAAGTGAAAGAGAACCGTATGCTCTGATACCAATGTAACTTGGTTGAACACAATGCTAATCAATACACTTAAATACACTAAGATTTGAAGGACACTTGCTCAAATACAAGAAGTAAATTGCTGAATTGACAAGAGGCACACAATGAGCCGGAACGGCCGACCCCTCCCTTGAGTAAATTGTATTACTATTGGATAAATTCAATACATAGCTTCACGGGCATCCATTGCCAAATCCTCCATGCCAATGCATATGAAATTCAGCATTTAGAAAACAATGGTATGTCGATGTAGATCACCAAGGAGCTACCTTGATGCCCGGCCCGGCTTCAGTGCCCATATTCTCTACCATTGGCTCTATTTTCTACCAAGCAAGATAGCAACATCTTCAAGAGCACATAGGACAAGAGAAATACTACACAGGGCGGCTAAACAAGGAGTCCTGCCCTTCTACTGAGTAAGTAATGACAATACATTGTCCAATTACCTTACCAGTCTTCATAGAAGTTGTTGCAAGCGGAAGCCTTCGCGTTGGAAGCTTTAGAAGTGTTGATATCTTCGATTTGCCGCAATCCTTCGCGACAAAAGTCTTCAAGAGGATGAAGGGAACCTTGGGAAAGCTTCCCCTATGGTTCAACTTGAGAAAGGAAGGCTGAAATTAGGGTTTTCAGCAAAAAGACCAGAAATTATAGCAAAAATGAGAGCTGTTTTGCTGAATTTCAGTCATTGGGAGTGAGTAGGAGAGTGATTAGCACTTGGAAACACTCTTGGAAGCTTGGAAAACACCCTAGCAAGTTGGGTATGGCTATGGAGAGCTTGGAAATGGAGAGAAATGGTGGAAAAACAGAGTTTTCAGCCTCCAAAAATCCTCATGAAGAGAAAACACGAATTTCTCTTAATAAGTAAGTGAATTGGGGTCCAATCAGGTGAAGGGACATGGGGAGATGCCCATTTATGAGTAAAAAGGGAGGATCAGGTCCTGGACATTGAGTCTTGTCCGCCTCGGGACTTCAGTGAGTGTGAACTTGAAAGCGGTCATAATTTATAAGTGACTTTTGGGCGCCCAAACTTTAATGAAGTGGGAACGCACTCACTTATAAATATTGGCTAAGTCCTAAGGGCTATTTGAGCCTAGATTGGGTAATACTTACCACCTGTTCACATGCCACACAACCATGTCAGCAGACAGTTTCACACGCACGGTTCACGGACGGGCGTCCCCTAGCCCGGAACTACACATAGGTCATGCAGGCATGAAAACAGCATGCAATTTCATTTGCAGGCAAGCACATAAAGATGCTATGCAATGCAGCATTGGCATGAGCAATTTCCGTTCATGAAACCATATAAGACCAGGCGTTTCCAGGCAAGTATATGCGATACCAGACCCAGTGGAAAGCCAATCCTCCAGGCGTTTCCGGGCATGTACACAAAGGCACAAGTCCCAGCGGAAAGCCAAGTCCTCCAGGCGTTTCCGGGCATGTACACAAAGGTACAAGTCCCAGCGGAAAGCCAAGTCCTCCAGATATTCCGAGCATGATAACATCAAGTCCCAGTGGAATATCATATCCAACTATACAGCATGACACGTGTCAATCACCTGCATAGGCATATTCCATAAACCATGGACACCAATCCAATATGTACATAGTGTGAAAGCAAGAGTGAACCATTTGGGTGGCCAAATGGTGACACCCTCCCCCCCTCACCTTGAGAAAAAAATTTCCAAAGCTCAAAAAAAATAGAAATCCTGTTTAAAGGCTTATCGACTCTATGATCCAAAGGTGAAGAAGATAATCACCAACCGAGATGTCCATGTGCTAGATGCAACCACAGTCAATGAAGGAGACACATCCATCCACCCTATCATCAGCCGAAGAAATAATCCACCATGAGCCCAACCCACCAGCTAGATTTCCTCTCAAGGAGCAAGAGTTTTCAAAGAACAAAGACTCTTGCATATCACACCAGCCCATTGCTACACCACACGGAAAGCCACTTCCAAAGTGGGCATAGCAGCTCTTTGATGAGCTTAACCCAACACCTAAGATGCCAGAATCTTCAGCAGATGGACCACGCAGATCAAGGAGAACAGAGGAGCAGAGAAGAGTATCTAATCTCATTGTCAACACGGCTGTGATGGCTGAGATAATGAGAACAGTGAAGGAGCCAACTACCTTGGATGAAACCTTAGCACATCCAAAGTCGAAAGCCGCAATGCAGTCAGAGTATAACATCATTTAAAAAAAATACCTAAGAGCTAGTTGATCGAACTCCAAACAGAAAGATAATTCGTACCAAATGGGTTTGGAAAGCTAAGTATAAGGCTGATGGCTCACTTGAGAAATACAAAGCTAGATTGGTTGTACATGGATTTTCACACGTGGAGAGTTTCGACTTTGTTGAAATCTTTGCTCCCACAGCTCGCATGACAACTATCAAGGTGATACTTGCCTTGGATAGTTTTTCACATGGATGTCAAATCAACATTTTGAACGGACATCTTAAGGAGAAGTTATGTGTAGCTCAGCCACCAAGTTTTGAGATGCCTATATCAAAAAACAAGGCTTGCAAGTTGAAGAAGGCATTTTAAGGGCTAAAACAAGCCCCAAGGACATGGTATCACAGGATAGACCAATTTTTCAAAAAGAATGGGTTTACTAGAAGTGCCTCTGATGCTAACTTGTATGTTCTAAAAAAGCATGGCAAGATTGCTTTGTATGTAGATGACTTGAACATCACAAGAGACCATGAAGAAATGATTAAACAGGCAATGGACATGCGGAGCCCTAAGTTTGAGATGAGAGACTTAAATCTTATGCATTTTTGTTTGGGGATTGAGATCTGGAAGGAGTCAAGTGAGATCTTCATATCGCAACAGAAGTATGCTTGGGAGATTCTCATAGCATTTAGGATGACTGACTGCAAACCTGTGTCAATATCTATGGAGGTGAATGTGAAGCTTTCTGTAGAAGATTCTTCACCATTAGTAGACATCAAGAAGATTCTTCACCATTAGGAGACATCAAGAAATACAGGAAGCTGGTAGGGAGTTTAATTTTTCTCTGTAACAGCAGACTTGATAATATCAGCTTCACAGTTGGTGTTTTGATCAAGTTTTCCAACAAGCTGTCACCATTTGATCCATCTCCATTTCTGGAGCCACTTCTATGGGACTGTCACTCCATAGACCGGCCAGATTTGTGCCATGTTCACATGGGGCCAGGCTAGTGTCCCATGTGAAAGGACCAGTCTTTTGGTGTCACATGGATGGGAGCCAGATTCGTGCCACCCGTGTGACTGGTAATGCGTCACATGGATAGGAACCAGTTTTGTGCCACCCGTGTGTGACCTGCTTCGTGCTATATGGACGGGAGCCTGTTGGTGCCACCCGTGTATGGCAAGGATGGCGTCTTACCTATGGGATTGTCACTCCATAGGAAGACCAGGACATATATTCATATTTCTATCGCGCGAGTTTTGTACCCGAAAGGAACTTTTTGTACAAGTTTCATGAAAGGGAGATTTCGTCCATTACATGTGCACATGCATTTATGACTGTAACACGCGGAAGCTTTGAGAGTCTTCTTTCAGCCCTAAACACCACTTAGAACATGCTGATGCAAAAACGCAGACAGAAGGGAGAGAGAGAGAGAGAGAGAGAGAGAGAGAGAGAGAGAGAGAGAGAGAGCTGGAAATTCAGTATCTTCGTATGGTACAAAAAGGTACTCAGTCTACAGCCCTAGGCTGCCTTGTAAAAAAGGTGTAACACACCAAAATATGTCCTACTCTAAGGACCCATTCCCTAGTGGAATGAATGACTAATACAATGAGCTCTTGAGCCTATTTATAGCCCCTTTGGACCATAGGAGTGCTGGCCGACTAGCAGTTGGCCAGCCGACTAGTCATATTAATCATAAAAGCTGCGCCTGCAACAGCCTTGCCATGTAATGATGCTCCTTCAGCCGCCTTGCCCTCTAGTACAGCCGACGCCTCCTGTAAGGAGCCGACAGTACCCCTTCATGCAGCCGACAGCATCCTGGTCCTCCTCCAAGTCCAAACTTGCCACTTCAGCACCTTATGCTCCATCTTTGGTTCTACTGCTCTTTTTCTAGTTGCCCCTTCTGGACTAGCTCCAGAGAATGTCCATGGCATTTTATGCACATGACATCCCCCTTTGCTAAACTTGATGACGGGATTCCAACTTGTTCTTGGATGACTGTCATCATCCCATTCTGTTTCCTGAATCCCTCTGTCATCCATCCGTCTCTGGCAACCCTTTTCTCTGAAAACCCGGCCCGGTCTCCAAAACCACTCTGACTCTAAATAAAATCTATGCATCTGTTCCCTCCAGTGCCCAATCCATTCCTACCCTAACTCTGAACATTGTCTTGGTCTTCATTCTTGAGACATGAGACTGGCACTCTCACATCACTCCTTGGAGGATAATCCTCCCTTGGGACCGTTGCCCGAGAACCTATCTGGCTCACAGGACTGCCATCCCCTCTCGCTTTGTGGAACACCACCAACAAACCTCTTGGGAGCTTTTCCCGTTCCTGTGTTCCTTGCCTTGGGCTTCATATCCGTGTACTTTCCTGTACCTGGGACCTGTACACCATCATATGGGACTGAATCAGTGTTTAGCTTTGCTGAGCCTGATGCTCTGATAACAATGTAACATGCGGAAGCTCTGAGAGTCTTCTTTCAGCCCTAAACACCACTCAGAACGTGCTGATGCAAAAACGCAGACAGAAGGGAGAGTAGAGAGAGAGAGAGAGAGCTAGAAATTCAGTATATTCATATGGTACAAAAAGGTACTCAGTCTACAGCCCTAGGCTGCCTTGTAAAAAAGGTGTAACACACCAAAATCTGTCCTACTCTAAGGACCCATTCCCTAGTAAAATGAATGATTAATACAATGAGCTCTTGTGCCTATTTATAGCCCCTTTGGACCATAGGAGTGCTGGCCGACCAGCAGTCGCCCAGCCGACTAGTCATATTAATCATAAAAGTTGCGCCTGCAGCCGCCTTGCCATGTAATGATGCTCCTTCAGCTGCCTTGCCCTCTGGTACAACCGACGCCTCCTGTAAGCAGCCGACAGTACCCCTTCATGCCGACAGCATCTTGGTCCTCCTCCAAGTCCAAACTTGCCACTTCAGCACCTTATGCTCCATCTTTTGGTTCTACTTCTCTTTTTCTGGTTGCCCCTTTTGGACTAGCTCCAAGAATGTCCATGGCATTTTATGCACATGACAATGACAGCATGCATAAACTTGTTTTCACATGATTTGTTTGCGTGTGTTTACCTGTTTTGCCGTGCCAGTATACTGGACAAGGACGCCCCCAGTGTACTGTGGGAGTGCTGCTTGCTGACACATTGGTGTGGCATGTGAACACGTGGTAAGTATTTGGCCCTTTAAAAATGTAAAATCCATAAGTTATGGTTAACTTTAATGTTTATTAGTAAATGTGTTCACACATTTAAAATTTGGACTGGACATTTACTTTCTAGTGTGAGTGCCCATAAACTAACCTTTGATAAGAGTTTAATAATACTAAAGCAACTACTGCATGGGAACATTAGTACTTTTACCCACGTGGGTGGTGGCTAGCTACTTTCTCTCCATCGCCTGCTCTACCTCTACTGTAACCACCTCCCACCTGCACCCGTGTGCTGCACAGATGCTGAACCTGTACCTGCTGTTGTACCAATTGTATGACTGTTGTACCTGCATGTGCCTGATGCACGTGTGTTGTACCAGCTGTACGACTGCTGTACCTGCTGCTCGTGTACTGTACCTATACCTGCTGTTGTACAACTGATGTACCTGCTTGTACCTGCTGCCCGTGTGCTGTACCTACTGTTGTACCTGCACACGTGTGCTATACCTACTGTTGTACCTGCACACGTGTGATGTACCTGCCCAATACTTGAATTGCACCTGAATCGTACTTGAATCGTACCTACTGTATCCGAATTGTACCTATAATACCTGAATTATACTTGCTATACCAGATTGTACCTAATGTACCAGATCTGTATTGTACCAAATCTGTACTTGTTGTACCAGACTGTACCAAGCTATACTAGATTGTACCTTGTTGTACCTGATTGTACCCTACTGTACTTGAACTGTACCAAGCCTGTACTTACTGTACTAGGACCTGTAATACTAGGTGGATCTGACTCCATGGTGGAAAAGAATGCAACTCCATTGACTCCTGCTACAAGCTATAACAAGTGCCTCATGTTTCTTATTTGTGTAAAATTAAAATTTGCTAAATTAAGTCTAAAGATTTCTTCAAGTTTTGTGCACAGCAGGAACAAAGCATGTTTAAGCTAACCTCACTCAGGAAGCTTTCCTAGTATGGTTAGTTTTTCCCTGAGTGGTAGTGCTAACCGCGCTCTCAGAATTTCTGAGAGCCAGAGAAACACTAGGGAATCCGGGAGCAAAGCTTATCTAGGAGAACCAGGCAAAGTTCCCTCCCCGGTGTACCCCTTTGCTTGTGCTAGTACGGGCGTGCTTGTTGGTGCACGGTCCCGGAAGACTAGTGAAAGGCATGTTGGGTAGAAGGAAAGCTAGCCTGCACGCACAAGCGCGCGCGCGCACACACACACATAACCTCAAGCTCAGAAAAATGTGAGTGCTGGAAAAGCCATACTCAATAATGATCTAAAAATGAAAGTGCAAGTGAGTACTAAAAAGCCTAGGGCTAAGTGCCCAACACACATAAGTGTGTTCACATAGGGGAAAAAACATGTGTCCAGTCACAGGGAAAAAGTACGCGTGAGTAAGCTGGGTTCACTCCTGAACTACCTGGAGGTGGACATGACCAACAAACCAACCTCAAGTGAATGGTGTGAACGGGTAGCAGCAAGGTGATAAAGCTGTGAATGCTGCCCTGCACTATGCTCCACAGTAAGAGTGAACTGCAGTGCCAATGTGAAAAGCAAGCACCATATGACGAGGAAAAGGAGAATCCCCAATGTCATAGTGCTAATGCTAGAGCACAGTAGTACATAAACGCATCACCTGAAATGCATGGCAAAGATCATGTGAACATCAACTGCATCAAATCAAGAGGCATCGCATAATCTCCCCGAAGGCAAGCATCCAAATGCCAAGCTGAACTGCATGTAATCCACTCAATGCTCTGTAACTGCACCAGTGATAAGCATAAGAAGAGGTAGTAGATATACGCATGTGTAAAGGCAACAAGATCCAGAAGTCATGCTTGTGAGACATGCAATGCAAGCTGCAAGAGGAAAACTCATCAATGGAGGATCTAATGAGGAAAAATCAGCAATGGTAGGGCTGATAAAAGTAAGAATTCAGCAATGGTTAAAGCTGAAAATGGGGAGAAAAAGTGGGGGCTCGAGGCGGGAATCAGCCAATGCTATGAGAGGATAGGTAAACTCTTAGCGATGCCATGATTAGTGGCATGTATGGCAAGTGTAAACATGCATAATCCCACAATGAATAATATACATGTGATATGTCAAAACCATGAGAGCAAGCCAACACTGGCCAAGTGTGTAGAAGGCACTCCTAGTAAACATCACATGTGAGAAAGTGACAATGTCAACACTGTAGAAACAATCCCGCTGCAAGGGAAAACAGCATAAAAGGCATCTCCATTAGACATCACATAAGAGAAAGCGTCTAGCATAGACCAACATAGGGGTCAACAAACATAAGTGACCATGAGGCATCACCAACTGCATGTGGGCAAGTAAAATCTCCCCCTTGAAATGCATCTGCTAGACAATACATACCATGGAGTACAGACTATAGAGCATAGTCATCAAAAGCAACGGCATCAGAAGACATCTCTGCAGGTGATGAAGATGTAAGGGTCAAGGGTGATACATGTGTAACCAAATTGGCCTAATCTGCACTTGTGGAAGAAGATGCCAGTTGCTTCTTTTTTCCACTCTCAATACGCTTCCTGCATTCCTCTATGGTGTGACCTGTTTTCCTGCAATAATTACAACGCTTTTTCTTTTCAGGCTTGTCCTTTGTCTTGGGAGGATCCGATGGGCTAGGTTTAGGCCCGGATCTATTCCCACGAAAGGGAGCAGCCATTGCTGACTCAGCAGACATCATGTTGTTCCTATTGGAACGAGATTGCCTTCACTGAGCAAGAGAGTCACAAGGTTGTCAAAAGTGACCGCATTAGGTGCATTGCCAGCCAACAACCGTAAAGTGGTGCCAAATGTTTGATAAGAGTCAGGCAAATTACGCAAAACTGTCTGAACAAGATAGCCATATGTGAAGACCTCATCAATGTTAATGAGCTGCTCTCGTAAGTCTTTCACATGCGTAAGGTACTGATCGATAGAGTCACCTTCAAGCATGTAGTCTGTCTCAAGCTTGCCCCCAAGGTAAGCTACACGAGCCTCATTGCGACTTGAATACGCCGCCGCCAAGGTATCCCAAGCACCCTTTGCAGTGGTGCAGGAACGAATGTGCGGAATGATATGCCTACCGCACGAGAGAGCAATCAATGCATGGGCCTAAGCATCCCTAGCATCCCAAGTACACTGCTGCTGAGTAGGAGAAAGACGAGGAGGTGAACCTGCAAGAGAGTGAGCGGGAATCACTTCACCTTCCGTCGGAGCAGGTGCAAGAGGACGCTCCTCAATGCCATCCACATATAGCCATACATTCTTGGCAGCCAATACATGACACATCATATAAGCCCACATAGGGTAGTTATCCCCATTGAGCTTGTCCTCTTGAGATAGCATTCCAAAGAGGTCATTATTACCATTGGCCATGATAACATGGCAAATCTGTCACAAGTCACCACGAGTAGGGAATGCCCAGCAAAACCGTAAGAATGTGGGAGATAAATAGCAAGATAATCAATGGACTGAAAGGAAACTCCTTCACCACGAGAAATACATATGCATGTCCCAAATCCACAAGTGTACTGCACGATGATGCAAATCTGTCAAAGTGTCCACAATGACATACATATACTGCAATAAACCACATATGCCGTGAAAAACATAATTAGCTGACACCTGTAAGAGCTGCAAGTGCGCAAATCCTGGCAAAATCAACGGTAAATTGGTCGAATGCTCAAAAAATGGACTCAATGTAGAAAAGCCCTAATTTTTAGACAGCCAATTAGACCAAATCTGAACCAGATCTGCACCTGTAAATCTGCTAAAGCGATTGTCACCTGTACCAAATGATGTAATGCCCCAAAAAATTGGGAGAAATGTCCCAATGCCAAGCAAATGTGCCTGTAATACCCAAAAAATTGGGAGAAATGCCTCAATGCCAAGTAAATGTGTCTGTAACACCCAAATTGCCTGCAAATAGTACCAATTTCTACAAAATTCTCAAATTTCTAGTGTAATTATGCACCAAATCTGCTAAAATCGATGCCAATGTTGCAATTGCAAGCTCAATGGTGAAAAGCCCCAAATTTGAACAGGCAAAATGTGTAATTTCAAGTCAAAAATTTGTAAATCCCTCAAACCTTGCAAATCTGAGATTTGAGTTGCCTTGGGCAGATCTAAGATGCAAGTACTATCCGGGGCGGCGAGTTGTGAGGAGGCAGCACACAAATCTGACAGATTTGAGGCGGTACAAGACGTAGGTACAGTCGTACGACAACGCAAATCTGTCAGAGGCGACGGCAATGCAGAGGCAGGTAAGATTTGGGCAACAAGCGACGGTGGCAGCAGCGCTGCGCACCGGGCAGCCCATAGGGCGGCGAGCAGCGCGGGTACAGTCAACGGCGATGCTTGTACGGTCGCGCGACGTGCAGATCTAACAGCGGCGGCGGTACAGTACAACGTACAAATGGTGCACAACAACAGTTGAGTAATACAAGTCGCCAACTGCAGGGGAGAGCATAAAACATGACTTTCTTTTTTCTTTTTTCTTTTTTGAGAGAGAGAGAGTGTGGCGTGTATGCACGATAGGCTGAAGCGGGAGGCAAACCCTAACCCTAACCAGGCTCTGATACCAATGTTGGGTAGGAGGACAGCTAGCCTGCACACACACACACACACAACCTCAAGCTCAGAGAAACGTGAGTGCTCTGGAAAAGATGTACTCAATAATGATCTAAAAATGAAAGTACAAGTGAGTACTAAAAAGCCTAGGACTAAGTGCCCAACACACATAAGTGTGTTCACACGGAAAAAAAAACCTGTGTCCAGTCACAGGGAAAAAGTGCTCGTGAGTAAGCTGGGTTCACACACCTGAACTAGCCGGAAGTGGACATGACCAACAAGGCAGGTGTGCACCCAGTGAAGGTGGGAGTGTGCCTGTGACTTGGGACTTCTTTGACTGTCCAGACTTCATCGATAAGTACCCAATTGTTTGAGTTGTATTCACACCATGTAGGGAGAAATCTGGCCTATTGACCCGTGACACTTGTACATATAAATACTCCAAGAAATACAAATGTATTGAGGGGGGCGGCCCTTTCCGGCCCCAGTGCTGGTGTCAAGTGTTATTGGTCATTTTCAGTTTTAATGTTGTTGATAATGTCCATTTTTTGGTATTAGTTAAGTGCTCTAAAAATGTGTATTTTGTCTTCCGATTTGTAGGTCTCCTATAGGGAGCGGTTACATTGGTATCAAAGCCAGGTTTTGATCCTGGGACTTGTGGGTTATGGGCCCACCACGCTTCCGCTGCGCCACTCTGATACCAATGTAACCGCTCCCTACGGCAAGCCTACAAATCAGAAGACAAAATACCATTTTTAGAGCACTTAACTAATACCAACAATGGACATTATTAGCAACATTAAAACTGAAAATGACCAATAACACTAGACACCAACACAAGGGCCGAAAAGGACCAGTCTCCCTCCAATACATTTGTATTTCTTGGAGTATTTATATGTACAAGTGTCACGGGCCAATAGGCCAGATTTCTCCGCACATGGAGTGAATACAACTCAAACAATTGGGTGCTTGTCGATGAAGTCATAAACAATCGAAGAAGTCCCAAGCCACAGGCACACTCCCCAAGGTGGTTCCAAACGTTATGTACTGTACGGATCCATACGTACTGTACGTTGTTTGGTACGGAAAAAAATTTAAGGTATGTAAAAATACGTACCATTGGTAAAAATACATAAAAATACATAAAATCTCAGAAATTTCAGCCACCTACATTAAATTTCAGTCCATGTCCACATTGACATATAAAACTTTCGAAATAGAGACACAACAAGGTCAAAAACCTACTAATTCAAAAGTGAGAAATTAGAATCACAAAGTCGTCAATCATACTTAATAAGTTAATCGTACTTAATACTTAATACTTATTACTTAAGACAAGTCACATTGTCACAAGTGAGTCGTGACAACTCACAATTCACATCAAAAGATAATGAAATTTGAAAATGAGTCTATGAAAAATGACAAAATGTGCCATGTCCATACAACACCAAATCAAAACTAAGGTAATCCAAATCAAAACTCATCATCCGATGAGGATGATGACCCTGGAGAATCAAGCATATAACCCTCCGTGATGACATGGCCCTCGTCGTCATACTCAGGCCTTGTCATCATGGGCACAGGTGGGTGGGCTGCCTCAGATGTCCCTGTCCCTGTCCCTGTCTCTGCATCATCCTGCTGGTAGTGTGAATGAGGCGAACGGCCTCATTCGCACGTGCTCGAGGAGTCTGAATAGGCAGCTTCCCTCTCCGGGCGCCTCTCCGGCCAGAACTCTCTGCATCTGCAAGTCCCTCATGTAGCTGAATTTTATAAGCCTGGGCTCTCGATCTCGTCACCCGCCTGTCTACACTCTCCAGCTCTCTATGCAGGAGGCAAAGAATGTCACGACCCTGTGTTTTTCTCTGGACAGTATGCAGGTGTGCACGGGGACATGGTGGACAGTGTGAATGGCATCAGGTTGGAGTCAAAAAGTAAGCCCATGTGTGGACAACCCCAAGTGTGAAGGGAGCAAAGATACTTTAATTTAAAAAGGTTTTATAACCTTTGGTGGGCAAAAAAATTAAAGTTTTAAAGGTTTTAAAACCTTGGGAGGCCCCTAAGCAATTTATAGAGGCTACTCCACTTTTGGAGGCCCACGACTCTCTTCTTTCTCTCTCTCTTGCTTTTGGGAAGGCGTGCAAGCTCTCATGCGTGGAAGAGAGGAGAAGTCGATTGCATATGTGGGCTGCTGGTTTTTGGCTGCACACAGAAGAACCCGTGTGGATATGTGCGATTGCAGTACAGTGTACGACTGCTGCAGGTACAAACGGCGCAGGTCAAGCTGCTGCAGGTACAAGCGGTGCAGGCAGGTACAGCTGCAGGTACAGTCCACGAGTTCAGCTGTACAACTGTAGATTCAGGTGTACGACTGTACGACTGTAGGCATATGTGTACGGACAGGTACAACTGGTACAAGCGGCTGCTGCACACTATTTGGTACGGGTGGCTGCTGGTGTTGACCTGTTCGGATAGGTGGCTGCAGGCGTGTGTTTTTTTGAAGAACGCCGTGTTTTTGCAGAAAGGAGGGGCTGGTTTTTCATGAACATAGACATCATGTCGATGGCATTCACTGATGGAACTTTCAGCTTCTCTTTGCTTTGGGTTCGGGATTGTTTTGAGATCAGTTTGAGGACTGTTTATGGGCTGTTTTTGTTTGGCTGCAAATTCAGCAATGTACTTGGGTTTTTGGCTACAAGTACAGGACATTTGGTTATGTTTCTTGGCATGGGAGTGATGCAAGCTCGCATGGCTGCGTGCTCATGGAGCAGATTGTTTTCTTCCTGCTAGAAAGGAACAGAGGGACCTACAGTTATGGGCATCTCTATGTTTCCAGATGTTTCATGAGGGAACAGGTAACTAGATGAGTGCCATGAATGGTTCTGTATGGAAACAGGACAGAAGTTTCAAAGGGAAACAGGCCTAAGGGTTTCATGTGGAAACAGGTCGTAGGTTTCTCGAAGAAACATGTTTTTGGGTTTCTCCAGGAGATAGGTCACATGCAGGCAAAAGGTACAGGAATGGACACATGTATGGTACAGCCTTGCTACTGATTGGACAGGGGACAAGGAATCCATGACAGAGATGGATATACCCTTGGAAGGTAGAGAGGGTTGGTACAGGTGTGTCGACTGTATGGTATGTTGTGCTGTGATACGAGTTCTCTTTTGAGAGACAGTTTGGGAGTCTGTGTTGTGATGCAGAAGCACTGGATGTGTCAGGGTGTGATGCTGTTCATAGTGTGAGAGGCTATGGATGGTTGTGGCAGCCTTGATCATAGGAGAAAGCTTCTGTATGCAGATTCAATGTGAGAGTCTTTCGATGTGAACAATGGCTGGATTTGTTTGTGGATGCCGTGTGGACAAGAAGCCATGATGCAGGTTCTTTGCAGGCTTCAGGAGTTCTACTGTGACGGCTGAGTTCCCAGCCTTATTGTAATCAAAGCTCTAATAATCAATTAAAGAAATACCGCAAGGGGCGCCACTGCGTTTTGGGGTCAATCGGTGTTCGTGTACTGTTTGCAAGAGCACTCTAGCTCCCCCTGTTTGTTTTCCTTTTCTAGGTTCTCAATGGCGTTGAAGTGTTTTATGTGCGAGTGTTTGTTTCACCGCCCGTCAGGCCGCTTTCAAAGAATCTCGTCCTGCTCATCTCTCAACCGTTGCTCTCATCAATGGTGGTAGGATCTGGGACCAGCTTGACACGTGTTGGATCCACCTATTCAACATAAAACCAAAGAGAACGCGGAGTGTCAACGACTCAACTTTTTGTATACTATAGTATAAAAGCTATGTAAATGGGAGGCCAATCCCCATAAGAGAATGAATAGGATAAACTCACCTGTTTTGGGGTGCCCAAAGCATGATAAGCTCGTACGAGCTTCATGTTGGCCCTACATACAATAGACCAGTCTCTCTAGTTGAGAGGTGCTCAAACGATTGCGTATCTTTGTATGTTTGAGCGAGTAAGCGCTCCAGTTGTGCTCACAAGCACCTGCTGAATAATCCTGCACTCCAATTCAAAAAAAGTGCTTCATTCATGTGAGCTCGGCAATTCCCAATAAGCTTCACAAGACTAGTTCATAGTCCATATTACATACATGATATACATACCTGAGATAGCACTCGCAGAGCTATATCTGTAAGCTGTGGAAGACCCTGTCTTCCATAGTTTTGCCACCAAGTAAGAGGAAGCTTGGTGGCCTATGGTCTAAGAGCAACAACTCTAGCAAATGAGGGTCCCAAGTTGTTGACCCAGCTGCAGAGCTCCGCATCGATCTCCAATTGCTGCTCCACATCATACATACTATTAATGTACCTATCTCGTAAGGTGAGCAGCTCCCTATCATGAAAGAGAAGTGGCGTCTTGTAGAAAGGATGGAGGAATGCAGCCATCCCATGAATGGGGCGACTCATATACCCCCATCGATAATCCACAATAGCCAATATATCGTCTCGGCTGCAAGAGTAAAATAAACAGAGAAGTAGAGCAATTAGTAAGTCAAGACTCAAGAATCAAGATTCTGTAATCGGCCATCAAGAATCAAGATTTTACTTATTACCAATTCTGTGTCAGGGACGTACAGGCTGCAATATGACTCTTCATCTGCATGAAGAGGTGGTACACTAAGCCCAAAGTGGAGCCCTCCATGTCTGTGACTCGCAGAAGTACAAATACTGGCTGCAAAGCCACTAAGAGAGTTTGCACATCCGTCCAGAGGGTCTCATCCAGTATCCGTCTCTGTATGCATTTGGTGGGCTCTGTCTGTGAATGATACATATCTCTCCACTTTGGATCCACAATTGTCTGTAATAGTGGATCTCTCAATTTGAAAAGCCTGTGTAGCACCAAATACATATAGGCAAATCTTGTCTTGGATGGCCGCACCATATCTAGGTTGCTGTGGCTCCTAAAGATAGCCAATGCCTGCTGCTTCTTTCTGAAGAATGTAGTGATCTTCGTGGCATCAGAAACTGTGGGTTGCACCCAACTCAGCTTGCCTATGTCCTCCATAAGCAAATCAAGGCAATGGACTGCACAGGGAGTCCACACAATGCGAGGAAACTCCGCCTCCACCATGTCTCCCATTGCCTTGCAATTAGCAGCATTGTCTGTTACAACCTGCACCACATTCTCTGGACCAACCTCAACAATTGCCTGGCGAATATGCTCATAGATACTCTCAGCAGTGATGCGTTCGCCTGCCTTTCCAGCATCCACAGCGCGTAAGAAATACGTACCAAGACATAAAGAGACAAGAATATTGATGATGTGTCGTCGCTGTGTGTCACTCCAGCCATCTGAAATGATAGTGCAACCAAATTGTTGCCAACCTGCTTTCACTGGCACCAATGCCTTGTCTATCAAGGCCTTTTGCTCATCAAGCATCGTGGTGCGCATCTTTTTGTACTCAAGCCCTGACCATGACTCCGTGTGTCCAACCTGGGCTATAGCTCTGACCATCCTCTTCCATTGGTCAATCCTCAAAACATTGAAGGAGATATTGCACTCTATGAGAGTACGAGCAATCTCCATCTCAGCCACCTTTTGCCTTTCTTTGACCCAAAACTGTACATGCACACGAGAAGGCAAGGTGGTTTGCCTTTCCGTATATGTATCATCCTCATTCTCATCTTGCATGACAGAAGGCCTCTTTCTAGCAGACGTGCCTGCTCAGAAGAGGCAGGCTGAGATTCATCAACCTGCATGGATGGACCGGCCAAGTCCCCAAGAAGAGCATCATGAAGCGCATCCTGTGTCTCTTGTGTGCCTCTTCCTCTTCCAGCTGCCCCCATTGCAGGGAAATTTTCAGCAATCAACTGATCTCTCAATGCTTGTGGCACTCTCTTGCACCCTGCACAATTGTTGGTGGTGCCAATGCCTGTGAGGTGCTTGATGACACGAGTAATTGTACTCGAGAGGGTGAAATTGCAGTACTTGCACTGCCATTGTCGAGTGCCACTACCTGCCTGCCCTGGAGTAGTCACAATGCGAATGACGTTTGTGTGCTCCTTCCAGTATGGGTTCTCTCGCTTCGGCATGATTGCTCTGACAAATTCAATGCACAATGCCATACAATTTCAATCAGGATTCAGCAATCATGCAATGCATAATATTTAGTGGGCAGCTCAGGTGAGGGTGAGAGTGAGAGTGAGAGGGAGAGGGAGAGGGAGAGAGAGAGGGAGAGGGAGAGGGAGAGAGTTATGTTGCTGCCTTGGGGGCCTGAGCAAGGGTGGGTGGGGAAAGGAGGCCGAACAGGTTACAGCAAGCGAACACAGAAGGGAGGGCGGTGGCAACAGTAGCGAGGGGAAAGGGGGACGAACAGGTTACAGCAGGCGAACACAGAAGGGAGGGCGGTGGCAACAGTAGCGAGGGGAAAGGGGGGCGAACACGTTACAGCAGGCGAACACAGAAGAGAGGGCGGTGGCAACAGTAGCGAAGAGAGAGACTGTAGAGGCGCTTATCGGAAGGTGTACGCTGTACGGCGGAGTCCAGACGCTAGAAGAGAGAGACTGTAGAGGCCCTTACCGAAAGGTGTACGCTGTACGGCGGAGTCCAGACCCTATCGCAGCCTGCAGGCGAAACCCGAAACCACCACACGCTATACGGAGTCCAGACAGTATCGGCGAGGGGGGGGGGGGGGGGGGGAGATACGAGACGCTATCGCAGGCAAAACCCGAAACCACCACTACCCCAAAAAAAAACGTACGGATCAATCCGTACGTACGGATGTACGGTGCGGATTGGATCCGTACGTACGTTTTGATCCTACCTTGACACTCCCACCTTCAATGGGTGTACACCTACCTTTCACTGGTCTTCCGAGACCGTGCACCAACAGGCACGCTCATACTAGCACAAGCAAAGGGGTACACTGCAGCGTGAACTTTGCCTGGTTCTCCCAGATAAGCTTTGCTCCCGAATTCCCTAGTATTTCTAACCTTCACTAGCTCTCAGAAATTCTGAGGGCGCGGTTAGCACTACCACTCAAGGAAAAACTAACCAAACTAGGAAAGCTTCCTGAGTATGGTTAGCATAAACATGCTTTGTTCCTGCTCTGCACAAAACTTCAAGAAATCTTTGAACTTAGTTTAACAAATTTTAATTTTACACTAAGAAACATGAAGCACCTGGTATAGCTTGTAGCAGGAGTCAATGGAGTTGCATTCTTTTCACCATGCAGTCAGATCCATCTAGTACTGCAAGTACAAGTCCTAGTACAGTAAGTACAAGCCTGGTACAGTTCAAGTATAGCAAGGTACAATCAAGTACCACAAGGTACAATCTGGTACAGGTTAATACAATCTCGTATAGGCTGGTACAGCAAGTACAGTCCGATATAGATCTGGTATAGCATGTACAATCTGGTACAACAAGTACAATTCAGGTACAAGAGATACAATTCAGGTACTGGGCAGGTACAGCACACGTGCAACAGGTACAGGCAGGTACAGCAGTTGTACAGTAGGTACACCAGCAGGTACAGCACACGGGCAACAGGTCCAGGCAGGTACAGCAGTCGTACAGCTGGTACAGCAGCAGGTACATGTTCAACAGCCGTACAGCACACGGGTGCAGGTGGGAGGCGGGTACACCAGAGGTAGAGCAGGCGATGGAGACAAGAACCCCTAAAGCATGTTGAAAATGGCAAAATGGAAACAGATCCCAATACCATGTCATAGGGTTGGTTGTATTCCATAGACACACTTCCATGCACAAGTAGGACTTTGTGCAAGATTATAACACAAGATTAAGTTATTTAAAGGTGCAACACAATGGCAATAACACAACTACGCTTGGGATGGCACTTATGATCTTTCCATTGACAACTAGATAGGACATTATTTTCATAAGTGCAAGCTTAATAATGTGCCCTTTCCCAACTTGCCAACC
The DNA here is from genome assembly GCF_041138505.1 of Cibotium barometz. Classification (NCBI taxonomy): domain Eukaryota; kingdom Viridiplantae; phylum Streptophyta; class Polypodiopsida; order Cyatheales; family Cibotiaceae; genus Cibotium; species Cibotium barometz. The sequence goes on along the minus strand of NC_141059.1, from coordinate 38,618,438 downwards.
GATGCTTCCAATGTTGCTGTCTACCGGGTTGGAAAAGGTTAGCTAGTAAGTTGGGATAAAAACGCCTCAACAGGGTTGGCAACAACTTCTCCCGCGGGAGAAAACGTGAGAACAGGGTTGGGACCTTCCAAGTTTTGACAACTATACTTGCAAGACTAGGGAGTACCTGTGTCACCAATTGGCCGACCATTTGGTCCATCTCCAGTTTTTGCGTCTCGTTCACTTGAGGCCAGGCCAGTGTCTCATGTGAAGAGGCCAGTATTTTGCTGACATGGACGGGAGCCAGACTGGTGCCACCCGTGTGTTAGCAGGATGGTGTCGTATGGACGGGAGCCAGACTCGTGCCACCCGTGTATGACCTGGACTGTGTTCGACCCATGGGACCATCACGCCATGGAAGAGCCAGTATTCGTGCCGTGTTTTGCCTATGGGACTGTCACACCATAGGGAGACTCGTGCCTGGAACTGTGTCTTACCTATGGGACTGTCACTCCATAGGAAGTGTAACTCGCAGTGGCGGTGCCCGGGGGACTAGGGCCTTTGACACACTTGTTGATACCATCAATGCATATTAAAACATTTAAACATGGCCACAGCCTTAACACATATCCATCATCACTTTGCATAAAACATAAAGCTGGACAAAACATCCACAAATGCTGAAAATGGAGCTTGCACGTGTGACACCGCATAGAGGCCGGAATGGGCCGACCCCCCCCCTTGGAGTATTTTATTACCCAAGGAGAATAATATCATGTACAAGCTTTGAGGGCCTTACTCTCCCCACGGGAGATGCCGGATTATCCCTATACAAATGCCATAGCACAGCCCAACACAAGGCTACCAAGCCGGAACATAGGCTGTAGAAATGCCGAGCCATCAATGTAATCCATATACCTCCGTGTGGGTACTGATTCTTCCCCAAAAACCACGGGTCTTCATGCAATAGAGCTAGTACAACAAGTACAACTCTCCATTCAGCCGGTACAACAAGTACAATGGCTGGTACAGCAAGTACAATGGCTGGTACAGCAGGTACATTGGCTGGTACAGCCGGTACGGTGGCTGGTACGGCAGGTACAGCAAGTACAGAAGCTGGTACAGCAAGTACAGTGGCTGGTACAACAGGTACAGTGGCTGGTACAGCAGGTACAAATGCTGGTACAACACATACAATGGCTAGAAATCATAATAAATGATTGAATACCCTTGCCTTCAGTATTTCTTCGCGATGGAAGCCTCCAAAACAGTCCCCAACAGCCGGTATTCTTCATGGGCAGCCTTCAAGAGAGAGAGAAAGAGAGTAGCCATCATCAGAGAAGCCTTCAACGGTGGTAGAGGCTAGTGTGCAGCAAGAGAGCCTCCATTAATGAAGAGAGAGGGCTCCAATTTATAGATTTGGGCCTCCCATGAGCTAAAATGGCAAGAGAAGGCTACAATGACAAGTGGAGAGCCACACAATAGCTGAAGTGACAAGTGTGAGGCCACTTGTCTCACTTTGATCCTTTTTCTAACAAGTGTCAGGCCACTTGTCTCACTTTGGTCCACTTTCTTGCCACATGTCCCAATCTAAGAGATGGGTCCTTCCATATGTTGATGTAGATCACCAAGGAACTGCCTTGACGCCCGGCCCGACTTCAGTGTCCATATTCTCTACCATTGGCTCTATGTTCTACCAAGCAAGGTAGCAACATCTTGAAAAGCACTTAGATCAAGAGAAATACTACACAGGGCGGCTAAACAAGGAGTCCTGAAAACAATCACTCGCAGGCATAAATAACCTGGTGTTCCATACGCATTTCTGCTACACATAGTTTATAGGCATTTCGGCCACCAACTCACACTACCCTCTCAAGTGCCCATGTTCCCTTCCATCTGCTCTCTATTGTTCCACCCACACATGGTAGAAACAATCTTCAAGAGAGCACGTAGGACAAGAGAACACTACACAGGGTATGTTGTGCTTGTCACTACCCTTTGAAGTGTCCATGGTTCCCTTCCATCTGCTCTCTATTGTTCCACCCTCACATGGTAAAAACAATCTTCAAGAGAGCACGTAGGACAAGAGAACACTACACAAGGTAAGTGAACCATGAGTTCCATAAGTCCAATGCATCCCAAATAAAGGGAGCCAAAAAGAATAATCCATCCTAGTAAAAGGGAGCCATAAACATAATCCATAAACCTGAGGATGGATCCAAATTCCTAGAAAAGAAGTCCAGGAATCCATACACCTGTATACCATAATCCTTGTATACCATAACTCTTACCACATACTCCGTGCTAACCACACACCTTGGAGTAGAGGTGAACTTAATCCATAAAAGCATCATATCCATGAGATAACCAAAGATTTCTTCTCTGTAAACTCGAACAGATTTGTCCATAGAAATAGCCTGTTAAGCCCAATATCTATATAAATCTCCACAAGAAAGAAATCTCCATAGATATATTCCATCCCAATAAAGGGAGCCATGAAAAGAATTCATCCCATTAAAGGGAGCCATAAACAATGTTTCCCTAAAACCATCTCAAGGCAAACAACAACACCTTTCTCCTTGCATAGCTATACAAGGGTTAGTGAACATCAAAAACACTTCATAGTAAATAGCAAAAGCACCAACTTTGCAAACTCAAAGTATACTTAGCTATTCTTTGCCAGGTTGGTCATGAAGCCAACAGAAATATCTCGTCACCATATCCTTAAGATATCTTGAGATATATCTCCATATAGCTTGCCTGTAAGCTTGATAATATAATCCACAATATCCATATAGAAAGAGTGCTGAACGTGTGCACATAAAGCCAACTCCATACTTCCAAGATAAATTTTGTGAATTCATAAATCCTTAGATCAAGCTGTCTATTGTTCATGCTCTTACTTCATAGGCTCTGAAGTGGCTGGCCATGCTAAATAGCAATGATGGTAAGTGTGGTCCCCACTCCAGATCTTTTCTCTTCCTTATTGATAGAAGGAAGCCTCCGCTTCCAAGAAAGCCTATGCTCTGATACCAATGTAACTCGCGGCGGGTGCCCAGGGGACTAGGGCCTTCGACACACTTGTTGATACCATCAATGCATATTAAAACATTTAAACATGGCCACAGCCTTAACACATATCCATCATCACTTTGCATAAAACATAAAGCTGGACAAAACATCCACAAATGCTGAAAATGGAGCTTGCACGTGTGACACCGCATAGAGGCCGGAATGGGCCGACCCCCCCCCCTTGGAGTATTTTATTACCCAAGGAGAATAATATCATGTACAAGCTTTGAGGGCCTTACTCTCCCCACGGGAGATGCCGGATTATCCCTATACAAATGCCATAGCACAGCCCAACACAAGGCTACCAAGCCGGAACATAGGCTGTAGAAATGCCGAGCCATCAATGTAATCCATATACCTCCGTGTGGGTACTGATTCTTCCCCAAAAACCACGGGTCTTCATGCAATAGAGCTAGTACAACAAGTACAACTCTCCATTCAGCCGGTACAGCAGGTACAATGGTTGGTACAGCAAGTATAATGACTGGTACAGCAGGTACATTGGGTGGTACAGCCGGTACGATGGCTGGTACGATAGGTACAGCAAGTACAGAAGCTAGTACAGCAAGTACAATGGCTGGTACAGCAGGTACAGTGGCTGGTACAACACATACAATGGCTAGAAATCATAATAAATGATTGAATACCCTTGCCTTCAGTATTTCTTCGCGATGGAAGCCTCCAAAACAGTCCCCAACAGCCGGTATTCTTCATGGGCAGCCTTCAAGAGAGAGAGAAAGAGAGTAGCCATCATTAGAGAAGCCTTCAACGGTGGTAGAGGCTAGTGTGCAGCAAGAGAGCCTCCATTAATGAAGAGAGAGGGCTCCAATTTATAGATTTGGGCCTCCCATGAGCTAAAATGGCAAGAGAAGGCTACAATGACAAGTGGAGAGCCACACAATAGCTGAAGTGACAAGTGTGAGGCCACTTGTCTCACTTTGATCCTTTTTCTAACAAGTGTCAGGCCACTTGTCTCACTTTGGTCCACTTTCTTGCCACATGTCCCAATCTAAGAGATGGGTCCTTCCATAATCTTTACCTCTAAAAATATCCCAACTGGTAGACATTCTGTCATAGGCACTTTGCCAACTCTTGGTATCTGCTCAATTCCACATGTAATGACGCGAACAGAATTTCCATCGGAGCGGGCCAAAAATAGCAACTCTCCTAAATTTTAGGAGTGTGGTCCTTTGTATTCTAGGATAATCCCCCATTCCCAAAGCTTGTACTTTCCAAATATTTAAATATCCTGGAGTCCACCAGACCCCTTTCAGACTGGGAAATGTCCAGGCTGGTGACAGGAAGACCAGGTTTTTATGTTTTTATGTCGTGCCAGTTTTGTGCCGACAGATATTATGTACTTGTTCCATGAACGGGAGATATGTCCATGTTACTTTTTGCACATGCACACATATTTTGCATGTTTGAAACTGTTTTCGCATGACATGTATTTGTGTGTTTGCCTGCTTGACGTGTTACTTACTGAGCGGGGACGCCTGCCAGTGAGTCGTGAAGTCTGCTCTGTATTCTGACGAGTTGTAGTGCCTATGAACAGGTGGTAAGTATGTTGCACATGTAGTTTTTAATATTTTATTCTAACCTTTTAATTTATAAGGTTAGGTGTTCACATTCACTTAAATGTGGGCACCCACTTAGGGGCCAAGGTGGGGAGCCCCACTTAAGTGGAGTGTGGGGGTGGGCATGGTCACCTACCCAAACTCCCCACCCACATGCAAGCGTGGAGTAAAGCTTCACTTTAATTTTATTAAAAAAGACTTCCCTCCTTCAAGCGTAAAAAACATCATCGCTTCATCTTACGTGAAGGAACCGGTGACCACCTCTTCCCTGCTGCCTCCTCCATGCAAGCTGTGCATGCTGCTGTACGGCTGCTTCTCCCTCCTCTACCAGGCGACTGATATACTGCTGCACCCACAGGCGGCTGAATTCCAGCAGGCTGCGCTGCCCTAACCTCTGCGCCAGCTTTACCTGCAGGCTGCCCACCTTCTACAATATCCTCCTATCTATACAGGCTGCGTGAGCTTTCCTGCAGGCGGCTGCTTCACCTCATACACAGCCGACTGCTTCTATTCGACTGCAACTTCTACTCCCCACAGGTGGCTGCAGCAAGTATCCCACTTCTCATACAAGGTGGTTGCACTTGCTTTTCAGCAGGTTTCCCTTTTACTCTTGCAGGCAACTGTGGGAGTACACTCTTTTCATAACAGGCTGCTCCTCCACACAGCAGCCAGGTCCCTCTCTTCCCTTGCAAGTGGGTACTCCTCCTTTCATAGCAGGCGGCTGTACCCTTTGTGGTGGTGTTTGTCTTGATGGTTCTACACGAGGCAACTGTTTCTTCCACAAGGGTGGCTTCATATTCTACACAAACACCACAAGTATTGGTTTTCTATCAACCATCTACAAGTAAGTGATTTTCAGATTTGAGTAAAGTATTTTATGTTTAAATCTGATAAAGGATTCATCCCGCTCGGCCAACACCCGTTCGGTGCCGGGTTGTCCAAGCTATATTGGCGAACCTCGGTCCAAAGGTGCTGAGATTGGGAGAGCCAGGCGTTAGTACGAGAGCGCCTGTCTGTGCGTGGTCTCGGAACACCAGTGAGGCACTCTCCGCGGAGTCCAGTGAAAGCACAGGACCGTAGAGATTGGACCATACTAGTGGTCGTTCTGCTTCGAGCTTCTACATCGAAATTCGAGCCTTTTTGTTTGGTACTGTTTTCATATGTATATGGACATTATCTGGTTCTTGGAACCCATGGAGCATTGTATTTATTAAATACTCCCAATAAATATATCATATATTGAGGGGGGGTCGGCCCGTTCCGGCCCCAGTGCTGGTGTCCATCTTTCCATTTCATTTCATTTAAATTTCAAGTTGTATTAAGTTGTCCATTTCAAATTTGTGGTTTTAAAGTTGTGCTATTAAGCGTGTGGGTGTCCAACGGAGTCTTTCCCACTTGACGGGATCGGCTTCATTGGTATCAGAGCACGGTTGTTTCCCTCTTCCTAGTGGGGAAACGAACCTGTGTACTGGACATCCCGCTTTTAGCAAACTTAAAACACAATGGACAGCCAAGGCAACCCTTTGGAAGTGCCAAATTCGAGGGGTCCATCTAGTGCTTCTCGTGGATCTGATGCCCTGCGAGGTAGACACAAGCCCCTTGAAAGGGTTCTTGATAGTGAATCAAAGGGTCAACTGCCTCCAGGAAAGACAGTTATGCTTGAACAAGAGCCTGATGCTATGAGGGCTGAAATGAAACATATGAGAAAACTTTTGCAGGCTCAAGAGCAAGAGTTAAAGTTTTTGCATGAAGATCCCCATCTGCAAAGTGCTATTGAAGCCCGGAAGGCTGATGCTATGGTTGATGTAACTTTTGAATCAATGGCTCGTGAAGTGGGCAAGAAACCAAGGGAGTTGGCACTTGCCTATCTCCTTCGCAAAGGTGATATCAAAGAGGGGGATGACGGAGAGCTGAAATTCAGAAATCCACCTCGTTTGAAGCATGGAGATCCCGCATCTCAAAGGCTGAAATCTTTTATGCAAAAGGAAGAGGTGACTGTCACCTCTCGACATGCATCTTCTCCCCAAGGCACTAAGCCTGACAGATATATGTATGCCAGTGCTCATGGAGGGCATGAAAGTCACATGCATGCTAGACATGTATCTCATGGTGACAGGTCTACTTCCAGAAAAATTTTGCCTTCTGAGTTGTCTCATGGAGAGACCATGCCATATGCAGGTAAGTCACATGCATTTGAGTTTCGAGTTCGTGGAGCACATGCCATCGTGCCCCATGAAGCTTCTATGACGGCCCATGGAGCCCATGCAGACAGGGCTGCCCCGTTGGATAAGGAGAAAAGAAAAAGAGAAGACCATGAGCCTCATGCCAGGAAGCTCAAGGAATTCAAAGCAGGTGATAAATCTGTCAAATTTGATGTCTTTCATGGTGAACATGATGCTTCTAAGGTGTTAGCATTTGTGGCACAGTTCGACATTGCTTTTAGCGATGAGGACTTTATAGAAAAGTCGAAGGTGCGCCATGCTAGCATGTTTTTGAAAGGGACTGCTGCCCATTGGTGGATCACTGAAAAGATCACCAAGGATCCCATTTCTACTTGGAAGGAATTCAAAGATAGATTTTATGCTCAGTTCTTGCCACCCAATGCAGAGCAAACTCTCACTCAAAAGTGGGACAGGCTGGAACAAAAAGATAATGAGAGTGTGCAACAGTATGTTAACAAATTCTGGAAAGTGTTACTGGAAGTGACTCCCTTCATGCAAATCACAGAGGATGAAAGAAAGAGGAAGTTTCGTTCTGGACTGCAACCAGCATATAGATCGGGTATTGAATTGCACCCGAAACATACGTTGCAACAACTCACAGCTTCTGCTCTTGCTACGGAGCAATTGGTGCTCAAGATTAAGCAGGATCAAGGAGGTTCCAAGGGAAAAGACAAGGCTGTCCCAAATCAGCAAAAGGGTGGACAGCCACCTAAAAAGAACTTCCGGGAGCCTTACAAGGGTGGTAAAGCTGAAAATAACACATCTAAAGAACAGGGCCCAAGAAAGAACAAATTCGGATTAACCCCGGAGCAACGAGAGCAATATGCCAAGGATGGAAAATGCTTTTCTTGTGGTAGCAAAGACCACATGTTTCGGCAATGCCCAGATCGCAAATCAAAGCACGAGGACAAGCACACCAAAGCTAATGTACATGCAGTTCCTGATGTGCAAGGAGATACAGGACATGATGCAAAAGAGCGAATGGTTTGCAAGGCTTGGAGGCAAATCAAGGATCAGCCCGCACTCTTCATGTTTGATGACTGTGCAACTGACAATTTCATCTCTATGCAAATGGCAGCTGCATTGGGTATTGAGGTTGAAAACATGGGACCTCAGATTGAAGCCGAAGCTGCATTTATTGGTAAGGAGGTGCAGGTTACCCCTTTGATAGGGAAGTTGCGCATCCATATCCAGGGCTACCTTGACAATGAGCATTTCCTAGTTGCTCCACTGAATGGATGTGATGTATTGTTGGGCAAGCCGTGGCATCATAGGCTTGAGCCCCGCAAAGACTACAAGTCCAATATGATTTCTTTTATGCATAAAGGCCGCATGCATTTTATTGATGCTGGATTCCATCCCAGTTGTATCACACATCCAAATTAATAAAGCAATGAAAAAGAGTCTTTCAACGTACTTGGTTTTTGTGCGTGATAGTCTTGTGCCAAATCATCAAAATGTGGATGCTATGTCTAATGATAGGCTGAATTTTCTTAATGCATTCAACGACTGTTTGCTGACTCGTTGCCAGGTGAATTACCTCCCCAAAGGCCCGAAGATCACCGCATAGATCTTGTGCCAGGTAGTTCTCCACCTAACAAACCCGCATACCGAGTGAGTGCTGCACAACAAGAAGAAATTATGAAGCAGGTAAACGAGCTTTTAGAGAAAGGTTTGGTTCAGCCCAGTTCCTCACCTTACTGCTCTCCTGTGCTTCTTGTTCAAAAGAAGGACGGATCATTCCGTATGTGTGTGGACTATAGAGCTTTGAACAAGCTTACCATCAAGAACAGATTTCCTATTCCACGTATTGATGATATCTTGGATAAGCTTGATGGCTCAGCTTGCTATAGCAGACTTGATTTGAAGAGTGGTTATCACCAGATCCGAGTGGTGCCACAAGATGTCCATAAGACTGCATTCAGCACAGCCTTCGGATTATATGAATTCTTGGTAATGAATTTTGGTCTCACCAATGCTCCTGCTACTTTTAATCGTATGATGGATAGGATATTCTGACCCCATCGCAAGTTTACAGGAGTCTTCTTTGATGATATCTTGGTTTTCTCCAAGAATGAGCAGGAACACGGCTGAAGCTCCCCGCCTCACCCTGCTCTGCGCACCCTCGCTCCCCCCCCCTCCTCGCGCCTGTTTTCCTTCCGCCCCCCGCTTGCTTCCCTCTGCTCGCCGCTGCGCCCCCCCTCTCCTTCCTCGCTGCTGCGCCGCCCCCCCCTCCTTCCTCGCCGCTGCGCCCCCCTCTTCGCCATTTCGCCACCCCCCCCCGCTGCCGCCTGTTCGCCATCACCCCCCCCCGCTGCCGCCTGTTCCCCCCCGCTGCCGCCTGTTCGCCATCCCCCCCCCGTTGCCGCCTGGTCGCCCCCCCGCCTCTTCGCCTGCTCTCGCCGCCTCCATTCAACAGCGCCCCGCCTCCCTCCTTCTCGCGTTGTCGCCGCCCCCCCCCCTCTGGGCCTCTCCTCTTTTCGCCGCCCCCCCCTTCCCTCCTTTGTCGTGCTGCTTTTCACCCCTTGGGGGTTTTTGTTTTTTTTTCCCTCTTCGTCTTCCGTCCTTCCGCCTCTTGGTGTGCAGCCCGCTTCTTGCAGGTTTTCCGCTTTCGCCTCGCCTTCGCTTGAGCTTCAGACTCTGATGGAGACTCCTCCCGCCTCGTCTCAGAGGGACTCTTCCGCAGCCCCCTCGCCCGCCACCGAGGTCCTCCCCATCAGGCTTTCTCTTTCGCCGGAAGAGGAAGCGAGCCTCACCGCAGAGGTGGAACGCCTTCAGGCTCACTCCACCATCTGCCGTATAGTCGGCACTCGCCCCAGCAGAGGGGAGATCAGGGATCTACTTCAGGCTCGCCTTCTTGCAGATGTGGGCAAGATCCTTGATGTACAGCTCTTGGGCCGGGGACATTATCAGATCGAGTTCGAGGCCGCCCAGAGCGTTGCCAAGGTCCTTGCCATGAGTCCTCTGGATATCAGGGGTGCTCGGGCTTTCTTCAGGCCTTGGCAGCATGGATTTGACCCAGCCGCGGCGGAGCAGGGAGAGCGCCTCTTCCATATTACAGTTTGTTTCCCTGGTCTCCGCCGGGAGTATCTTCCGCTCCTCTCCAGGCTCGGAGCACTGGTGGGCTCGGTTCTTGAGACGGGCCCCTCAGCAGCTTCAGTGGTGGCCAGAGCAGCTGGGCTACCTTCGGTCAGAGTGTTAGTATCTGACATCTCCTCCCTTCCTAAGGTCATTCAGCTACCTAGGATAGGGGGGGGGTGGATAGATCAGAGAGTGGAGTTCTCGGGGCTCCCGAACCAGTGCTTCATTTGCAGGCAGGTCGGTCATTTGGCCAAGGCCTGCCCTCGCAGGAGACCTCGGCCCTCACCACAGCAGCAGGCCACGGATGGCCCGCCCACAGATTCGGCTCGGCAGGCTGCCTCAGGGACACCTGCTCAGGCCACAGAGACCTCGGAGTGGCAGCCTGGACAGGGGCGCCGTCGAGGGAGACAGCCACAGCAGCACGCCCAGGTACCGCTGCAGCAGCAGCCACAGTCTCAGCCTCACTGGGTTCCCGTGAGGAACAGATTTGCTCCCCTTCAGGAGGAGACCCCTGCAGCGACCGAGGACCAGGAGATGCCAGCTCCCCCTCCTTCACCTCCCCCACACCCATCCCCTCCCACCGCCTCGCTTCCACCATCGCCTCCTCCCGCCCCCGCTCCGGTCTCGGCAGCGGCTCCCTCTCCTCCTCCCTCGCCTCCCCCTCCTCCCCCTCCGCCCGCCTCGCCTTCCCGGGAGGTCCTGGCAGCTCCCTGGCGCTCACTTGCAGTCCGGAGGGCGCTGAGCACTGACCTCGCTCGAGCATCTCAGAGGAGACCTATGCCGATTAGGGCCTCACGGATTTCATCTATTCGTAGTCGGCTGAGTCGCCTCGGCATTCGACAGCGCTCGGCGGCGTTTGATTATACCTTCACACGGCTTTTTGGAGCAGAGGGCCCCCATGAGCCAGCACCCATCCGAGTGCATGTAGTGATACCTCCGGCCCGCGGGGAGGAGGCACTAGACTCAGCAGTGGCCTTCTCGTTCCCTCTATGTGGACCTTGTGACCGGGAGTGGACTCTAGAGCTCGCTCTCAGCACGTTGAAGACTCAGGCAGTTGAGTTTTCTCATCACATGAGCGATTTGGAGGTTACAGATGTGCTAGGCCGACTTTGGGAGTTGGCTCATTTTGTCTTGGATCCCGGGGGTGTGGATACATCCGGGATTCGGCATTTGGTCGTGCGCATAGTTGCAAATTTGGCGCGCGACCCAGGATATGTGAGCATTCACGAGGTTACTATGTCAGAGCAGGAGGCAGTCGCCATGGGTCACAGCCACTGGCGCCTGATCCGGGATTCTTGCAGTACACCGGGTGGGCAGACTCGCAGCCGTTCGGATGGGGACTATTCTCCATCCAAGCCGCTTGCGAAGGCCCGCCGTACGGCTGAGACAGCATCCACCTCAGTAGGACATCCATGAGGATCATCTCATGGAATGTACAGGGCCTTGGCGGAGCACACTTTATACGCTATCGAGGCTGCTTGAGGCAGGAGCTACAGAGATGTCTGGTTGGTGGCAGCATTGACATTCTGATGATGCAGGAGCACCACTTGGGTGAGAGCAGGATCCGGAGATATGGTTCGGTGATGCCTGGTAGATGGGACACTTTCTGGTCTGCAGGGTTTGGTCCGTTGGGTGGACAGGGAGGAGTATGCATGGTTATTGCAGATGCATGGCGGCAGGCCATTGTGGACCGAGGGATCATTGTGCCTGGTAGAGCACAGTATGTCATTCTGAGGATGCATGATGAGCTATTGGGTGTGCTCAACATCTATGCGCCCAATCATGCTAGTGCCAGAGCAGAGTTCTGGACTCAGGTTACAGATGCATTGCCAGAGGCCGCACATTGGTGTGTTGGGGGAGACTTCAACATGCTTGAGGACCCGGCAGATAGGGTGGGAGGCAGTCATGTTACAGTGCACGGCACGGAGCTTGCAGCTTGGGACCGGTTTTGTATGACACTGAGGATCACTGATGCATGGCAGCATGGGGCTTTCTCCCGGTCTCAGGACAGTCTTAGTTTCTCTCGGTCGGATCGCCGGCAGGGAGGGACTAATCTATCTCGGATTGATCGCTTTTATGTGGGCGATTGGTTGGGGGAGCGAGGGGGCTCCGTCGGCATTCTTGCTGGCACCTCATTTTCAGATCATGCGCCAGTTATACTGACTTTGGAGGAGGGGACACGGGAGCCCAGCTTGCAGTTGAGGATCCCAGAGAGGGTACTTGCAGACCCCAGTCTCGCTGAGGACATTGAGAGGATCTGGCATGATAGTCAGTGCTCTGACCAGGATGCAGCGGGCCAGTGTGCCCAGGGACTCATTGATCTTAGCTCTTTTCTACACGCTGCAGCTTTGACACGACTGGGAGAGATTCGCGAGCGGGAGCAACGGCTGAGACGCAGCCTTGCTTCGCTACAGCGCCTTCAGGAGCAGCAGCCTGCATGTGAGTGGGTGGCGTCCCAGCTGAGCTAGGCACGCCAGGAGGTTAGAGAGGCAGAGGAGCAGAGACATGAGTTTTACTATCGTCGTCAGGCCTCTCAGTGGACGCAGCTTGGTGATAGAGTGACTGGGGAGTTTTTTGAGATCACTGGACCCCGTCATGCGCGAGCAGGGGTTCGCCAGCTTGCTAGACCGGATGGATCGATAGCTACTGAGCTCGGGGAGATCAGAGCCATTGCCACTGCCTTTTATCGTGACTTGCTTTCAGCGGAGCCAGCCACTGAGGATCGAGATGTATGCAGACAGACTGTTTGGGCCCATGTGCAGAGGAGGGTCACAGACCATATGCGCACAGTTCTAGGTGCGCCTCTGTCAGAGATTGAGCTTGCTGAGGCCTTGAGGGTCCTGCCGCGACATAGTTGCCCAGGGGAGGACGGACTGACGCCGGCCTTTTTTATGCGCTATTGGGACCTTTTGGGGCCAGGCCTCCGCAGGGGCTTTCAGCATGTTTTGGACACTGGGGTGATGCCGCAGAGCTTTTCAGAGGGTTTGATCTATCTTATCCCCAAGGGGGAGGGAGTATCGGATGACATTCGGCATTGGAGGCCTATTACGATCCTCAATACTGTATACAAGGTCTTGGCAAAGGCCTTGAGTTTGAGGATCCAGCCCTTCCTGGGGGAGTTGATTCATGCTACTCAGACAGGATTTGTCAAGGAGCGCAGTATCCTTGACAACATCTTTACTTTCTGGGAGGCGACGGCCCGAGCTAGGTTTCTTGGCGAGGACTTGGTCGTGATGCTTCTCGATTTTGAGAAGGCATACGATAGAGTTGATTGGGGATTCTTAGAGGGCACTATGCTACGCCTGGGCTTTGCGCCAGGATGGATCAGAGGGGTGGCAGCTTTGTATTCCACAGCTTGCAGCCAGGTGCTGATTGCAGGAGGTCGGGGGCCGAGTTTTGAGCTGACCAGATCAGTCCGTCAGGGGTGTCCTCTCGCCCCTTTCCTTTTTCTCTTCTTTGCGGAGGCTATGAGTATGTATTTGACGGCAGAGGAGGTTGGTTTGAGAGGACTTCAGCTCCCAGTCCGGGGGGAGGATTTGCTTGATGCTGAGTTTGCAGACGACACGGGCTTATTTTTGCATGGCCAAGAGGCCAATCTTATTCGGGCAGAGCAGTCGCTCCAGGTTTTTAGTGCAGCTTCGGGAGCATTGATCAATTGGCGCAAGACAGTGGCCTTTTGGATCAGTAGTGCTCCCACTCCGGCATGGAGTCCGGACCCCGGTTTTAGATGGATTCCTCCCGGCACAGCAGTGCGGTATTTGGGATGCCAGATTGGCCTCGATTTGTCACCTGAGCAGCAGATTGCCCCGCTTCTTCTGAGCATTCGGAAGAAGCTATTGTATTGGAGTACAGCTCGACTATCCTTGGCTGGGAGGGTGGTGGTGGCAAATCAGGTGCTGTTAGCGACTATGTGGTACATTACGTCTTGCTGGATTTTTTCGAGCTCTTGCATCAGCCAGGTACAGAGGCTGATCAGGAACTTTCTGTGGTCTGGGCGGGACGGTCAGCCAGCTCAGGCAAAGGTTGCATGGGCAGTTATTACACTCCCGCTGGCTCAGGGCGGTTTGGGCATTATAGATCCAGTCGATCAGAGTAGAGCCTTATTGGGGAAGCTTATTGTTCGGGGGTTGCTTCCAGGCGCTGAGCCTTGGAAAGAGCTCCTCTTGCAGCGATTGCAGGCCCGGGCGCCTCCTGCAGGGGGTACTTGGGCACCAGAGATTCGCTGGATATTCATAGAGATGAGGAGGACAGGCCTCAGTAGAGGATGGGAGGACAGATTTGCTTTGAGTATCCTGAGAGCTTGGGAGCTGCTGAGACCGGGGCTCTCTCAGCGGCCTCCGTCTTGTGTTGAGGAGCGGGCCAGGCAGCCGCTCATCTGGAGCCCAGCGGTTCGTACAGAGCAGGGTCATATGCTGGGTTCTCGGCCTCGTCTAGCCTGGGGACCTTTAGCGGCAGGCCCAGCTCGTAGTTTTGGAGACTGGCAGGCTTTCTGCAGTCTACCAGAGGAGACCCAGGTGGAGAGGCTGAGTCACTTCAGAGGGGGGTTGATTATGAGGGATGATATTCAGGAGGCACTTTCAGAGGAGTGGTTCACACCTCTCGAGCCAGTGGCCCCACGGTGGATGGGTGCCTTCACACAGTTGGAGATCCTGATTGCTGTCAGAGCTAGCACTGAGGATGGCAGATGCCTCTATTATGAGATTCAGGATGAGGGCCGACTCCAGAGAGTGGAGGTGGAGTCGCCTTTGGTTGCAGAGTGCACCTTTCAGAGGATTCGGGTAGTGGCTGCCGCTTCTCGGAAGTGGCATATTGACCCCGACCCTGTTGACGTGCTCCCGGATTGGCGTATATGGGCATATGCAGCGCGCCCCTTGGCCCGGCTACAGTGGGACCCCGGAGAGTACGAGTGGCATGATCCTTATGCATCCCTTGAGGCCACAGAGATCACATTTTTCCAGTATACTGTTCGGCTGGGACGGCATATTTTGACGGCGAGGAGGACGGTTTCTCCAGCGGCAGCGGGGCATTGGCGATTGCAGGGACTATCACAGGAGTTCCTGGAGGATTTCTGGGCTCGACTCTGGGCTAGTCGACAGGCCCGCAGGATCTCGGCTTTTCAGTGGCTGGTCGCCCACAGGGGCTCAGCAGTTGGCACTTGGCTTGTTTATAGCGGTCTTCCGGCGGCCTGCGTCCGATGCGGCCACCCTATGGAGACACAGAGACATTGCCTTTGGGACTGCCCTCAGGCACAGCAGATTTGGCTGCGGATGCTGCGTATTCTAGCCCCCCTCTCTCCAGAGGGTATGTTTACGTGGGGTGCCGCTGCTTGGTCGACTTCGTCAGGGCCTGCTATGGGCTATGAGATGGAGCAGGGCAGTCAGGCCATCAGATTTATTAGGGGCCAGCCTCGCCTGGTTCCGGCACCGGATTTCTCGTCCGACAGCTGGACACAGGAGAGGGATTTACGATGGGAGCTCCTCAGCAGCCTCACCATCTGGTTCACCTGGAGGGCCCAGTGCTTCACGGCCTTTGAGGGGAGATTAGAGCCACCAGCAGAGACTGTTCGGGGGATTTGGCAGGAGTTGATCCACACCCTGCGAGGACAGTACGACCGCATCCGGGGAGACTCGGATGAGGCGATTTTACGGCGCCAGGCCTTTCATACCACTTGGCGCTGCGGCCCGTTCTACACCCTACACACGGGATCCCCCCGTTGGCACTACAGGCCACCTGTTTGGCTCTTCCCCCCCCCCCATTGTATGATTTAGCCGCTCAGTCCTTTAGACTGATGCTTGTATTTTGCAGCACCTAGGGAGAGTCTCCCGGGCTGCCATGATGTATTCACTGCTCTTCTCTCTGTTAGGAGCAGGAGAGATCTCTTTTGTAGCCCTACGGGCGTTTTTTTACATAACTAATGAAAGGATCTTTTCTCGGAAAAAAAAAATGAGCAGGAACACAGAACTGATTTCGTCACAGTGTTCGAAGAGTTGCGGAAGCATAAACTTTTCGTCAATGCCAAGAAAAGTGAGTTTTTCCTTTCAGAGATTCATTATTTGGGTCATATTGTATCCAAAGATGGAGTTACAATGGATCCTGCAAAGATAGAGACTATTCGGAATTGGCCCGAATTGCAAAACGTACATCAAGTACGTAGTTTTCTGGGATTATGTTCGTATTACAGGCGTTTCATAAGGCATTTCGCCATGATTGCCACTCCTTTACATGATCTCACGAAGAAGAAAACTGCTTTCAAATGGACTTCAAAGGAACAGGATGCTTTCTTGAAGCTCAAGCATGCGATCATATGTGGTCCAGTATTGATTGTTCCTCACTTGCACAAGTCATTCGTGGTTGAATGTGATGCTTGTGGTGATTACATAGGAGCTGTCCTAAATTAAGAAGGGCATGCAGTTGCATACGAGAGCCGTCGTTTGCATGATGCTGAGCTTCATATGGATATCTATGAGAAAGAGCTCTTGGCTGTAATTCACGCCTTAAAGATTTGGAAACATTACCTTCTTGGGGCTGAATTTGTAGTCAAGACAGATCATCAAAGCTTGAGATACTTTCTATCTCAAACAAAGCTTTCAGAGATGCAGATGAGAATGGCAAATTTTCTTTCCATGTTTCATTTTCAGATTGTGCATACTCCAGGAAAGAAAAATGTGGTGGCCGATGCACTATCTAGGAGGCCTTATGTTGCTGCAGTCTCAGTGGCCTCTCATGGAGATCTATCTGCTATGAGAGATTTGTATCATTTGGATGCTGATTTTTGCCATATATGGACTGATTTGATGGCTGGTCATTCACATGCCTCTTATGTTATCAACGAGGGTTATCTAATGAAGGATAATTGCCTATGTGTGGTGAAGGATTTGCGTCCAAAGGTTATGGACGAATGTCACGCTCCACCATATGCTGGTCATAGAGGTATTATGCCTACTACTCGCATGATTCAGAGGTATTTCTTTTGGCCAAGCATGCGTAAAGACATTGAGGCTTATGTGCGTGCATGTATTACTTGCCAAAAGGTGAAATTTGACAGGCAAAAGCCTCCAGGTTTGCTTCAGCCATTGCCTATTCCCTCGCAACCTTGGGAAAGTATCACGATGGATTTTATTATGGATTTGCCTAGATCCCAGCATGGGAATGATGCTATTTGGACTATTGTGGACAGGTTTAGCAAGCAAGCTCATTTCTTGCCCGTCAAGAAAACCATTAAAGCTGATCATATGGTAAAGCTTTTTCTTGCTAATATTTTCAAGCATCATGGTATGCCTAAATCCATTGTTGGGGATAGAGATCCCAGGACTACAAGCCTATTTTGGAGGGCTTTGTTTGATAATATGGGTACTAAACTTGAGTTTTCATCAGCTTATCATCCCCAAACGGATGGCCAAAGTGAAGCTGCAAATTCAACCGTGTTGGATTTATGTTGAGTTTGCCTACCACAATACAATCCATGCTTCCACAGAAAAGGCTCCGTTTAAGATTATTTATGGCAGAGTGGTCTTGCCACCTATCCTTCGTACTAAGGATGAGATATTTGCAGCTGATGAATATGTTCGTGACTTAGATGTTGCCTTTGGTCAGGTGCGGACGGCCATTGCAAGATCTCAGGATAAGCCTAAAATGGCTGCTGACAAGCATAGAAGGGACATGGAAGTCAAAGAAGGTGATTGGGTATTGCTGAAATTTGAGAAGGCTAGGCTTCGGAAGAGGCCAGGACGAGAAGGATCATATCCTAAGCTTTCTCCTCGCTATTATGGACCCTTCAAGGTGATTCACAAAATCAATCAAGTGTCCTACAGGCTTGCTCTACCTAGTCATTGGAAGATTCACAATGCTTTTCATGTGAGTCTATTTCGGAAATATGTGGGGCCAGATCCTGATGAGCCTGTCACAGAAGATCCACCAGAGATTGAAGAGCTTGAGGAGATCCTCCAGCCAGAACAGATTGTTTTTCACAAGGAGAGAAAGCTACCTGCAAGAAAGCTTTCCAGGAGATACCTTGTGAAGTTTAAGAATTATTTGTCTATTGATGCCAACTGGGTAAATGAGCAGTATTTTGCAGATTATCCGCAATTGTTGCAGGCATATCTTGAGGCTTTTCAGTTGAGGTCAACTCTTTAGAAGCCCGGGGGGATGTCACCAATTGGCCGACCATTTGGTCCATCTCCAGTTTTTGCGTCTCGTTCACTTGAGGCCAGGCCAGTGTCTCATGTGAAGAGGCCAGTATTTTGCTGACATGGACGGGAGCCAGACTGGTGCCACCCGTGTGTTAGCAGGATGGTGTCGTATGGACGGGAGCCAGACTCGTGCCACCCGTGTATGACCTGGACTGTGTTCGACCCATGGGACTGTCACGCCATGGAAGAGCCAGTATTCGTGCCGTGTTTTGCCTATGGGACTGTCACACCATAGGGAGACTCGTGCCTGGAACTGTGTCTTACCTATGGGACTGTCACTCCATAGGAAGACCAGGTTTTTATGTTTTTATGTCGTGCCAGTTTTGTGCCGACAGATATTATGTACTTGTTCCATGAACGGGAGATATGTCCATGTTACTTTTTGCACATGCACACATATTTTGCATGTTTGAAACTGTTTTCGCATGACATGTATTTGTGTGTTTGCCTGCTTGACGTGTTACTTACTGAGCGGGGACGCCTGCCAGTGAGTCGTGAAGTCTGCTCTGTATTCTGACGAGTTTTAGTGCATGTGAACAGGTGGTAAGTATGTTGCACATGTAGTTTTTAATATTTTATTCTAACCTTTTAATTTATAAGGTTAGGTGTTCACATTCACTTAAATGTGGGCACCCCCTTTGGGCACCCACTTAGGGGCCAAGGTGGGGAGCCCCACTTAAGTGGAGTGTGGGGGTGGGCATGGTCACCTACCCAAACTCCCCACCCACATGCAAGCGTGGAGTAAAGCTTCACTTTAATTTTATTAAAAAAGACTTCCCTCCTTCAAGCGTAAAAAACATCATCGCTTTATCTTACGTGAAGGAACCGGTGACCACCTCTTCCCTGCTGCCTCCTCCATGCAAGCTGTGCATGCTGCTGTACGGCTGCTTCTCCCTCCTCTACCAGGCGACTGATATACTGCTGCACCCACAGGCGGCTGAATTCCAGCAGGCTGCGCTGCCCTAACCTCTGCGCCAGCTTTACCTGCAGGCTGCCCACCTTCTACAATATCCTCCTATCTATACAGGCTGCGTGAGCTTTCCTGCAGGCGGCTGCTTCACCTCATACACAGCCGACTGCTTCTATTCGACTGCAACTTCTACTCCCCACAGGTGGCTGCAGCAAGTATCCCACTTCTCATACAAGGTGGTTGCACTTGCTTTTCAGCAGGTTCCCCTTTTACTCTTGCAGGCAACTGTGGGAGTACACTCTTTTCATAACAGGCTGCTCCTCCACCCAGCAGCCAGGTCCCTCTCTTCCCTTGCAAGTGGGTACTCCTCCTTTCATAGCAGGCGGCTGTACCCTTTGTGGTGGTGTTTGTCTTGATGGTTCTACACGAGGCAACTGTTTCTTCCACAAGGGTGGCTTCATATTCTACACAAACACCACAAGTATTGGTTTTCTATCAACCATCTACAAGTAAGTGATTTTCAGATTTGAGTAAAGTATTTTATGTTTAAATCTGATAAAGGATTCATCCCGCTCGGCCAACACCCGTTCGGTGCCGGGTTGTCCAAGCTATATTGGCGAACCTCGGTCCAAAGGTGCTGAGATCGGGAGAGCCAGGCGTTAGTACGAGAGCGCCTGTCTGTGCGTGGTCTCGGAACACCAGTGAGGCGCTCTCCGCGGAGTCCAGTGAAAGCACAGGACCGTAGAGATTGGACCACACTAGTGGTCGTTCTGCTTCGAGCTTCTACATCGAAATTCGAGCCTTTTTGTTTGGTACTGTTTTCATATGTACATGGACATTATCTGGTTCTTGGAACCCATGGAGCATTGTATTTATTAAATACTCCCAATAAATATATCATATATTGAGGGGGAGGTCGGCCCGTTCCAGCCCCAGTGCTGGTGTCCATCTTTCCATTTCATTTCATTTAAATTTCAAGTTGTATTAAGTTGTCCATTTCAAATTTGTGGTTTTAAAGTTGTGCTGTTAAGCGTGTGGGTGTCCAACGGAGTCTTTCCCACTTGACGGGATCGGTTTCAACCTGCTACTCTGCTTCAAACATCACCTCTTGCATTGCAGCCAGACATTCGGACAGCAATATGCCTAGAGATCCACTCAAGGCCCATCTCTGGTCCCAAGCTGGAGGGAGGACGGGACTCCATTGCCCTACCTTTTATGACCTAAGATCTTGGGAAGTTGGCCCAACATTGAAAAGTGTTTTCTGATCCCCAACTTCAGCTAATGGGATCCACTCTAGAAGCTCAAAAAATAACAGCATGTTGCCATCTTGGAGGCTACAACAAGCCAGATTTTTTGTCAAGGAGTCCTGAAGAGTAGGATAGAGAAAACGCCTTTGAGCCCTTTCTATGCATCTTCTTTAAATGTATTGTGTTCATGGGGAGTTTAGATTGGTACCTGGACTGTGCATGTCCGAAACATCATGTTATGCCCATGAGTGCCTACTTTAGGCATGTAATTTCGCATGATCTCGTATCTACCCTGCAAAACAATGAAGGTAATGCTATATTTTATCATTCCCACATTCGAACCACAAACTTAAGAAAAGAACGTATGCAACAAGTGGCTCGATATAGTAAAGGGTAAACCTTGGGCATGATAGGAATGGCCTTGATGGGCCACTTTGGATGAAAACCAATCCCTAAAAAGCCAAGTCCCATTTCTTCTGTTACTGCTTTGACCTATACAAACGATACATCAACAGAGTAAACATGCACATGTAGAACATTCTTAGCTATAAAAAATCTCAATCTTTGATCAGGTGATACCTGATATAAATGGGAGTTAACTTCAGCACATGTTTGATGCAAGGTCTCAAGGGGAGCACCACTGAGTTCGAATTGCCCACCCGGCTCCAAAGACACACTCTGTCCATCCTGTTTCTCACGCCAGACACAGAGTAAGAGAGAATATTATCCCTTGTTGGCAAACTGCCTAATACCGACAGCATCCCTTGATGCATTAATACACACAAATCAGGCATTAGTAATGCAAGGGATTTCATGCACAGTAACGATCACCAGTACCTGATTTAATCCAATTATAAGACCGTTTTCTGTGAGTCTTTTCCAATTGAACCGTTCTGCAATGCCCTCAAGCAGCTGCGCAATTTGTTCATAAGTCATAGGTTTTAGAGTTCCTAACTCAAAACCAAACTTTTCATGCTCTGTTCCTATCCTGCAGCCACGGCCCACAATCACAGACAAAAGCCAAATCATTGTACTACTTAAAAGAGAATAGTTATTGAGAGACTACAATAAAATCGATCATTCCACCCTAATCTAGCTTATGTTCTCTAATCTAGTTATGTTCCCTAGTCTAGCTTATGGTCCCTCTTCTTTCATTGGTCCTTTTGTAATGAAAGGGGCTTGAGTTTGTACATAAGGAGAGGTTTATGGGCATGGTTATGGCCAGTCAAGTATGAGGCCCAACATTAATGAGTGTGAAACGATGGGCAAGTATATAAGTTAATATTGTAACTAAGGTCATAACACACTTTTTACTAATGAAATCATACTTCTTGGAGCTCCATGCTTTCATGGCTATGGTGGTATTCCCTTGAGTGCATGTGGTACTCCATCATGAGTGCATGTGGTACTCCATTATGAGTGCAATCTTTCTCTCTTTCTTTCCCCATCATTACAGTGGTATCAGAGCCTTGTCTTTGATCCAAGATTTCTGAAAATTTTTAAAATTTTTGCATTTTCTTGATTTCTTGATTTTCTTGGAGTTTCTTGGAAATTTTCTTGATTTTCTTGATTTTAATTGATTTCTTGATCACGAAATGGAGCATGGGGAGCACGGGATGCTGAAATTCTTTTGGATTTTTTATTTGATTAATGTTATAGGAGGCTATGGATCACTGTGGACCGAAAATTGGAGCAACCACTCCAAAATTTGAGGAACAAGACCAAAATTGAGGAAATTTTATTGCTAATCAAGATTAGCGGCCTTAATCAAAACGTTTTTGCTTTCTCTCTCCTCTTGCTAATCCTCTAAGAAATAGGGTTTCCTCCATCTTGAAATGAAGCTTTACCTAGGGTTTTCATTGTATTCCTCTTAATCAAACCATGAAAAAAATCGTGATTAAATTCTCTTTGAGAACTGCCGGGGATCGCTACAACGTGCGCCGTTCTGGTAACATTTAAAACCGCCGTTCGTTTCACTAGAGCTCGTGGAAGCAAGCGTAGGGTTGCTTTAAGCTTAGTCAAAGTAAGGCAAGCTTAAACGGGCTGATTTAGGCCTCCAAGACTGCGGATATCAACGTTTTCGACGTCTTCTTTTCCACGAGTTTTACTGAGCGCAATGGCAACTTCGAGCTGTAATTTAGGTTCATTATAATTGAAACCGGCCTTCAAAAATTTGACGGGCGGTGAAACAAACACTCGCACACAAAACACTTCAACACCGTTGAGGACTTGGAAAAGGAGAGCAAACAGGGGAAGCTAGTGTGCTCCTGCAAAAATTACATGGACACCGATTGGCCCCAAAAACACAGTGGCGTCCCTTGTGGTATTTCTTTACTTGATCAAATTTGAGTACAAAGTATAACTTGTAGAATCCTCCACCAATAGGATCCCTTATAGTTTCACCTAGGACTTCCAAAAGAGAACTCTCATTATTACAGCACGGCATACCATAGAGAAGGCACACCTGTACAACACCTCCCTGCTTTCCAAAGGTCTTCTCCATCTCTAACATGGATCTCTCTGTTAGAAGTCATCTCCTGTCTTTATCAGACACCAGGGCCTCTGTTGTGGGTGTGCCCGCCCTGTATAGGTGTTTTCTCATTTTTCCTCACTCCCCATATTTTTTCCCCATTTTTCCATGGTGTGGGTGGCTGCCCTATGCTGAAAGGATCGCACAGAAGCTGGCCGACTGCTCTCATAAGCATCCGACCTGTTCCGTGGGGTCGTGGAGGTTTCTTTGGCTGGCCGACTGGAGGGACCCAGTCGTGAGGTTGGCAGCCCACTTCTCCACTGGCCGACTGCATTTATGGGGCCATATAAAATGGCCCCATTGCCCCCACATCATTGTACCATCTTTTCATTGCGGGATCTTGTGTATAGAGAAGAGTTACACGCCTATCTCTCTCCTCTTGTGCTGACTATTTTTTGCACTCTACTTGCTCTTGTGGTCTCAGATTTGGTTATCATCTCCGCTGCGTATTTTGACACACTCAACCCTTTTTCCAAGAGAGCAGTAGGGCTGTACCATACCACACGTCCTTCCCTATAGCCATAGCTTGCATGTAACCTCCAGAAAACTACAACCTGTTCACATGAATCCAAAGACATGTTTTCCACTGAAACCAAAGACCTATATCCGATAAACCATAGGTCTGTTACCTGGAAACTAAAGTCCTGTTTCCTCTCAAAAACCAATGTCCTGTTTTCCTGAAGCCAGCCCAATAATAGCCAATAAGGGGAGCAAAAATGCTACAGCTCTCCTGTGGTTCTATTGTAGCCAACTTCTCTCAAAGAACATGGACAACCCCTAACGCCTCTTTCCAACCTACTATCCAGGAGCTCCCCTTTTCTAAGAGAACCAAGCACGTGGATATGCTGCCCGATCTCTAGCCAGCCAAAGTAGGTGCACAGTCCAACTACCTTCCATGCGTGAGAGAGAAAGACATCAGTCCCACCTTGTGCTTGCAACCCCCAGTCGTCAAAAAGTAAAACGCCCACATGTGCTGGCCCAACTGTTTGTATGGGAGAGATAGAGGCAGTCCCACCTGCGCTTCTTGCAGCCCGCTAGTCGCCTAGAGAAAGAGCAAACATGTGGGTGCAGCCCGCTGAACGAGAGAGAGAGAGAGAGAGAGAGAGAGACCTCCTCAGCCCTATGCGCCTCCTGTCATGCAGCCTGCAAAGCTTTTCACAAGAGTAGGAAAAAGACCCACGCAATCCAGCCATCTTTCCCTTGGGCAGGTTTGCACCTGTTAGCCTGTGTATATTGCAGGGCAGACTTCCAGGCAAGGAGAAGGGCCACACCACCACACGACTCCACACGTTGAATTCTGCCACCCTTCGCTTTATAACAAGGATGCAATTCAGCCTGCTTTTCTCCCAAAAAAAACAAAGCTAATAGCAAAGCACACCCTTCCAAATAATATTATTTTAAATCATCTAAGGTTTTAAAACCTTATAAACTTAAAAATCCTTTTGTCCCCTTCACACTTGGGCTGGCCACACATGGGTTTCCTTTTCAAATCCAAACAGATGCCATTCATACTGTCCATCCCGTGCCCGTGCCCACCTGCATATTGTCCAGAGAAAACACACAGTCGTAACATACCCCCCCCCTCTTGAAAAATGGCAAGCGTCCTCGATTGCACTCAATAACATAGTAAAGCATCGTATGAGCAAAGATTCCCCATATGACAAAAGCAATGGCCCTCAAGTGTATCTGGGTGATGAAACAATCATCCTACACAATATGGCTACACCGTCACGTCAAAGTGACAAACAACTCTTGCTTGTTTCTTCAGAACCTGGAGCAAAAGTCTAAAACCAAGTGGAAACACGTAACCTGTGTTAGCCAAAAACAAAACCATGCATCATTCTACATATGGCACACATATGCATTCGCAAACCATATGCTCCTCAAAATGCTCTACCTACTCTAAAGTAACAGTCTAAGGGCTGCTCACAAGCCTTACACCCATGGGCATCCCGCAGGACCCACGACTGATGGTACAACATGAGCATATGAAAGCACTCAATGCATCGAAACAATACATCCACTAAGTACTTTCCACAAATGTCGCTCTTGATGCTTTACCCACTCTGCTTATGGCCATCCCGCAGCAGCCACAACTAGTGGTACACCATGAACATAGTAAAGTACCTTATGTATCATACCAACATACATGCCTCACACGACACAATCCGGAGTATTCCCGCTGTATTCTCAATGGTACCAAGATCCAATGGCACCAGAATACAATAATACCTCAAAAAGTGTATGCATACATGCACAAATAGAGTTCAATCCATATATCCATGAACCAAACCAACTCTAGGACTGCTCGCAAGACTTATGCCCTTCATAGAGTCTCGAAGTGTTAGCTCAAGTTGCTGCAGACTTTGAGCTCAACCAAACCATGCCATTCCAAAGGAGAACAACTCCACAAATAGCATCATCTCAATATCCAATTGACCGATTCTCTGGTCAAGAACAGCCAGAACCATATGACAAAGATCAATGTCCCAATCTTCCTCAGTCATACTTTAGTTCCAAAGGCAAAAACCATTTCTGTTAACCATAAGCATAGACAGAGTTATCCATAGTTGCAGTTATAGTTCATGGTGCGGCCGACTGTGAACCATACCCAACTCTACCATCTCATGAATATCATAGAAGTCCCATAAGCAGATGTACTGTCAGCCTCAGTACCTTCGGGTGAATACAAAGATGTCACCAAGCGACTCCTAGATGAAAACTGAGCCTGTTTGTAACAAGGGAGCAGAAGTGCTACCCCCCTCTTGAGCATCGGGCAATACTCCAGACCCCAGTTCTGCTGAACCTGAATAAGCCATAGCAAGAGTCGGCTCCAACTCAAAGACATCAAGATAAAGCTGCAATACCTGAGGTGAATCTGCTAAGTCACCCTCCTCCATCCACTTCGCATCCATCGGTGAATAGTTCTTGAACTTCACAAGATAGCGATAGGAAACTTTACCTTGTACCTTTCTTTTCTTATGTGCCAGTATCTCCTTGGGAATAAGAACCTCATCAAGTTCCTCTACTTCCATATGAGCCTCATCTGATACATCCTCAAGCACCCAAAACATGCTTGCACTCCACCCAGGTGTTAAGCACAAGTCCCCGATGAAGCATAGAAGATCACCACTGCTAAACATAGAAAGAAGCTCCCTTCCGAACCCATGAATCCTCCATGAAGATACCACTGGCGACAAAGTGTCAAAAGCCATAGCCTTCAACCCATCTCTTGCACCATAACACTTCAACTGCTTCTTGATCCTGGCTGACTCTTCCTGTCCTTGGTGTCTTTTCTCTTGAGCTTCATCTTTAGCTTTTGCTCTTCACCTCATATAGGCAAAGACTCATAATCCTGCACTGTCTCCTGCACTTCCTTTTCACTTTCCACATGTTGAAGCTTTTGATGTGACAACCACGGGCTCACCTCCTTGAGAAAGTAGACGATGCCCCGGCAATGGAACCATCAAACCGGCCTTCAGAAATCTGACGGGCGGTGAAACAAACACTCGCACACAAAACACTTCAACACCTTTGAGGACCTGGAAAAGGAGAGCAAACAGAGGGAGCTAGAGTGCTCCTACAAAACACGAACATCAATTGGCCCCAAAACGCAGTGGCGCCCCTTGCGGTATTTCTTTACTTGATCAAATTTGAGTACAAAGTACAACTTTTCACCAATACTCTTCGAACATGAGTATCTTTCAACTGTAGAAATAGCCAAGACCGAAGCTGGCAACATACGACTGAGGATATCCGCAACCACATTGGTAGGACCAGGAACATACTCAATTGTCATATGAAAATTGGCTAAGAATTCGACCCAACGCACTTGCCTAGCATTCAGAACTCGCTGCGTGAAAATGTATGTCAAAGAGTGCCTTGTGTTCTTCCATATTACGACTGAACACCAAGATGTCGTCAAGATAGATAATGACAAACTTGTCCAGAAAAGGACGAAAAAGATCCTTCATCAGACTCATAAATGTTGCACGAACGTTGGTTAACCCGAATGGCATGACCAAGTACTCGTAATGACCATATTTTGTGCGAAAAGCTGTCTTATATTCATCACCTTCGCGATGCGAATTTGATAATATCCAGACTTAAGATCAATTTTGGAGAAGACCTTTGCATGGAGAAATTGATCAAACAATTCATCAATGCGCGGAAGAGGATACTTATTCTTGATAGTCAACTTATTAAGGGCACGATAGTCGATGCAAAGGCGCATAGACTTATCCTTCTTTTTTACCAAAAGTACTGGAGCTCCAAAAGGACTTTTGCTTGGTCGAATATGTCCTTTCTCCAAAAGTTCAGTAAGTTGTCGCTGTATCTCCTGAGATTCCGTAAAAGAAACTCGATATGGAGCACGAGTAGGTGGAGCACTGCCAGGAAGGATATCAATAGCATGGTCGACTGATCGCCGAGGTGGGAGAACCGCAGGAAGCTCCAGAGGAAAAAGATCCGAGTATGGAGCAAAGAAAGGTTGTCTGAGGTACATCACCTTTGTATCTATGTCCTCGAGAGGATCGTTGGCTGAATAGACCATTAAAATTGCTGAGAAACAACCACTCTTGCGGACCCACCGTTTCACTTGAAGAGTTGAAAGGGTTGGTGTAGAAGGTTGGTCTCTGATTCCTTCGAGTGCCACAAGCATATCATTTTGAGCAAATTATATGGAATGGTTCAGGAAACTGATCACGGGATCATATTGATACAACCATTCTTGACCAAGGATCATATCATAATGTGCCAAATTCATGACTTGGAAATCCAATTTGTCACGATAGTGCTGAATTCAAAAGGAGAGGTGTTTGGCAAAAGTGTTACACAAGGATGTGAAACCATCGGCAAGCTCTACTTCATAAATAACAGCACTTTCCGAATCTTCAATCTCTGAGTCAAGGTGATTCCCACAAAGTTATGAGAACACCCACTGTCATTGAGCACCTGAATAGGGTGACTGAAAATAAAACCTTGAAGAACCAAAACCTGAGTAGACCGTTGGGGCAACAGTGAAGAGGCAGCTTGTGCTGTGCAGTAGCGGTGATCACTGAAGCATGTGCAATAGCATGGTGATTAACTGCACGCTTTCCTTTGTCAGCAACTAGGGATTTCTCCTCGGAAGTGGAGGGTTCAGATTAGAATTCTGTCGATGGGTTGGTCTTTTGGGACACTCAAACCAACGATGAGGTCCATTACAAATTGTACACAATCATGTC
The DNA here is from genome assembly GCF_041138505.1 of Cibotium barometz. Classification (NCBI taxonomy): domain Eukaryota; kingdom Viridiplantae; phylum Streptophyta; class Polypodiopsida; order Cyatheales; family Cibotiaceae; genus Cibotium; species Cibotium barometz. The sequence goes on along the minus strand of NC_141059.1, from coordinate 38,590,406 downwards.
TTTTGTTGATCCCGTCCAGAAGGGACAGTGGGAGGACAAGGATTGCGAGATTGGACACATCCTTGGTCCCGTCCACGATCCGAACTGCATGGTTGGAAGGATTGAGAACGTCTAGACCGAAAAGAGGGTGTTGAGAATTATTCCATTTGGGATTAGGCCGAGAGGTAGAAGTGCCAGAAGATTCTCTGCGCGACTATCTCGGTTCCATAGTTTCCACGAGTTTCGGAAACGGGGGTGCGGAGCACGGCGGGAAACGGAGTTTCGGAGTTTCGGCCTTCGGGAAGAAACGGGGAAACGGAGTTTCAATTTTAGGGTTTAATACATACATATATAATTAATAAAAACATTACAAAAGCTTGAAAAATACATCTTTGCTCAAGTTCAATGTCAAAGACTCAAATGATAGATCAAAATTCAGAAATGACAACTGTAGGCTCAAGGCTCAAGGCTCAAGCCTCAAAAGAGTCAATACAAAACAAGATCCATCATCCATCATCCATCATCCATAATCCATATGTATAGACTATAGTAAATACAAAACATGATCAAAAAATATCCATGTGGCTCAATTCATACGAGATCCATTGGCTTTCTGAAAGACATCAACTCGACCGAAAGAGGCCGAATTTCGAGAATTAATGTCTGCAACACGCTCGGCGTATCGTATGGCATCGGCAAGATCGACAGGGTTATATTTCTGAGCATCGGCACGCAATGTGGGGTTAAGACCTTCAACGAAGGCATGAAGTTCGTCCGTTGGGGAAAAAGAGTCAATCTCCAGTATCAAGTTGGTGAACTGGGAGATATAAGAGGCCAAGGAACCAGTTTGGTCCAAATGGCGTAAGCGAGTACGGGCTTGGAAATCCGCATTGGCAAGTATGAACTGCTTACGAAGGACCCGCTCGAATTTATCCCATGTTGTAACCGATTTTCCGGCGTGCTGTCGTCATTGCCACCACAATAAAGCAGTGTCTTTGAGGAGGGATACCACAAAAATCACCTTTTTGGAATCAGAAAGAGTAATGGTTTCAAAGTATAACCGCAGTTTGTAGAGCCATTGGTCTATGATGCGCTTATTGCGCTGACCACCATAAGAGTCAGGGGGTTTAATTTCCAATTTCTTTGTTTTACTAGCTTGTAAAAGACGATAAAGAGTTTTAAGATCGTCGCCTTCTACCTCGAAAGGAATGACGTCTGCGTCTGCTGGTACTATTGCTGAAACATCTGCTGCTGGTACGGAACTCGTGTAGGAGTGGCGATCTGTGTGGAGCTACTGGATCTGCGAAGCCAAGGATGCCATAGACTCCTGGAGTTGCTGTTGGAACTACTGCTGAAGTTGCTGCAAAGCTGGTTGCCATGCCGGAGGGGCTAGTATGTCAACAGGTTCTGCCATGAGAGAAGATGTTGATGTAGAGGCTTCAGGGTGACAAGGCTCTGGGGGTTTTTGCTGTTGATGACGCCGCTGGGCTCTAGTAAGAACCACTGGCTGGAGGGTGCGGCATCTAGAAATCCCAAGAGGAGAGGCTACGTACTAGTGAAGCGGCTATAGATCATCCAGTATAGTAAGGGCGATCCTCTGGGACTGGGCTCACACGGGAGTCTGCTACTGGAGAAGAAGGTACAAGGGTAGGGGCAGCTACTGGTGTCAAGGGTATATATTCTGGTGTAGAGGGGCGCACCGTGAATGAAGATGGATAAACCTCCTCAGAATAGGTGCAATATTCATTAAAAATGATGCTACACTCGGGAAGGATAGCGCCCAAATAAGAATGACGCCTGAGTATAAAACAGTAATGATCCAGATCCTGTGCAAAAGTACGAACACGGATCACCCACACGTCGAATTCTCGGAGGTGAGAAGTCGGTGTGGCTATCTGAATACGGTAATGAGTGGGCTGGAAAAAGGGGGGCACACTCACTCGAACAGGGGTTGAGACTAGTGGAGAAACACGGGTAGGAGAGGGCACTATGGAATGAGAGAGTGTATCCTGTAAATAACTGAAATCATAGGTTTCCTCTGCCATATGCCGTCGGAGAAGAGGATAATGTGTGTCCACGTGATCTGAGAGGTGCTCTTGAACCCGTAAAAAGTGATATTGGCCTCGGATGAGTGGAGAGCCGGCAAAAGAATAAAATGGCAGGTTTCTGATATGTTAATACTCCACATTATGTGAGTTTTTTATACCCAAGAAAATGGAAAAATCACACCTCAAGGAGGTTGCCATAATAAATATTGTTGTTGGAGAAGAAGCACCAAGGATAGTAGCCGTCAATCCATGGAAAACACCAACTACACGTGGCTGATCCAAACACAAGCGTAGACCGCAGGAGGCCAACAATGAAGAGGGCTGTTTTCGAGGAAGCGAGGCGGCTGCAAGCCGGCGCGCAAGAGACCGATACAGGGCGACAGCAAGCGCTGGCTAAAAACGGCCGAAAGGTTGGCGTCGTTTCGTAGGGACCCGTAAGGTGAGTTTTATTGTTTCTATCTTTTTTTTGGTAATGTGTGTAAATGTGGCATTAAAGCCTAAGAGTCATAAGTTAAAACCCGTTTGGTAATAAAACGGCGCTTCTCAATGGCAGCCTTCGAAGGAAACTTCCACGAAGGGGTGCGTTCGTCACCTGCAGCAGTCGACTAGGAAGAGATCCACGAAGAAATGCGACTGTTCATGGGAGGGGTGCCTATCCATGAAGGGGTGCCGGCTGAAGAGGTAAGTCTCCTGATTGAAGGCTGTTTTTGTTTGTCTTGCCTTTATTCAAGAGTGTCCTGCATATGGCTGGCCCAAACTTAATCAATAAAAATTGGGAGTTGGGAGCTGAATTTGATGGGGCATTCTCTCTTGCTCTTCCATTCAACACTTGCTACACCCAATTTTAGGGTTTGGGTAGGCTGATTTTAGGGTTAGGATTAGGACTGATTTTAGGGTTAGGGTTTGGGTTTGGGCATGTCACAGGGCGAAAAAGGTTAGCTCTAATACCACTGTAAAGCTTTTATAGCTCTATTAACATGATTAAGACTTAATTAATGAATATAAGACAAATATTGCAGAAAAAGACTGAGTTGTTTGCATTGAGACAGGGGCCTTTCTTAAATAGAGGCCGAAAGAGGACAAGTGAAGAGACACATCCCTAGGAAAGAGTGTGGCTCTTGAATCAATGGTTGTCCTTTGGACTTAGGGGTGTGTCTTTTAATGAATAGACATGTCCTTTGATAGTGACCCATGTGTAAGGGTGTGACCCTTCACAGGTGTCCTTTCAGTTAATGGGTGTGGCTCTTGAATCAATGGTTATGTCCTTTGGACTTAGGGATGTGTCTTTTAATGAATAGACATGTCCTTTGATAGTGACCCATGTGTAAGGGTGTGACCCTTCACAGGTGTCCTTTCAGTTAATAAGAGATTAAGGAGTAATTAAGGAGAGATTAAGAGAGTTAGTCACAATCGTGACACCACATGTAAGCAAAGCGTATCGAGGATGGCTGCTTCATCTCCAAGTCACTATGATAGCGGAAGATAGCAAGGGCCTTGACTTTTTGACTGAAAAAAGTGACAATTTGAGTGGCTTGTGTCACCACACTCTTCACCCACTCTAACTTGCCTATGTCCTCCATAAGCAAGTCAAGGCAATGAGAGGCACAAGGAGTCCATACTATGGACTTAAACTCCTTTAAACTCCTTCTCAAGCAAGCGGCCCATCTTGTGGCAATTGGACGCATTGTCCGTAACCACTTGAACCACATTTTCGGAGCCAACCTACAAGGATGATGGATGCATGAAAAAGGAAAAAAAATAAGACTTGAAAGTTGAGTAAAAGGCAAAGGCTAAACTTTCAAGCTTCAAACTCAAAAATTAAAATTGCATCTCACCTCAATTATAGCTTGTCGAATGTGGCGATAGATGAACTCGCCCGAGGTTTTCTTCCCCGCCTTTCCGGCATCCCCAGCCCACAAGAAGTACGTGCCAAGAGAGAGCCCACATTTGCTCCAATGGTTGCCTCTTGTGTGGAACCTCAAACTTACTTGGTCTCTTTGATGAGGGGTTGGAATTGGTTAAGGGGAAGAAGGATGCGGGGAATGATGAAGAGGATGTATCCCTTGCCGGCGGGATGACTTCATCTTAAGCGGCAACAACGGCGGAGGGGGGACTCTTCCTCTATCACTTGCTTTGCCAAGCAAGGAGTACTTCTTCACAATGCCATCGGAAATGTCTCGAAGGATCATCTTGCAAGGTGCAATTTGCTCCCCCATCTTGGAGGAAGACTCAAGACTCAAGAGGGAGAGCCTAGAGGCTTGAAAGTTGAGAAGGAGGGAGAGGCCGGAGCCTTGAAGGGGAGGCTTCAGCCTTGACCCTTGAGGAAGAGGGAGAGATCCTAGAGGGTACTCAAGGGAGAGGATAGACTTAAGCACTTGTGAGGGGAGGGTTGAGCAATGAGAACTTGTGAGGATGGGGTTGGAGGAGGGCCTATTATATAGATAATAGGGAGAGCCTAGAGGCTCAAGGCTCAGTAGTCAAGCCTCAAGCAGAGGCAAGTTGGCAACCAAAGGGCCAACTTGCCAAGCCTCAAGCCTCAGGACAAGCAAGCAAGAGCCCCAAAAAACGCCCATCAAACGGCTCTCCAAACGGTCATAAATGGCCACAAAAATGGCGCACAAAACAGACAAAAAACGGCGAAAAAAACGAGAAAAAAAAAGGCCCCAAAAAAAACGGTCAGTTCAGATCTAAATCGCACCGCACCATACTATACCGAACCGCCTCGACCCGTACTGTATCAAACCGAACTCAGTCGGCAGTGCGCGAACCGGGTGCAACTATGAGGAAGGGGATTATGTATTCTTAAGAATCCGTAAGTCAAGGTATGCTTCTTTGAAGGGAGACACCAATACAAAGCTTGCTCATCGCTTTTATGGACCATACAAGGTGTTGAGAAGGATTGGTAAAGTAGCCTATCAATTGTTGTTACCTTCTACCACACAAGCATGGATTTGGATGATGATATGAAGGATGCCATTGCTGTAAATTTCCTGTATGGACAGCCATAGTCATTGATATACTTCACTACTCATCAATCAAGCTCAACAAGACTCCGCGGACTTATGGATATCATAGAGGGCAGTCCATATGTATATCAAATAAGTGGACAGCTCTATGTGGAGTTTTCTTGTGTAAGGCATTTTTGGAATTGCAACAAATGTACTCACACATTCATGAGGAAAGTCAACAAGAAGGATTCATACAGTCCATACGTTACTCCATACATGGTTTCGAGAATGAAACCTTTGGGTGGGGATGATTTGTAATGAAAGGGGCTTAAGTTTATGGGCATAGTTATTGCCGGTCAAGTATGAGGTCCAACATTAATGAGTGTGAAATGATGGGCAAGTATATAAGTGAATATTATAACTAAGGTCATAACACACTTTTTACTAATGAAATCATACTTCTTGGAGCTCCATGCTTTCATGGCTATGGTAGTACTCCCTTGAGTGCATGTGGTACTCCATCATGAGTGCAATCTTTCTCTCTTTCTTTCCCCATCATTATACCTTTGACCTGGATTGCAATGAACAACTAGATATGCAAAGAAAAAAGCAACAACAAATACATCAAAGAAGACAGTAAAGGATATTCCCGTAGAAAGTTTAGGTAATTTCCCAAACTTAACATAAACAAGTGTGATGTTAACCTATCAGGGTCTACTTACAAAGCTTCAAATCATCAAGTCCATCATGCATAGCAGAAACTATGTGCTATGGCATCCCCACTCAAGTCCTCTCAAGAGATATTGCTGCTAACTAAATAGTCATTGGTTGTACATGTTGTTAGGTCAAGTGACAGTTGGCAAGTGTGTGCATGCACGCGTGCATGTGTGCGTGTGCAAGGGGGGGTGGGAATTCCCACGAGAGTTAGGGTTATAAAAAATTTATTTTAAAACCCCATACCTCCACTTGTGTTTTGGCTTGCATCCAGAAGAGATGAAATCGACAAGGTCCTTCTTTGTCAATGGCTCCGTAGCTGCGACCATCTCTTCAGCAGGGGCGCTAGCTCTGATGACAAGCAGGCTTCTTCTTCTACATTTGTCTGGAGCTAGGTTAGAGAAGTTGCTTCGTTTGGCTACGGCAGAAGATCTCCTAGGAAAACAGCTATAGCTGCTGCTAAAATAACAATGACTGCTCTTCAAAGGTCTATCTGCTGCCCCTAGACAGTGCTGGCCATGGCGGACCTCTAGAACAGGGCCCATCTTCGAGCAGGAAGACTATGGCCTGTTTGAAGAGAGTAACCCCAATAATTCACCAAAGATTAACCCTAATTCATCATCTTCCGCTTCACAGGCCGCGCACTATGCTGATCGATGCCACCGAGTTAACCTAAAATGCACAAAAAAACACAGAAATCAAACCTAACTCGCCTTCTGCAAGTGAAAAGAAACGCAGAACAAAACCTAACAGACCTGCGTTTGATAAGAGCAGAGAATTGAAGCTTACCTTTACAGAGCGCAAAAGCGAATGCTAGCAGCATTTCATTTCATTTCATTCTTCGAAATATTTCCCCCAAAGTCACGGTTGTACTGTTTGCTCGTCTTCCTTTTTAATGAGTGAGTACATACTAGAAAAAAACATATTTTTCAACCAATCAAAATAAGGACGAATCTTAAATCTATTCGGTTTTTGTTTCAAAATCTTTACTATATGCCGGTTTTATAATTAAAATTATTTTTTAAAATAAAGATTGCTTCATAATTCTGGCCAGTACAAATACACAAGAATGCCATTTTTTTTAAACCCTGATTCGAACCCAATATTTCCCTTGGGAAAGAAAAGGGCCCGCCCGCGATACCATTGGGATAAATACCAAGAGGTGTACCTCCTTTTTGGGGAGGCAAGGACACTACTACTTGTTACTAGAGCCTAGGATAAACCCCAAGTGGCAAGAGGCATCAAAAAGTCGGTGTCTGTTTAATCGTGGCAAGCCATCAAAAGATTCTCAAAGTCATTGTTCAATGTTGACCATTGTTGAGAACAATGAACTCTTTGTTTAATGGCTGAAAATAATCTTTTATAAGTTTTTCCATTTGAAACTTATTTTTAGGAAAAAACTTTTTACTATTAAAGAAAATAGCCTTACTTTTATTTTTTTAAATAAGGATTGCTTAAAATCTTAGCCGGTTCTTCATAATTCTGGCCAGTACAAATACACTAGAATGCCGTTTTTTTTAAACCCTGATACTTCCCTTGGGGAAGAAAAGGGCCCGCCCGCGATACCATTGGGATAAATCCCAAGAGGTGTACCTCCTTTTGGGGAGGTAAGGACACTACTACTTGTTGCTAGAGCCTAGGATAAACCCCAAGTGGTAAGAGGCATCAAAAAGTCGGTGTTTGTTTAATCGTGGCAAGCCATCAAAAGATTCTCAAAGTCATTGTTCAATGTTGACCATTGTTGAGAACAATGAACTCTTTGTTTAATGGCTGAAAATAATCTTTTATAAGTTTTTCCATTTGAAACTTATTTTTAGGAAAAAACTTTTTACTATTGAAGAAAATAGCCTTACTTTTATTTTTTAAAATAAGGATTGCTTAAAATCTTAGCCAGTTCTTCATAATTCTGGCCAGAATGCCGTTTTTTTTTTATTCTAATACTTCCCTTGGGGAAGAGAAGGGCCCGCCCGCGATACCATTGGGATAAATCCCAAGAGGTGTACCTCCTTTTGGGGAGGCAAGGACACTACTACTTGTTGCTAGAGCCTAGGATAAACCCCAAGTGGCAAGAGGCATCAAAAAGTCGGTGTCTGTTTAATCGTGGCAAGCCATCAAAAGATTCTCAAAGTCATTGTTCAATGTTGACCATTGTTGAGAACAATGAACTCTTTGTTTAATGGCTGAAAATAATCTTTTATAAGTTTTTCCATTTGAAACTTATTTTTAGGAAAAAAACTTTTTACTATTGAAGAAAATAGCCTTAGTTTTTGAAAATTTCACACTATTATTGCATTTTCGACAACCGATGCAATTCCTTTTTGAGAATCTCTCAATCTGTTACTTTAGGATTTTCATATGGCATTTTTTCAAGGTGAGGGACCTATTTTCATTGGAAACTTATTTTTAGGAAACAGCTTTTTACTCTTGATGAAGCCAAAAATTTGAATAAAATAATAGCCTTAGTTTTTTGAAATTTCACGCCACTATTACATTTCCTACAACCAACGCAATTCCTTTTTTAGAATCTCTCAACTAGATATTTTTTTATTTTCATATGGCATTTTATAAAGATGATGGATCTATTTCCTAAACATTGTTTCCCATCAAGGAGGCCTACTACCTAGGATTTCATCAAAAATTTTGTGTAACTTTTCCCTTTACACTTTGCCTCCGGCCAAGTTTGGATTTTGTTTTACAAAGGATAGGTATTGAATGACATCTTTCATTCACGAGCGAGCTTTCTACTTGAGAGCTACTTGAGAGCCAATGGACTACACCAACTTGCCCCAACTCATGTACCCTGGGCCAAGGTTGATTCTTTATGCTCGCCTTACATGTTTATGGCCTTTTATGTGTTAATAAGGTTTAGCTCTCTTAAAAATAACATTGACAAATGAGGTTTTGTGTTAATAAGGATTAGTGACATTGAAAATTGTATAAAAATGTAAAATTACAGCAAACTACATGTTTAAAAACTTTCAATTGAAGGGCAATGTCAAATGTCAAAAATCGACCATCATGCTTGGGCATCAAATGTCAAAAATTGAAGAGCAATCTTAAATGTCAAAGTCAACCCTGCTTGGGTGGTGTCAATGGGCCTTTTCACACATGAAGGTTGGTTGGTAATTTGACATCAACTAACTTGAAACTAGGATCCAAGTGGACACAACCATCACTCACATTGTTTAAGGTTTGAAAACTGGTGGCATAGTCACTTTTTGTCTAGGTAGGACTATCAGGACCTTTAAGACAATTGGAGAAGAAAACCCTAATTTCTCAACACAAAAATTAGAGCATAATATACACTTGCACAAATTAAAAGCATAAACCTTAATAAACCAAATTAGAGAGAGATGGAGGATAGAGTAGAGGTCACCGTTGACAAAAGAGTGGGTTGAATCTCCATTGGGATGACTGCAGCCCTTGTACCACTCACTTGTGTTTATATATATTAGAAAAAGCGCATGCTTTCCAAAAAGATAATTCCAAAAACAAAGCATAGGTGCTTTCGAGTTTATGAAGTGTGCAAGCTCTACATAAATATAGCACGCATTAATATAAAGTCTTGGGCCTACCAAAAGTATAAAATACTATTTGGTATGTACAAACGTATGACGCCTTAGCCTTATAAAAATATTGATCCAAACCATAAAAGGTATTCACATAACTTCCAAAATATCCCATAGTGGTCCCAACACATGTTCCACCCATAATTCACACATAATCTACCACTCATTCTTCGCCTAGATCTAAAATAATATTAGTTAGTGCACACAATTGATTAAACACATTAATCTTGGCTATATCATACTAGCGTACATAACTTGATTAAACACATTAATCCAAGTAAAGGTGCATCCAAAATAAAATATCCCAAAATAAAGTAATGGGTGTTCCCATAGAGAATATGACTAACAAGTACTTTTTCATATTTTTTGTAAGCTCCAACGTCTTCTGCACTAGCTTTGAAGGTGTATTAATTGCAAAGACCTTTAATTCTTGTGAACCAAAAATAGCTTGTGTAAATGAGGCCAATGTGCCACTTGCACAACTATTTAAGGCTTCATAAAACTTTTGCTCTCACTTGTGTAAAACGTATGAAGAAATATTACAACCAAAAAATAACTAAATCTCTCATAAACTTTTCATCTTAATAAGTCTTCCTACTTCTACAAGCTCCTATCTTCCATAGATGACTTTCTCTCGATAAATACTTAAAGTTTCTAGTCCAAGCAATCCTCACATCGAGTAGAAAAACTTTCAAGCATTGGCAATGATTATCCTTGATGATGTTTTATATTAAGAAGCCTCATTCATAAGGAATGAATGAAGCGTAAAAAACTAGAATAAGCTAAATACATCAAATTTGGAAATGTTGTGTGCCAATGTGACATATAAAGAAAATACCTTCCTACTTCTACAAGCTCCTATCTTCCATAGACGACTTTCTCTCGATAAATACTTAAAGTTTCTAGTGTCCAAGCAATCCTCACATCAAGAGTAGAAACTTTCAAGCATTGGCAATGATTATCCTTGATGATGTTTTATATTAAGAAGCCTCATTCATAAGGAATGAATGAAGCGTAAAAACTAGAATAAGCTAAATACATCAAATTTGGAAATGTTGTGTGCCAATGTGACATATAAAGATAATACCTACCATGCATCCATCATCCCTTCACATAGCAAGTATAAAGTATCCACAAATTTATAAAACTCATATTTCCACCCTCGTGCCTCTACCATATGACCTCCAAATTTCTACCTTCATGTGACTACTACTTATACGACGCTGTTAATAAAATCCTCTCTTCTACCTTATGTGTGTTTAACTGACCATTTTTTCTCACTTTTCTTCGGACTCTTCAATAATGCATAGCCAATGAGTTTACAATTGAGAAATCCTACCACATAGATTAGTGATATTGTGCATCTTCTCTTGGTTCTGTTTCCAAAAAACTTCATCATTTTGAAGGAGAGCAAAATGGCAAAAAAATGTGACTTTTTGGCCATTTTATTGGGCAATATAAAAGGAGACTCTTCTCAAATTGGAAGTATGCAATTATAACTGCTATTACAGCACTCTTTTTACCACCTAAGATTGTTTCGAACCTAATGGTATGGATGGAGAATTGGGTGATTAAAATTGAGATGAAAACCTTCATAAGTTTTTTTTTAATATATAGCTTCACTATTTAGGCTATAATGAAAGAATTTTTGAGTGCTTTAAAAATCAAACTGGTTTAAAGTACAATTTGATATCTTTCTAATGAGCTATTGGGAATTGTTTCTAGTTTTGGAGATTATATATGGTAGATATTCAGTTCCCAATCAGTCTATGTAGGGATAGGTCCTTGGACATTGCGGTATAAAAAGTACTACATCGTGATGTGGCATTTGTGGAATGACCTAACTAGGTGGAGGATAAGGCTCCATCAACACTATCCTTCAATGAAGTGTTGCCATATATATATATAGGCAGTGATGTGTGTGAACACACTTAGGACCGTCGGGGCACTTTTTCCCTCTTTAGGAGGTTTTTTCCCCCGGCTTGTATATACGCCCATCCTTCTAGGGCTAACTTATCTTTGTACGTTGACACAATCTAATACATTGTGTGTTGTGTGCATTCTTGCTTCTTCTTCTCCAAGCTTTGTGTGCTTTCCTGTAACCCTAATTCCAACAATTGGTATCAGAGCAAGCATCGGCTCCCAAGGCTACACCGCCAGCACCCTCCGACTCACGTTCTCCGATTGAGGTGAGCTTTTACGAGCGCTTGCTGGTCCCTATACTCTGCAAATAAGCCCGTAGGACTTAGCGTTCTCAGAAATCGCATCTGAGGTCGTTTCGGGCTCCGTTTTTGCAATGCAAGTTCTGCACAGGTGTTTTCGTCATTTTCTGCAGAAATTTCGACAGTGTAGTTTTCTGCAAAACAGGCATACGTATTCTATTATGGACCGTGCTACATAGCACAAGTTGTTCTCTATTCAGTTTTTGCTTCATTATAGGTAGCTTTTGCATCAGTTTCAGTCAGTGGCCATGGCTGATAACAGCAATGATGTATTTCGCATGTTGTTTGCTGATGGATGGAGACAGCAACTACCCACTTTGGGCATACATGATGCAGCATGTTTTGGTTGCAAAAGGAGTGTGGAACATTGTGCAGGGTATAGATGTACATCCAGGTTCTTTGGATGTAGGATCTATTGAGGATGTTGCAGGTTCTAGCAGCTCTACTGTTGCTGCTGTTTTACCCACTGCTGAACAAGCTCGTTGGGATGGTAAAGATGCGTAGGCTCATGCCTTGATTGCACTTTCTATCAAACATAACATCACCCCACATATTTGTTCAGCTAAAACAGCAAAACAGGCTTGGGATATTCTAGCTGGTTTGTATGCTGGTCGTAACGAGGCAAAAATCTCTTACCTGCGTAAAGAGCTAGAATTGAAGATTATGCAGGAAGATGATGACATGAATGTTTTTCTTGCTGAGATTAAAGATCTCAAAGAACAGTTGATTTCTGGTGAGATTATTCTTGATCATTCTCTTGTGCAGACTGTTCTTGATGCTTTACCTGAGACATATCAGACTTTTGCTTCCACGTGGAGACTTCTTACTGAGGACAGACCTCACTCAACCATAGCTGTGAAAGCTGCCATGTACTCAACTTCACAACTAGAAGTGGGTGTGGCTCAAACGGCTTGTGGCCGACTTGGGTGTTGGACAGGAGTCTACCACCTCTATCTTCACTGACAGTCAGAGTGCATTGGCAGTTGCGAGAAACCCAGTTTTTCATGCTCGCACAAAGCACATTGAGGTGCATTATCACTATGTCAGGGAGAGACTCTCAGCAGGAGAGATCAGCTTGGTCTATGTGCCAACACAGGACAACCTCGCCGATCTTTTCACAAAGGCGCTTCCTCGTGAGAAGTTCGAAGCTTTCCGCAAAGCTTTGGGCTTGCTCCCCTTTGTGGACTGATCTACTTCGGGCATGGCACTCCCCTATACATGAGTGCCAGCTCTCGTTCACACCATCACTCCCAGGGGGGATTTGTTGCCATATATATATATAGGCAGTGATGTGTGTGAACACACTTAGGACCATTGGGGCACTTTTTCCCTCTTTAGGAGGTTTTTTCACGTGGCTTTTGTATATACGCCCATCCTTCTAGGGCTAACTTATCTTTGTACATTGACACAATCTAATACATTGTGTGTTGTGTGCATTCTTGCTTCTTCTTCTCCAAGCTTTGTGTGCTTTCCTGCAACCCTAATTCCAACATGAAGAAGTAGCCCAATAAACATAGACACCAGTGAAAGCTCTACCTCCATGAGAGGTGGAATCATCATCATATGATAATGAAGAAGAGAAATCTACACCACCATAGAATGGACCATATTCTGAATGTGTGAAGGATATCTTGGATGGGAAAGCTCCATCAATATAATCACAAAATATCCAATAGCTATTCACACATCCAAGAGAATATAGGAGCCGAAGAGGGTCTCCCCGCTGACATTATCAATATGCCCTTAATGGCTGAGATAATGAAACTACAGTAGCCAGCTAGTTTGGAGGAAGCATTGGTAAATCTAAATTGAAGGGGGGGCATGCAATCAGAGTATGACTCAATTATGAGAAACCACGCTTGGGATCTTTGTGAATTGTCTTGCAAAACAAAAGGTTGGGACTTCATCCTAACTTGCTACCACACGCTCTTGAAGTGGGAATCATCTTGCGTATTCCATTAGACCATTACGAGCGCCCGTCCAAGTTGTAGATTTGGACACCATTGCTTCATATCTTGAATGCATGACCTTTTGGTGTATCTAAATTGACTCCTTAATGTAAGAGAATGGAAGTAGCTCTTGTTAACATTCTGTCCTTCCTGATGCCGTTCGCGTCCTCATGATCGTGTTGTTGAAGACCTTTGTGTGGGGAGAATTGCAAGCTTTGTTGATGGCTTTGTAATGTTGAGTGACGTTCAATGGTCATTGTTCCTTCGAAAGGATGAAGAAAGACTAGTTAGTAAATGAAAAGGTTAGTGATTAGTGGGAATTCCAAACTGGTGGGGGTGGTGGGGGTTTTGTGAGTGATTGCATTTTTATATTTTTGTAAGCATGTGTGGGTTATATTTTTTGCTCACTTTGTTTTTTGGCAATCATAAGCAGAGTTACATGTGATTTGTGTTAGTTGGGAAACTAAGAAATGTGAATGATGGGGGAGAAGAGAAGAAAGGATCCAGAGGAACGTAGACAAAATCATTAAAAGGAGAATGTGATTCTTAGTTTCTCATCTAATTCATTGAAGCGACATTGATCATTTGAAGAAATTGGCCTTCAATGATGTTCCTTTTTGTGGTAGGATTCTTGTCAAATGTTGTTGATTAGGTCATGTTCTTGCTTGCTTCTTTCCATGTGCTTTTTATGCTTTTATGTATATTATATTTCTCTATAAGGCAGATAAACATGAAGTATATTAAATGAGTCAAATAGACTCTTTTTGAGTTGCTGCTGTTGAAGTAGCCACTTGTTGGTGAGACATGAAAGAATTATGTGACGACTTGCGAGGCTAATATAGACATCTTCACGAAAGATTAGGATTAGAGAGCAATGTGTTGTGAGTGAAGACTTAGATTCGTTTGAAGAGGTTTGCAATTTGAAGGAAAATTCTAGGTTATGGGTTTTACCATTGACCAGGCTTTCACCCACCATGGCCCCCCTATCCAAAGATGTACCTGGAAGATTGTTATGATAAGGTTTTGGTGCAAATGTCCTCCAGTGCATGAGTAAGGATATGTACTCATGGATTAGCGGCCACATTAACTTAGCCAAAATAATAGTAAGCCATAAGCTTAACCAAAATGTATTGGCTAGTGAAGAGAGTTTCTTGTGATATTCTACCATTTTGTAGGTAGGCCATATTGTGACTCCCTTTTGTTTTTCTTTTTTTCTTCTTCTTTTTTCTCTTTTTTTTTGGGTGATGGGAAGAGTGTTAGCAAGAACAACAGTGGAGTGATGTGGGGAATTAGCAGAGTAATTAGTTTGTGTCGTAATAAAAAGTAGCAGATTGTAAGTCACAATGTGAAAGCTTAAAGCATGAAGTGTTAGGGCGTGAAGGCTTAAAGTGTGAAAGCTTAAAGGGTGAAGTGTTAGGGCGTGAAGGCTTAAAGTGTGAAAGCTTAAAGGGTGAAGTGTTTTTTAAATAAATAAATTTAAATTTTGTTACCACCTTGTAACGAGCAACATGTTCTTGTGGCTACTCTTCTTTTTGAGAGAATAGGTTCTTATGTTTTGCTGCGTAGCTTCTCATCTCAAGAGGGGTGAAAAGAGCATTGTGAGTTTGTCCTTGATGCGCTCATAAGTATCTATTGCAGATGTGGTAATTGATTCTTGAATTTGTGGCTCAATTGTTATCGAGATGGTAGGTAAGGCTTCTAGTTGGTTTCCATTGGGGTTGACTGAACAAGCAAGCTCTTGTATCTGTGTTGTATGCACGAGAGGGGTTGAGTGGCTTGCTTGGTGTTGCTTGGGTCTCCATTTTTGTCAAACTTTAAGTGAAGCTGTTGGGGTTGAAGGTGTTGGTGAAGCGTTCATTCCTTTGTTTGATCTTAGCAACCATATGATGGGATTACCATCATGATACCCTTGTTCCTCCTAAAGCACGTGCACAGGCACCCATCTCTGATGAACATTATGAATTGGTGGTTTATGCTTTTGGTGTTGAGGTTTCTTTCTTTGTGCATGCTTAGGGGACTTTTTGATGCTCTTGGGAATCTAAGCTTTGGTATTACCTTGGTAATATCATTGAGCTTGTAATAATCTTTTTGGTACCAACACTTGTTGAGTTGTTGGAGTTCTTTAAGGAACTCGCATATGTGATTGTGGACAATGTTGTGGAGAACTTTTTTTTTGGGGAAAAAGATCCTTCAATTAGTTAAAGAAAAACAACCACAAAGGGCTAAGTACAACCACGATGGGCTAGATACAAACTTGCCTCATATAAGGGTGGGAAAAAAGTGATCAAAGGGGAAGAGATGCTTCTCCTTCAGTGGGCCGCTCTCTGAGGAGAAGGCTATCTCATACAGGGGGAGGGGGGGAATAACCACGTAGGTGGTCTGTAATGCCAAATGGGGTCACCGCCTCTATTTGTGAGGAAAGGGCCAGGCCTACAAAGTCTCAAGAAGGCTCCCCGCCGCTTCTGCATATGCGGTTAGAACCTCCCTGTAGCTTCCCCCACCAACCGCGGTGGGTGTGAATGATATCAAGCCATATGCTCCTAATGGTCTCAGCCGACAGAGTGTGGGTACCCTTGATGGCCTCTCTGTATCTAGCACTCTATGCTACTTCAAATCTCCCATCTCTAGCATGAGCATGGTTGCTAGTCACCTGTAGGTGGGGCTGTGGCTGGTATTGCTGCAATACGATGGTGGGAGACCTGAATGGCTAGTCCTCCCCCATCCTCCTTATAAGTCTTGACCACTCTAGCCTTGGTGGCCTCTCTGTATCTAGCACTCTATGATACTTCAAATCTCCCATCTCTAGCATGAGCATGGTTGCTAGTCACCTGTAGGTGGGGCTGTGACTGGTATTGCTGCAATACGATGGTGGGAGACCTGAATGGCTAGTCCTCCCCCATCCTCCTTATAAGTCTTGACCACTCTAGCCTTGGTGGCCCAAGCGATAGTACCTCAAGTGATGATCCGGGTTGATGCCCTATCCATAGAGAAGATGCGGAGAATCCGCTGCCAAATCTGTTGAGCCTTCAGGAGGCAATCCCAAAGGCAATGTCTCTAAGACTCCTTGGGGTGGCCGCGCACTATGGGCAAGCTGCCAGCCAAGTACCAACCGCCAAACTCCTATGTGCCATTAGGCAAAGAAAGAGCCGAAAGCTGTCCCAAAGCCTCTTCCAGAAATCTAAAAGGAAGAGCTGTGATAGGCCCTGAGACTGCCAGTGTGCTGCTGTTGTTGGTGTGCCGTCTATCTCAGGCATCTGGATCCTTCAGCTAAGCCATGATGTATATGCAAAGAAGGGGGCATCTAGAGTCTCCTCCCAATCCACGGGATCATGCCAAGTCCACTCTCCTGGGTCCCCCCACTAGAGAGATCGGCACTCCCAAATCCATAGCCGACATAGTCTCTTCTTGGCCACCTTGGCTGATGCTGGATCTATATGCCATTCCCATGCCTGAAAACTAATCACCCTCACCCTATGCAAGGTGCAGCCTCCTCTGAAACCTCTAAGGGGAGCTCTGATCTCTCTAGTCTGCCATGGGATCCAATAGAAAAAGTGAGTAGACCGCTGTCCTCATCTGCTCCATGGACTGCCACCACGAGGATATTGTGTTTAGTAAACACGCCTAGCCACACCGCTGGGGGGGGTTGGGTCTAGAATAGGAGTCAGCCACTCTTGAGGAATAGCTAAGTCTCTCTTGCTCCTCCTGAGGTAACTGTCTGTGTGCAATCCAATATCCGAGAGACCTAGTTGGTCCCATGCTCAAGGCACCCCAGGATATATGCAGTCGGGCGCTTAGCATGTGGCCATTGGATAAATGGATCAGGGTGTTCCAGACCAAAGGCTATTGAAGCTGCTCCTCTGAGGCAACTGGAATAATCTGTCTGAGGGCTGGCCTGAGATGCTCCCAAGCACGAAGTAGATTGGCTGTGAATCTATCCTCAAAGGCAAGGCTAAAACCATGGGCTCGCATCTCTCTGTGTGAAGATCCATTTAGTACTCTGTGGCCACCACAAGCCGCCAAGGCTTAGAGTGAGGGCTGAAATTTGAGCCAAGAGGAAATCCTTCCGAGGCTCACCACCGGGTAGGAGTCCTCTGGCAATCAACTTTCCCAGTAGGGCATGGATCTGTATAGCAAGATCGATGAGGCCAAGCCCCCCTCTACTACGTAGCTGAATGATCACTCTCCATCCCACCACCTTGGCCCTGGTGGTTGGTGGGTGGGTGGCCTCTCATCACTTCCGGCCCACAAGAAGTTCTGGATCAAATGTTGTACCTAGCTAATACATGCCCGAGAAAAAGGCCCAGCACGAAGTGATGTACAACATGGTGGCAAGTAGTACCTAGTTTGTCACCACCACTTTTCCTACTAAGGATAGCCTTGCCGAGCTCGAATGTAAAATCTTCTTCTGAATACTCAAAAGAAGCGGAGAGAGTTGCTGCTCGGGAGAGATATCAATGCTAACGTGGCAACCGAGGTAGTGGATTGGAGTGCCCCTCGGGATTGGAAAGCCTCAACTGGTTGCCAAGTTGGGGTGGCGGGTGCTGACCCTACCTAAAAACTACATGACTTGTGCCAGTTGATCTCTACGCTCCTGATGCACGACAGAAAATTTAGATCACCTCCATAAATCTTTGGAGAATCCCAACATCTCCTGCAAGGTAGGCTGATGTGTCGTCTGCAAACTCTAAGTCCAGCAACTCCTCCTGTGTGCAGAGGGGAAGGCATAATCCCTGAAGTCCGGTCTCTTGGGCGGAGATAAAACAACTCATGGCCTCGGTGACAAATAGGAAGAGGTACGGTGCCAGAGGACAGCCTTGTCAAACCAAGCGGGAAAGGGGGAATCTATCGCCTTGGGCTCTCTGAATGAGAACCTAGCTGTGTGATGCTGAGTAAAGTCCTGAGACTCCACGAATTCACTCCATGGGGAATCCCATCTGGCTCATTGTGCCCATTAGAAAGCTCCAATCCACATAAGCTTTCTCAAAGTCTAGGAGTAGCACAATGAGGTCCTGTTGTTGCTGCATCTTGGCCAAAGCTATCACCTCCCAAAAGGTAAAGATGTTGTCCAGAATGCTCCGATCCTTAACAAAACTAGTCTGAGTGATGTGGATCAAGTCTGGGAGTGAAGGCTGGAGTCGCCTGTTGATGGCCTTGGCCAAAATTTAATAGGTTGTCCCTAGAAGGGTGATGGGTCTCCACTGCCGAATCTCCAATCTATCACCACCCTCCTTGGGAATCAAATGTATCACGCCCTCTATGAGCCTCTTTGGCATGGCACCTATGAGCATAATCTCTTTGAAGGCACCATGAAGGCCACCTTCCGTGCGAAAAGAAAGACACGAAGCTCATCTGCCCCCGGGCATTTGCCCCTAGGTAGTGCCGTCACCATCTCCCGATAGCTCCTCTGAAGTGAAAGAGGTCAATAAGAAAGACCGAAGGGAGGGGGGAACCACCTCTCTTGTGTGCCACTAGACTCTCTTGCACACATCCATCACTTGGGGGATAATGGGGCACTAGTGAGAAGAGATCGGAATAAATCCATGGTGATGGCTCTCACATGGTGCACTAGTGAGAAGAGATCGGAATAAATCCATGGTGATGGTTCTCACATGTGGGGGATCAGACACAATAGTTCCATCTTGGCCACGCAGCCTGCGAATACCATCTCTCCTCCTATGGGGGGGGCAGCTATCTCAAAAAAATCTCTAGTAACTCTGTCACACTGGCCTGAGTCTAGAATGAATCCCTGGCATGGTATCTGTACTTCACCCTCCTCTCCTCAATGGACCGAACTTCGTGTGGGTGGTAGCAAGTTGACTCTTAATCCATGGGCTGTCTGGGGAACTCTCCTGAAGATGCTGTAAGGAGGCTAGGCCCCTCCTCAAACTCCTCTCCTGCTCCCGAAATCCGTCCAATCTACTCTGGGCTGCATTCGGTAAGAAAACACTGATCTCCCCTAGGCCATCATCCAAAGTACATGCTGCAGAATCAGGCTTACTTCGAGACTGTTATCTGCGTTTTTGGGACAACAGCCTTCTCTGCTCCTTTGGAGTCTCACATAGAGCTCCTGTACTGGATTTTATCATTTATATATATATATTCCCATTGCATGCTGTGTGATTTGCTCTCTGATCTCTCGTATATTTGGTTCTTTGGTCTCTTTTGCCCTCAAAGAGGGGCCCTCTCTGTGTGACTGGAGGGGGCCCACTGTCTGCGGGCAGCTGCGAGAGCAGGTGCTAAGATAAGTGCTTATAACGGCTCTCTGATAGAACCGAATCCTTCTACATGCTGCCAGCTTGGCGTGCACGGTGGCGACGCTTAGCTTTGGTGCTCGGCTGTTGTGGGCGACATGGGTGGGGGCCACCGTCTGCCACACTTTGGATGTTGGGTCATCCATGGTCGGTACTTGGTACTCCGTTGCCTAGGAACTTGCTCCTCCTTCGATCCCCTGCTGGTGCAAATCTGAGCAAGAAGAAAGGGGGAATCATCAGGGGCGGTCTCCGAGACTGATGCCGAGGCAAGATGACACATTGGTCTACAAATGAAGCATTGGCCTGGAAGACCAAAATACTTCACTCTCTGCATAATGGGGTCGCCCCCCTGAGGCTAGGAATAGATACCATGTGAGGCACATAATCCGACAATGTAACACAGATGCGAAGAGATGGAATCCCGCGTGTGTGAGGGATGAGGCAGTGGTGGGGTGGATTCCATCACTCTCTCGATTGGCACCACCAATCACCGAGAGAAGAGGAAGGTATTCCTTCTTGAGGCCTGGAAAGCAGACTGCCCACTAGAAAGCGTGAAACTCCATCTAGAGGGTTAGATGTTGGCGAAGCTGTGCTGCCATCATGCAAAGAAGGCCTGGGTTGTACGCAAGGCAACATGGCTTAGTTGCATGACAAGATCAGACGCCGCTGGTGAATCGAACTTAACCTGGTGGTAGCAATGCCCCAATGGCTATGATCTTTGTAGGTGCACCTAAGAGGCAAGCCTGAAGGAGATCTCTGAGTTGGTCAGGTGCGAGGCAGCTTCTACCGACAATCTTACATACCAGAGTGCCTCTAGGGATGCTACAGTCGGTTGTGAGAAGCTATAGGTCCGCTTTAGAAAACAAAAGGTAGGCAACGGTAGCCTTGGTCAAGAGAGACGGAGCAGCTACCGTGGAGTCCTCCTGGGGGCAAAGATCAGAAGAGGCCGAAACTTGCCAAAAATAGAGAAACATCCCCCAAGCTGAGGGACTATGGAAGAAGGGGAGGCAACAAGACAAGAGGCATAAGTGGGGTGCGGGGGGGTGACAGGAGCAAAGAAGAGGGTATTAAGGGAAGAAAAACGAAGGGGTGCAAGAAGGCAAAAGGAGGCGCAGGGCGGGAGCAGGGGAGAGAAGGGGGGAGCAGGGCAGTGTTGGCGGGGTAGGACAGAGAGGGGGGAGGCAGTGCTCATAGAGGCAGGAGTAAGGGGGGATGTAGGCAGGAGGGGGGCACTTGTGTGAGTAAGGGGGTGAAGGCGGGGGTAGGGGGAGGCAGGCAGGAGCACAAGGAGTAGGAGGGGGAGAAGGTGGGAGTAGGGGGAGAAAAGGGAGACGCAGGCGGGCAAGAAAGAGGGGAGGGGGAAGATGCGAGGAAAAGGGAGGGGGTGCAGGCACGAAACACGGTGACAAAGGGGGGAAGAGAGGGGGTGAGCAGGCGCAGCAACGACGATGAGCAGTTGGGGGAGTGCAGTTTTGGGGTACAGATGGAGTTGGAAGTGAATGTCTCGGCGATGCAACTAGGTGTTGATTATCTCCTTCGTTTGGTGTTTCTGTGGAGTACTTTTATTCTTTCTTGGCCTTTGAGTTTTGCATTGAGGAAGAGACTTTGATTGTGGAGGCACCCAAATTGGATTGGCACCTTCGTAGTAGCCTTGAGCTACAAGTAGTTGCTTCTTGACCCACATTTTGATACCATTAAGATACCTCAATTTTGTTTGCCATGGTGGAGTTTTCTTTTTGGTTGAAATGGAAGGTTTGGGGCCCTCCTTCACATTGGTTGACGCTGAGGTTGTGGGAGTGAGACTCATGGGCGTTGTTGACGATGAGGCTAGAGTCCCTTGTGGGGTGGTGGCTACTGATGTTGAGGCTTTTGAGCATACAACCTTCTCCCTTGGTGAGGTTGGTTGATACAGAGGCATTGGGTCCACGGCCTTTCCTTTAAGGTCCTTTTTAGAATTAGATGGTTGTGCTTGGGGGACTTCTTCAAGAGTGGCTGTTGTTGATGGGTGGATAGGTTTTGACATTGGAAATAGAAGCTCTTTTGCTTCTTCGTGTGAAGATGGAGTCGGAGGAGTAGATGCTTTGTCTGAGTTGGTCATTGACGAAGATGGAGTAAGAGGAGTAGATGCTTTGTCTGAGTTGGTCATTGACGAAGATGGTAGGTCATGTAGTGGGGCTTTCGAGGAAGAGACTTGTAGTTTTTTTCGTTCAACATCATAGAAATCCATTAGGGTTGAATCCTCTTCCGTGTAGTATGCTATTGTCAACTTTGTGTCGTTGACCATCATGATGACCCTATCGCTAGCAAAGCACAGTGGTGCTTGGGTAGCAATAATCCATTTATGCCCCAAGATCAAATCTACTTCCAACATATACTCAACCCCACAAAGAACTTACACATAAGGGGGTTAGATTCTATATACATTGTTTGTTCAAAGAACCCTAAACATGGCATGTTCAAGTATTTTGTGAGTGTTGGTTGACCTAACAAATCCCATAACTCGAGGGTCATGAGATTGTGCTCTAGTTATGGATAAAGTTGTGCTTGGATTGTGGTGATTTTATTAGAACATTTCAAACCAACCATAATTCTTGGGATATTTTGAGTAAGATATGTTGGTAGTTCCAGCTCCTCCTCTAAGGTCACTTCCTCCCGTAAGAGCAATTTCACAATGCATGCAGGAGTGTTCAAGGTGACTGTTTGCATGGATTCATCATTTGAATACTACGAGTCATTTACCTAAGTGCCGCCAAGAATGACATTATACTCAAGGGGAGCTGGGGTAACATGGAATCTAAATTCCACATTTCCACTGATTGTTTGAGTAGCAGAGTTAAAGAAACCTAGAACTTCAATGTTTTGTCCATTGGCACCTCTTGCAAGACTGTTGTCTTTAGTGATGATTTTAGGTTGCCCTAATGACACCCAAGTGTCTATTTTCATGACGTTATGACTAGAGGGCTAATCAATCCGCGTTTGTGCTTAACATCATTGCCCAAGGGGAAATCTAACCATACCCTGATAGAATGTTCAAGAGGAACCGTGGATATTTCAGTTTTTGTTTAAGCTTCAAATCTCGTTTTGGTTTCATATTCCCATTCACTTTCATCCTCTTTCTGGCTCTCAGCTTTTTCAAGAGTGCTCAATGTGTACAATGGTACACTTGGTCCTTTGACAACTTTAATTGAGGTCTGTGTGATATATAGCTCTTAATGTCTTGGTATAAGTCATGTTTAGCCTTTAATGGTGCAAGTGTTGTGGTTTGAGTTGTAGCCTTTGAGGTGGATGCTTCTGCATCATGTGTAGCTATTGGCTCTTTTGGGGGTTAGGACTTTCACAAGCTCTTTTCCCCTGTCCTTTATTTCAACCTTGGTTTCTACAGTTTGTTTTCCCTTGTTTTTCTTGGGTTTAGAAGGTTTTTCTTCCTCTTTTGGTTTCTGTTTTAAAACATGCTCCTCTACCCATTTTGGAAGTGTGTTCTTTTGCATTCTTTTACCGTGGAAAAGTGCTTTTTTTACACACTCAAGATGTTAAGAGTTGTATTCTACGAGAGGCAGGTTGCATTGAAGCAACTCACCTTCAGCAATCTTGCATTGAGGCAGGTTGCATAGAAGCAACTCACCTTCAGTAAACTTGCATTGAGGCAGGTTGCATTAAAGCAACTCGCCTTTGGCAATCTTGAAATATATGATCGATGCCACATCATTTACATATGGATTGCAAAGTGTCAGGGTGACTGTGGGCATGGAAGTATTCCAAAATGTGCATTCTACCACTTTGTGTAGTCCACGACAATAAAAACATTGAAGTGCTTGCTTAACTGCTTCCAGAGTAATTTCTACCCTTTGAACTATTTCTATTTGAGGCATGGATGGTTGTAGTATTGATGTAACTGTGGGTGAACTAGGACATTGAGATGTGTCGTGACCCAAGGTTTTGCAATGTATGCAGTACAGAAAGATAAGCCTAGGGTACGCACACTGGGGATTGGGATGGACGTAGTGATGGTAATGAACACAAGGCATTTTGCCCATCACCTTTAAAGGCATTAAAGGTGTTTGGTTTTGAGGGAGCTCATTCTTTCTTAGAGATGCCAGTTCAAAGCTTTTAAGCAAGGCTACATATAATTTAGGTAATGACAATTTCGAGATCAATTTTTCTTTAGCCATTGCTTCACTTGGTTTAGATGAGGAATATCTCATATCGTATTCATCCTCCATCATCATGTTGTCATTTAAACGTATTGCTTCTTTATAACATTGATAGAATGTTTCCGAATTGGATACAATGATCAAGTTATGTAAGTTGTTTTGCTTTATTCCCATCATGAAACATCTTTTCAATTGAGTGTCGTTTAGTTTCTCCCATGGCTCATATCGTGAGTCTAATATTTTTATTCAAAGGATAAAATCTCTAGTGGTTTCGTTTTGTTTTCATTCAATCGAATAGAGTTCTCTTGCTCCACTCCATCGATCACCTTGTCTTGAAAAGCCATGGATAAAGGCTATTTTCAAGGTCATGAAGCTGTCTTAATCATCGGCATCAATGTGATGAACCATTGACTAATCTTTCCTACTAAACAAAGGTTAAATGCATGTACCTTGGTGGGGTAGTTTGGATTTTCAAAGACTTTGTATCTTTGTTCAAACATTTGTATGAATTGAACAGGATCAGTCGTTCCATCGTATTTGCCCATGATTTTGGAAATTTGTATGGCCGTGTTTTTGTATGAGTCAAGGAGGCCGTGTGTGGGTGCTAATGTGTGTAGGGACTCACTTAGTCTTTGGGTAGACCCCCCTTCCTAGATTAGTCAATATATCTAAGGTGTGGGCATCAAGGGGTTGCAAAGGATTGGTACCTATCCCTCCTAAAACTTTAGAACTTGTGGTAGTGCTAGGCAAGGGACCAAATCGTGGAGGGATTGATGTGACAGGGGATGTAAAACCCGATGACATGCTTGTTGTTTGCATGGCAAATGGTGTTGGGAGTTGCATTTGGGGCATGGATCTCAATGGCTCAAAGATTTCAGCCAACCATTGGATTTAGTTTGGGTGTGAGCCCAGGTAATCCCTCTATTGTTGCTATATCGTAACGTTACCAATTGTTTCTTAATGAGCACACACACATATGTGTGTTTTTTTAAAAAAGTTTTTCTTACAACCCGTTACAGCCTCAGGAGGCTTGGTGCACCCTTCATTGGGTCAAATGGGTATCCATTTACCCTAATTAGCTTAGACGCTACACGCACATGAATGGTCGACCTCTTAGAGATATTTTTCTGAAAAAAGTGCATGCCACTGGTGTTCCAGATGGAAGAAGCCGTCTCAAAAGTACATGAGTGCCCTCAGGATGAACTTTTCTAGAAAACGTGCATGCCAGTAGCATCCCAGATGGAAGAGAAGGTTTCAAAACCTATTTTCCATCACAGTCTCAAGATGAAAAAAAATTCCCAAAAGCTTTTTCATGTTTTGCAGCTCGTTTTTGAATGTCTTCCAAAAGGAATTTGGAAAAACTCTGTATGAGAGAGTTGTAGTATTTTTGGAGTACTCTCTGATTTTTTCGTGATTTTGTCGTTTAGATACTCAAAAAGTAGCTCGAATATGGTTCACAACCTTTTTCGGACTATTTTGGGTGATTTTTAGTACTCTTAAGGATTTCCAGTCAAATTTTGAGGCTACTAGTCAAAAGCCGAAATGATGGATTCTTTCCTCGGATGCTCGAGACTAATTTCAAAAGCTCGATGCTGGCTTTCCAATGAGCACTAGAGCGTGTTCATCAGATTCACGGTTTAGGAGATATCGGCCTCCAAACAGGGTTGTTTTCCAGACTCTCTTTTAGTTTTTGTTTTTTTTTTGGCCGATGGACCTGTTTCATAATGTAAAACAGGTGTGTTTCACGCCGTGAAACACTAAATCATTAAACGCTAATTCATGATTTTTTTTTTTTGGGCCATAGGATTTGTTTCACACCATAAAACACTAATTCGTGAAACACTAACTCATGGATTATTATTATTTTGGTCGCTCGTGGGATTCTATTTCACGCCATGAAACACTAATTTATGGAACGCTAATTTTAGAATATTTTTTTTGGGGAGTCTAGGGAAAAATTCGAGTTTCTTTATGTGGAGGGAATATTTTTTGAATTTTAAATTGGGGAGATATGGCATTTTTCCAAAAAGGCAAGTGAATTAAAAACTTTAACACTTTATGACATCCCTTTACACCCTTCATAAATGACCCCCAAAAGTGGCCATTTGACAACTCATTGGCATCTTTTCATTCAATGCTCATTAGCTTTTATGAGTTATGGAAAAAGATGCTTAAGAATTAATCAAAGATTAATCCTTTCACTAATCTTTTCTCTATTTGGACTAACTAAAAGCTCTAATTAACTACTAATCACACTAATTAATTCACACCATTGAGCACATCATTGGATAGGGCATGGAATTTTTAAGCTATGTGCATTAACTAATGTGTAGATTAATCTATAATTAGAGATTAATTAAACTCGTAATCCTAGTCTATTCTCTTTATGCAAAATTAAGTAAAAAAGAGGAAAAAATTCCTCCAATTGATGTAATTAGGTGTTTTAATGCATCTAGATGCTCTCAAAATACTCAAAAACACTAATTTTGACATCTTATATGATTGAATTTGATCCCAAAAAACATATTTTCAAACTTTTTTGCATCTAGATGCTCTCAAAATACTCAAAAACACTAATTTCGACATCTTACATGATTGGATTTCGACATCTTACATGATTGAATTTGATCCCAAAAAACATATTTTCTAATCTTTTTTGCCTCTTGAACTGGATTAATCACCCTTAATGACAAAAACCAGTCAATTAGGAAAGATTGGTCGATTTCAAAGTTTTTGGAAAAAAATTTAAAAGATTAAGCTATCCCTAATACTTGCTAACACTCTAATGCATACAAATCAAACAAAAATTAATGATTTTAGCTCTAAAGAGAGCTAAAAATTACTAAAAATTGCATTCTATTGCATTTTTTTAATGCAATAGAAGCAAACAAAGCTTAATACACTCTATGTGCAAGCCCTAGGAACATTAAAAACCAAACTATCAACAACAAAAATAACGATTTAAGCTAAAAATTAAGCAAAAAAGCATTCTTCATAAAACAAAAAAGAGAGCTATTTCACACAAAATCACACACAAATCTTCGTCAAAACCACCTCTTTTTCATGGAAAACCACTAATCAAGACAATGGGTAATGAGTAATGCGTAGATTAATGGAAAACGATAGAAAAAGCTAAGGGACGATTTCCCAGCAGCAGTGGCACCAAAAATGTTATGGCTCACCCAAACCCCCTTCGAAACACATCCAACAAGAAGATTACCCAGTGAATTGCAATTGTCGTTGAGGATCTTTCTAATGGTTGAGTTCGTAACCCTTGAGGTCTCCAAGCTCTACAACTCCTTGGAGAAGCAATTCCATTGCACCTCCCCCGTTTGGCGAGCATTGTCACACCGTCACGTTGCACCATGTGTACTCGTCCCTCCTCTCACCTCACTTCACTCACACACACTCAGTAACATGGATTAGACAGAGAGAGAGATTAGCAAGAGCAAGGCTCTATTGCACAATGGGAGAGTCCTTTGTATTATGAGAGATTTTCACTTATATACATGGCCATAAGTGTTCACACTCACTTAAACTATGGCCGGCCGGGCACTTTAGGCTCATAAGAGGCCAAATGCTATTACAATGACTACTCTCATAATATATTCATGAAGTACATCACTTGGGACTTTATCCTAACTTGCTACCATATGCTCTTGAAGCAGGAATTGCCATACGTATTCCATTGGACCATTAACTAGTGCCCATCTAAGTTGTAGATGGGGTGGGATGTGTGCCTAGGAGAAGAGTACTAGAACATGGAAATCTCTACTGTATTTTTAAGTTCTCAGAAATAAAAATAATTATTTTAAGTATAAAAATAATTATTTTAAGGTCTCAATCAAACTTTCTTTCTCTCTTTCACTCACACTCTCTCTCCTTGAGATCGCTATCCATCTTGCCATCTCTCTCAATTGTCAATTTAACTACCTAAACGGTCATAGTAGAAGCTAAAAACAATTCCATTGACATAATTTGAGTGTACAAGAGTGCATCACAATAATGACTATAACAATATATTTTTTTTCATTACAAGCGAGTGACATACATCAGTCAAGACACCGTGGGAGTGCTAGTGGAAGAAGAAAGGTGACTGTATGTAAGGAGATCTACCAAATGGTGCGAGTGCGGGTGGGAATAGCGGCCTCACAAGTTTAGGACATGGTGTCCATGATGATGACATATCGATATATTGAGGCTCCCTTGGAACACCAGGTGGCCATGACGAGGCACTTGACCTTGTTGGGCTCATGGGTATTGGGACGGGTGGAGGATATGGGAGAGGAACACATAGAGACGATGCCCCTACGTCCCTCTGCTTCTCCCATCAAGCATATTCACCAACGTCACCCTTGAAAAACTATTGACCCAAATCTTCAAGAATGTACAAGAGTGGTCATAGACACGAACTAAGGCACACCTCATCACTCTCCATGTTGATGTGCAATGTCGATGCACTATCCTGCATGCTCTAGCAAGGGTTCCAGTACTAGCAAAGCAATCTAGGAATGCATCCCCTCGATTGGTGAACGTCCTGAGCAATCATTTGCCATAATAAAAGCTCACAATTGGCATATATAAATGGATGACAATATAAAAGAGAATGACTATATAATGATTACACTACTCGAAAACGAATTGTGAAGTGAGTGACGATAATATAAAAGACAATGATTACACTACTTGAAATGAATTGTAATTAAGTGTGAAAGATCCCTGCCCCGCGCAACAAATTTAGGGGTGCTAGCAGCGGAAGTAGCACTTCTTGCGCAGGGCAGAGCCTCTCCCTTGGGGCCTTGCCCACGGATATCTAGACAAGAGACTAATCCCTTGGTTCTTCCAAAACCGAACCCGGAAAAAGTTCCCTCACCCAGAAAGCACGGGTGATTCCTCCAGGATAATTTTATTCTAACGTAGTCAAAGCCTTAACTAATAGAACTGATCTGTCCCATAGTCCGATCAAGGAAAAGATTGCACTTGGATCATAGAGACCAATGCTTTTTTCCTCATTGACAGACACAACCGCCGTTGATTCTTTTTCATAGAATAATTTCTGTCTAGGATTTATTCATCTATCGTACCATACAGAATTGAGTCTCATTTTATAGATCCATCAGTCAGCCCCTATCCCATGGGTAGCCAACTGCCCAACCACTATGGTGATGGGATCTAATTAGGAATTTGGTTAGGTTTGTCCCGGGTACCAGGGAAAAGAGTTCCTAGGCCCCCTAGCCGGATATTCATGCAAACTTAAAATTAGTCACACCACTTACACACCCAATATGAAATTGCCTTTTTCACAGATTCAACTGTGAAAAACAATCATTTAATGAAACCATAGAGTCACTGTATATAATCCTCTAAGATATCCGATTGAATCTCAATTTCCAATCATTCCTTTATCAATGTACCTATGGCATCATTGGTAACCAAAATGCTCACCACCTGTCCACTCAGCGGCCTTTTCGATAGTTCCTAGTTCATAGTACCCGACAATATATTCACTTATAAAAATCAAAATGGAATCTCCGTTTTGAAGATCAGTAAGATCAACCAATAGATCCATATAAAAGAGCCATGGACTCATCCGTTTTGAGGACCAGTAAGGTCAATCAACCAGATCCATGCCCGGTTTCAGAAAACAACTCTTACTCCTTATTCCAATATCTTCCCCGATGCACGTGTGGGTATCTTCGACGACCTAGAGCCCGAGCACCGTATGGTCAGCACCCTCTAGGATCCTTCGCAGATCACCTATAGCACTTCACTCATAGGCCGCTTCCTTGGTCCCTCATCCACTATATCGAAAGCTCACCATTTAAATCGAACCGAGGCTGGTCAAGACCTCGGTCGACCTTGCTATGCGAGGAGACGTCCTCCGTTGACTCTCCGTTAGTTGTTGCAACTTTATCAGATAGGTCTCCACGACCTCATTTACAAGACGGTCAAAATGATTCCCCAGCATTCTTGACATAAAACAGTCTTTTAAAAACAAGTTTCATATACAAATACAGTTCCAAACAAAAATTCCCATCTTTCCTCATCACTCCACATCCTTTTACATTATTCCTCATCTTTTCTCATCTTCTCACATTTTTCTTCATCGATCCATATCATATCACATCATTCTCACATCAAATCACACAATCACATCATCCACACATTAATCCACATCATCCACACATCAGCCCACATCATCCACTCATCAATCCACATCATCCATATTAATCCACATCATCCACACATCAATCCACATCATCCATACATCAATCCACATCATCCTCACATCAGTCCACATCATCCATACATCAATCCACATCATCCACATCATCCACACATCGGTCCACATCATCCACATCAATCCACATTATCCATTCATCATACACACACTAATCTACATCAACCATACATTAATCCACATCATCCACACATCAGTCCACATCATCCACTCATCAATCCACATCATCCACACATCCATTTTCACATACACATCCATATCCATTCTTCACATATATATTCACATCCATTCTTCATATATACATTCACATCCATTCTTCACATACACATCCACTCATAACCCATATCATTCATTTACATCTTGATTCAAGGACATCTCATTACATCTATTCACATCACATCCATCCATCCATTCATTCACATTTATCTGATTCACATCACATTACATCACATTCATTCACATCTCGACTCACATTACATTACATCACATATCATTCACTCACATCTATCCATACATTCATATCTATCATTTCACATCCACATATATACATGTTACATCACATCTCTTTACATCATATCACATTCTTTTACATACACATCACATCCATTCTTCATATATACATTCACATCCATTCTGGCGTAAGACGGTCCTTTAAGAAAACAGGGTTTCTAAGCAAGTTTTCAGTTTGATTTTCTTTTGAATGCAAGGAGTATTTCTTGAATCAATATACCTAAA
Organism: Cibotium barometz; assembly: GCF_041138505.1. Taxonomy (NCBI): domain Eukaryota; kingdom Viridiplantae; phylum Streptophyta; class Polypodiopsida; order Cyatheales; family Cibotiaceae; genus Cibotium; species Cibotium barometz. The sequence goes on along the minus strand of NC_141059.1, from coordinate 38,559,599 downwards.
ACTCCTTGATCGGAATTATGAATTTCATACCAGAATTCCTTGAATTCTATAACCTTGATCCACAAATCAATTCGAAGGGTCTCAAACTTAGTTTCAGATTTGGCAGAGTTTTGTGTGTGTTTTTCTAAACTGGTCACACCTTTTTTTCTTGAAACTGACGAAAGAGTTTGGTCTTGGTCATAGTCTGATTCAGGGTTCGAGACAGATAAGATTTTTCCTGAACTATCTTTCTCGAAAAGGTTTGATAATTCAGTTACTATTTTACTAAATTTCTTTCTTTGAATATACACTTAACTGATTTCTAAATTAGTTATGAATTCCAACGAGGAATAAATTAATCATTTATCTGAATAATTCAATCTCGATAGATCTCTTGAATCAATTTTAATGAGAACAACACTTTTGAAATAAAAATAATTCCTTTATGCATCTTTTTATGCATAAAATCAAATTTAATGAGAATAACACTTTTGAAATAAAAATAATTCTTTTATGCATCTTTTTATGCATAAAATCAAATTTAATGAGAGTAACACTTTTGAAATAAAAATAATTCCTTTATGCATCTTTCTATGCATAAAATCAAATTTAATGAGAATAACACTTTTAAATTAAAAATAATTCTTTTATGCATCTTTCTATGCATAAAATCAAATTTAATGAGAATAACACTTTTGAATTAAACATAATTCCTTTATGCATCTTTATATGCATAAAATCAAATTTAATGAGAATAACATTTTTAAAATAAAAAATTTTTCTTTATGCATCTTTATATGCATAAAATCAAATTTAATGAGAATAACACTTTTGAATTAAAAATGATTCCTTTATGCATCTTTATATGCATAAAATCAAATTTAATGAGAATAATATTTTTAAAATAAAAAATTCCTTTATGCATATTTGTATGCTTAAAATCAAATATAATGAGAATAACACTTTTGAATTAAAAATGATTCCTTTATGCATCTTTATATGCATAAAATCTAATTTAATGAGAATAACACTTTTGAAATAAAAATAATTCCTTTATGCATCTTTCTATGCATAAAATCAAATTTAATGAGAATAACACTTTTGAAATAAAAATAATTTCTTTTGCATCTTTCTATGCATAAAATTAAATTTAATGAGAATAACACTTTTGAAATAAAAATAATTCCTTTATGCATCTTTCTATGCATAAAATCAAATTTAATGAGAATAACACTTTTGAAATAAAAATAATTATTTTATGCATAAAATCAAATTTAATAATTAATATCAGAGATATCCATGCATATTCATAAGTGAATATGTACATGGAGTAATTAGAATATTTCTTTTAGATGCAATAATGGTGGAAATTACTCTTTTGGAATAACATAAAAATAAACTTTCTTTTCCACAAAATTCTATAAAATTTTACCATAACCACCTTTGTATGGCTGACCATTTCTTATTTCTAACATTCTATTTTTGACTCAATTTAACCCAAATTAGATTCTAAGAACTCTAATCTACACCATTTTCTAAAATCAAGAGAGTAAACAATAAAAAGATTTTAATTAATCTTTCTCGGATTAAGAAAGGCTAGAATGTAAAGAAGAGAAGGGGGTGGCCTTTTCATCAAGGCATAGCATTTGAATTTAATTCAATTAACTGCAAAACATAAAAATTAAGAAAACCATAGATTCATCATTAAACAAGTAAGAAAAATTAGCTTACATTGAGCTTGTAAGCTCTCCTTTGGCTTGAGGGATTGAGGGTTCTACTCTTGTTTGAAGCAAGAGTGGCCACCAATTCACTTTGGAGAGGATTAGGCCAAAACAATTGAATTATTAAAAAATTCAATGTAAATGGCTCAGAACATGAGCAGAGTAATAGTGCATAAATACCATTAAGATTTTACAAAGGAGGAGGCTTTTATTTATAGGAGAAAGAGAGCCTCTAAATAAGCAAACTGATTCTAGAATTTTCCAGATCAGTTTGGTCAATTTTTGACCATTTTTGGGTTAGTTCAGCGTCCAGTTTTAAAATAGGAGAGAGGAGAGATGAAATATCTCATTTTATTGATTTAAAATTGGGTGTAATGATGAGAAAAAGGCTCCTACTTCATGAGGGGAGATCCCTACACTGAGGTGTCAAAAATGTAATTTTTTAATCCTTCTCTTTGGTCCTTAGTCCACTCTTCATCTTATGTGAGCATTTACTCATTTTGGGGGGGGGTTTCTTTTATTCTTCAATTTATCTCCTCCCTACATTTGGATTAATCTGATGGCCCCCATAGGAACTTTAATCCAAAAATTTCAGAAAATCTGGACCGTTAGGCTAAGGTCCTTTTTACCTATTTCCAATTAATTCCAATTGTACATTGGAAAGTTCTTTTTGAATTTTTGTTACAGGGAAAATCATTTTAATAAGAAGGGATATTTTTCCATCCAAAGATATCTAAAAATTGAATTATCTCTCTCTAGAACATTTTCTCTCTCTAGGCCAAAACAGATAGAAACAAGATCTGTTATTATTCTGAAAAAGGGGATTGATTTCAGGGGAAGAAATTGGACATCTTGAGGGGCTCGGGAGGAATCTTACAAAGTGAGTGCTGTAATTACCTTGTGAAAGGCTTGCTACGCTCCAACAAAATCTCAGATGGGATTCCTGTCAGCATTCAACTAGTATGGCGAGGTTCCCTCTTGCGGTTTCAGCTCTAGGAAGATATCATCATCCACCTTGAAACCTGAATAATTGCAACTACCGCATCTCCCTGCCTGTCGTACTTTGGACGACTAGACATGCTCTCAATGGGCTGTGTAAAGATGGTCATGACCAAAATAGTGACCTATGTGCACACACTTGTAAATACGCTAGGGAAATCATTGAGCCTCACTTTAATAAAAACCATTTCTTCACTCACCTCTTCTTGGCCATCTTCTGACATGAGACATACAAGTATCACATGAAGTGCAAGAATAAAGTCCTTTGCAATGTGAAGTTCTAAGTCCCTCCCTCAGGTACAATAATCCCCAAGTGCTCCGCACGTAGAGTACACAACATAGTGCCGTCGGATGTAGAAACCCTGCAGCAAGTATAAAAGCTGACTCCACAAGTACCTCCCTAAAAACATTCCATCGAGAGGAACCACAACCTTGTCCTTGTAGAGCACTAGATTTGTTAGAAAATCAGCCCAAGTGCAGGCCTCCAAGGCTATCGAACACATCCATGCTTCCCCACCTCATCTGAGATCCCATAAATTGTTGCAATACTGCAAGATTCTTAAAACAACAAAGTATATAAGTGGATGGCAAACTATATAACAACGACGAATGAAGAGAGTCACTAGCATGGGTTAGAGATCATACTTGTGTTTTTGCTTTCCCAAAAGTGAGAGACAAAGGGGACCAATGTTGGAGTTAAGAACTAAGTGTAGAGGGTCCATCACTTATAAACAGAAGTCTTCATTTATACAAGACCAAATACATGTTATTACTGTTTGAACTAATACATTTCAAACATGTTAACAACACCTACTGGATCTCAATAGGGCTATTGAACTCTCCAACCCTTGCACTTTCTTGTGTTTTTTCTTTCCCAGAAGTAAGAGACGGAGGGACCAATGTTGGAGTTAAGAACTAAGTGCAGAGGGTCCATCACTTATAAACAGAAGTCTTCATTTATACAAGACCAAATACATGTTATTACTATTTGAACTAATACAAGACCAAATACATGTTATTACTATTTGAACTAATACATTTCAAACATGTTAACAACACCTACGGGATCCCAATAGGGCTATTGAACTCTCCAACCCTTGTTCTTTTCTCTTACCATACGGGCTCACCTCCTGCTCAACACCCTGTGCGTAGGACTCATGCTCATCATCCTCAGAGTCACTATCCTCATCAATGCCTACCCCTTCCCACTTTGGCCGTGACCTCTTTTAGGGCGTTATTGTCATGGTCATGATGATAGAGCCTCCTCGTTTGCTGCCCTTCTTCTTCTTGGGGGCCGATTACTACTTAGTGAGACAGGCTTCTTACCTTTCTTCGCTCCTGCATTCAGTTGACATAGAAACCTTAAACTCCCAAAAAACAAACTTCATAGTTCATACAAATGTGCAACCCTACATAATGAAACATACTATGAAACGCCTCCTTGTTATATGCACATTATGTTTGCATATACTAGGAGGCTAACCCACGTTAGGCTTGTGAGTATCCCTTGGGCTCGGGGGGGTGGTTGGGTTTATGCCTGATTTATGCATGTTTATGCATAACAATTATCTAGAGAGATCTTAGGGTTTTAACAGTGGTATCATAGCAATATCTAGTTGATTGTTGTTGATTTTTTTAAAGTAAATTTTAATATTTACTAATAAAAATATTATTTTATTGATTTATGTTGATGATTTACACGTGGATCATTGATATGGTGATTGGAATGCATGTTACTACAATTCAATGGATGAATCGACGTTGCGGGGGAATTCCGTGAGTTTAATGCTATTTTTTTTCTATTTTTTATGGTTTAAAATAAGCATTAATAGAATTTTTTACAAAATAACCACATATTGTATTAAGGATATTTTTGGTAGAATGGATTTCCTAAATTTTTAGAATTTTTAGGGATTTTTTTCTAATTTTTAGAAAATTTTAGGGCTTTTTTATGGTTAAAAATATATTTTTAATACATTTTTGCGCGTTTTTCCATGGGTATGCGATCAAATTTCTGCCGATTTTTTGTGGAAATTCAGTAGGGGGCAGCATGTTGATGCATGAAATGGTCTCGCGTGTGCATGGGACCCTCTTCGCCTCTCAATTCTGATTTTTCTATGTAAATTTCTCTTAAAAGGGATTTTTTTAAATATTGAATATTAGTCATAATTAATATTAATTATGATTAAGTAAAAGTCTAATTAAAAATCTTAATCAAAAGATTAATTAAGGTTAATCTCTCTGTTAACAGAGAGAAGAGATGGGAGGAGAGAGAATGGAAGGGAGAAGGAGAGGAAAGAGGGGAGAAGAGAGAGGGAGTTTCTTGCTCTCTCTCTCTCTCTCATTCTTTGCGCGCAGACCGTGGGGGGGGGGCGGGGGGTTCGCCTGCAGGCGGCGAAAAAAATTGCCACCCCCCCACAAAAAATTTATATAAGCTTTAATATAAAGCTTATTAATATAGTTTTTTTAATTTAAAAAAATGAGTTTTTTAATTTAAAAAAAGCTTTTAAAAATGTTTCAAAAAAAAGCTTGAAAAAAGCCTAAAAATTAGAGAAAATTTGAAATTTGAGAAAAGAAAATTCTCAGAAATTTTTTCTTGGTGCCTTTTGGATTTTCATCTTCCAGAAAACTTTTGGCTTTTCGCTTTCCCGAAACCTTTTGGCTTTCCGAATTCCGGAAAAACTTTTGACCTTCTGTATGCTGGAAACTTTTGACCTTACACACCTGATTTTTTTTTTGTCTTTTCATTTTCCCAAAACTTTTGGCTTTCCGTATTCCGAAAAAACTGTTGGAATTCTGAAATTTTTTTGACTGTTCGTATTCTAAATGCGTTTGGGATTAATTAAAAATTTAAAAAAAACCTTGAAAATTAGTGAAAAATTAGACAAAGGTTATTGTAAATTTTGAGAAAATGTGGGGTTGGTGTTTGGCATGTGGTGTGTCCATTCGGGCTCTCGTGACCATTAAAATTCCTTTAAAATATATGTTTTGACCCAAAAAATTGAAAAAACCATGAAAATTATAAATTTTCATTGGATTTGAGAATTATCGAGCGGAATTGGAAATTTCATGAACGATGGGATTCTCAGGAAAAATAAAAAATATTCTAGAAATTATTTTTAGAAATCTTAAAAGTTAGTATTTTTAAAATATCAATGGTATTTTAGCAAATTTATTTGCTAGAAATTTTTGGAAAAATATAGGTTTGGAATGCCATAAGACAAGTTTGGTGGAATTCAAAATTATCATATTTTGAGGCCCTAGAAAATTAGAAAAAATTAGAAAAAAATCATGATAATTCTTTTTCTTGAGAATTTAATATTTTTGAGGGTTATTTAATGTTGAAGTACGTTTTCTCGTGCTAACATTAGATAGATGCGAGTTATTTGCATATTATTAATACGATTATATCTCGTATTAGTAGATATTTCTGTTTGGTTTTATTCTAAACGATGTTTTCATGATTTTTTGCCATTGTTTAGCCATTCTTTTTGGACATGTTCCATACTTTTAATGGCTAGTTTTATTCTAAACGATGTTTTCATGATTTTTTGCCATTGTTTAGCCATTCTTTTTGGACATGTTCCATACTTTTAATGGCTATAATCTAAGTTCAAAGTGTGCTTCACCTTTGACACTTTTCCATGATAATTTATTTTGCATTTGTTTAAGTGTAGTTTGTGCTTAATTTCTTAAGCCTAAGACAAATTCTATCATGGGTCAGTTGATCGGTTTGTTTTGGTGGATTTTATTGGATGTTCTCCAAGTTTTATATGGACTCATCAGGTTCTGCTTAGATCACTTGTGTCTAGGGGTTTTTTATTGAGTGCTACACACATGTGTTTCACTTTCTTACTCTGGAGTTTTATTTGAACAACACAATGTTCATATACTCCGGATTGATGAGTTGGCCACCAATTTTAATGCTTCTTTTGACATGATTAATGTCCATTAGATGGTATGCATTGTTTTTTATGATCAACTATGGTTTTTATAGATTTGAGGAGCTTCTATGCTTTTATCCATGGTTTTTTAAGGATCTTTTGATCTTTTGGATAATTTCATGTGCTTTGAAGGTAGCATTTGCCTTCATTTTTTGCACTTAATTTTGGAGTATATTGCTTGTACTCTTGTACATATTCCAACTCGGATACCTAGTTGCTTATATGTATCTTGGTGAGTTATTTTTCTACCCTAACTTTATTCCTTATTGGGTAGTTATCATTAGAAAGCACCAATAATTCAATTTCTTTTCTAAATGATGCACTCGGAAAGAGTTGTTCCTTGATGTGGTCTCAAGAATATAGAGACAAATTTTAGTATGTGAAAGTCTGGGATAAGGCCATCTTATTCCTTTTATACAGGATTTTATTCATATTTCCTAAACGGCATACTAGGGAGTTTTCAAATTGTTAAGGTATATATGGGTGGTATCATGGTGGTATGGGACGTTAGTGATCCCTCACATATATTATCTTATGGGATGATTTGGGCTCAAGATTGTTGCTTTGCTGACATAGATTGAAAGGGAAATTGGGAGGTGAGGATAACACAGTTACTCCTCAAGAACTCGTTGAAGTCAAAGATTTATCCTATGTTCCACACATGAACCTGATAAGGTACTTGAATTCAGGGAAAGGAAACTTTGTAGTTGACTAATCCCTGAGGTTAAATTTAGGTGGAAAGATAGGGAAATAGAGGATTCGATTTGGGAGTCGGTTGATATTGTTCAGTACAGTTCTTCTTCTTTTCATTGCAAGAGTGCAATGTTTTGAGATAGGGGAAGTATGTTATATGCACATTATGTGTGCATATACTAGGAGGCTAACCCACATTAGGCTTGTGAGCATGGGATCATGGGAACAAGCTCTAGTGGAGAATGGGTTAGGACTAACCTTAAGGGTTAAGGTTAGTGTCAGGCATCCAAGGGTCACACATGGGAAATGGAAAGTCAAGAGTCACTCGAGGGCCCTCCTTTATAATAGAGGCATGGGGCACACTCAAGGGAGGCTTGGAGGCTTAGGCTATGGTCTCTTGTATAGAGGTTCATATCTACTCACCTACCATTTCACACTATAGCTACATGCTATTGGAGTGGAGTTACACCTCTTGAAGGTATGGGATATCAAGGTAGAGATATGATGTATTTTATTTATAATTCATGTGTGCAACCCTTGGGCTCGGGGGTGGTTGGGTGGTTGAGTTTATGCGTGATTTATGCATGTTTATGCATAACAATATCTAGAGAGATCTTAGGGTTTTAACACTCCTCTAGAGGAAACTCCCCCTTGGGGTAGTCTATCCACCATGGGCACACTATCCAAGTGTCGTTGTCCTCTAGGTTTTGCCGATCCACTCCTCGAGGTATAATCCCATCTCTGCTATCTTGGATTGCACCCATGAGTCTGGAGGGTGCTCAGGAATATATACTTGATTACACACACTACTTCTCCACCACTTAATACAGAAATATTAAAATTCTTTGACAAAATGATAAAATAGCAATAACAACTTCTCCACCACCTAATGCGATAAAATAACAATAATAGTATTGTGGCATGCCACTACATACCTATATAAGAGGCATTGTGCCATGCACGACAAGTGTGGTTGCTGGTCAGGAAGGTGGTATGCATTTGCCCTTTCCATCTTACACTGTAATAAAATGAGGGTGTAGCAGTGAAAATAGTAGCGTTTTTATAACTAGAGGGGTAGGTAGATGTCGAGCTATTTTTGCTCCTAGAAACACTGCTATTTTTGCCAACGGGTTCATGCTTAGTAGCAAAAATAGCAATGACAGTAGCGATATTTCACAGTCCCACAAAACTATACTACTCAGTAGTGATTTTTTGCTTCTCAGTAGTGATATCACTACTCAATAGTGATATTTTGCTTCTCATCAGCAAAAAGCTCTGCATAGCAAAAAAAGAGTAGGGGCAGACTGGGGAGTCCTCCAATTGACAATTTCAATTTTATGACATAAACACAAACATAAGAAACACATAGATTGTGGAGAATGCAATCGACACCATGGGGGAAAAAAAAGAGTAGGGGCAGACTAGGGAGTCCTCCAATTGACAGTTTCAATTGAGCCCAAAAAGAGTAGGGGAGACTAGGGAGTCCTCCAATTGACAGTTTCAATTGAGCCCAAAATTTATTATATTTCACAAATTGTTGGGCCTTTAGCCATATATACATAAAATGTTTACAATGAAGAGGTATCTAACTGGAATCCCCATTGGTGGATTCGGAGTAATCATCATCATCGTCTTCCTCATCTTCTTCACTTGCTTCTTTCCCTTCACTTGCTCATAATCAAGATTCTCCTCTTCATCTTTTCCTTCATCCTACATACATGCCATCAAAGCGCAAGCTAAGCAAGGGAATTAAAATACAATTAGTTGTAGAAAAGAGAATGGTTTAGGCTCACTTAGCTCATGTGCTTGAGTCCCCAAAATGAACTCATCCAAGTGTACGCCTTGCATACGCACCACGCCCAAAATTATAGATGGGGGGCTCTTTACCCACATAGTCGTACTCCTCCTTTGTTGGGTCACGCCCAACAACCTCCCTCTATAAAAAATAATTAAGAAAATATACAATTAGTTAAAGAAAAACAATATAGTACAAAACAAAATGAAACAGGAGAAGAAATGATTGCTTACGAAACGAGCAATAAAGGAGGATTTTCCAGTGGAGCCGAAGTGTGAAGCCCCTCGCTTTTGTAGTCGGGAAGCACTCACCGGCTGCCACTTGTTGTTGAAAAGCACTTGGGTGCTTTCGCACAAAGCTACATGCGTGCCTTCACTCCTCACCATTTTGCAAATGCTGGGCTTCTCCAAGTTATTCTTTGCTGCTCTCTTGATATTTTATCTCCTATTAGAGAACAAAAACTTGATTCGCCTCTTCATCCACTCCTCGGAGAAGCAAAGACCCGCATGTGGAACATGGAACTCTAACTTAAGCACATCCATGATGTATTGCTTTGAAATTTCATCTTGTGCTTTCCACTTTTTGAGAAGGAGTTCATGAACTCTGGGTTTGCAAGTACATGCATGTGATTCATGACTTGCTTTCCTCCTGCATCCATCATCACGAGGGTACCATCCACATCCATGTTGTATGGTAGGGTGTGTGGATCAAATGTTGGAATGGGTCTCCTAGGGGGGGGGCTGGCTTATAATGTGTAGATGAAGAAAGAGCCCCCCTGTTGGGGAGACACATATGGAGACCTAGTGTTGCTTTTGCCAAAGCAAAACCAGCCTGCTTCCCCCCGCTCGCACATTTACTACCCCTGTTGGGGAGACACATATGGAGACCTAGTGTTGCTTTTGCCAAAGCAAAACTAGCCTGCTCCCCCCCGCTCGCACATTTACTACCCCCCAGACTCCCTACTATGTCATCGTCAGTGAAGATGGATGTGAGGGATTGGGGGTGGTCCAGTCGAGGAAGGTGGTGTAGGCTCATCACAACCATATCGTGATGGGCCTACACCACTCGACCTTGCGCCTATTAAAGGCGTGGTCTGTCCTCGACTAGCTAAGTGGGGTAGATTGCCCCCATGGTGTCGACTGGCCCGATTGTAAGCCAGCTTGCATATAAGATTAAAAAATAAGACTTATAGAATGCATAAAAGATTAACTTTGTGTATGTGAAAAGGTTTGATGGAACCATACCTGTGTCTGAGTAAACTGAGACCAAGCTTGCTATCCATATTGTTCATTTATAATAGATAGCAGATTTGCCACATCAAGGTCTTGTGAGGGGTCGATCAACATTGCCTATACATACATGCATGAGGAAACAAACCATGATTGGTCTAACAAAAGCCATGCTTAAGGCTTAGACAAAAAAATACATGTGATATTAGAACATTGTTAAGACCTCCTATAGTATTGCTTAGACAAGCAGGGTGGAAAGTGGCCCTTTCGGATGATAGCTTTTGAGGACTTTCCATATGCCCCCTACTATTAAAGCCAAAGTCAACTCCTCTTTTACAAGAGAAGGATAATAAGAAGATCGAGGTCTCCTCCTCCACTATAACCACCATGGCGATGACTGCCAATAGTAGAAGGAACAAGGTAGCCATAGCTTGGCAAGGCAAGGTCAGAAGAAGCCCAAGGAAGAAGAAGACCCATCGACTGTGGGTCCCAAAGTTACAGTGTTTAGCAGCATTCAAAGCAGGGAAGCCCCTTCCACAATCCTTTACACTTTTCGCAAGATGAAACCTTGCAATCCTACGAAGATAGATTAGAGTTCGATAAGCGGCAACAGAATGCCATGTGTCCTACCCGCCACATCTGTAATATTGAATGGTGTGTGAGTGTTGACCAAAAGAGTGGAAAAGAAGTTGCCACACATGGATGATGATGTGTAAAGTGGGATAAGGCGAGAAGGCCTATATCATTGTATGGTTCACTTGAGATATGCAATAGAATTGAGTGTTGAGTGTGCATTCTCTCTCTCTCTCTCTCTCTCTCTCATGGAGTTTTTAGTGTGATATAATCCACCTTAATTATGTTGCTTAATCTATGTCTATCACCATGATGAATCCCATTTTAGGATTGTTAACACAAGTCACTGACCTTGGCTTGTAATGTGGCATCAAAATCCGTCTCTAATGCATTTATGCTTAAGAAACATATTTCAAAATCAAAACATGGCTTTATTGTGGTCTGAGAAACAAGGCGCGCACATACCTTGAAAATCAATTGTGAGAGGAGTGTCATGGGAAGCTTTAGCCACTTTGATTTATTGTGGTCTGAGAAACAAGGCGCGCACATACCGTGAAAATCAATTGTGAGAGGAGTGTCATGGGAAGCTTTAGCCACTTTGATTTGTTAGGTCCCCGATGAGTAATAGCTTTCTTAGCCCATGCATGATCCACATCACTGGACTTTGACAACAACGATTGTGGATCGGCAAGGCCCACACGTTGCATCATAAATATATCATGTGCCATTGTGTTCGGCACATGAATGGTAGCGACCGGTGGTAATTTTGCATGCATAATAAATAAGGTATATGATGACATATAAGATGTTTGTTCATTTGAATCACAAAAAAACAAGATACAATCCACTTACTTGTTTATCATTCGCATCACCAATAAGAATTCAGCCTCCTCCTCCTTAAGGAATCAAACCACTCTCTACAAATCACATTGGGAACCTTCTCTCTTTCAACTCAAGTGGGTTTTGCCCATTTTTGCCATGATTTGAGTCGATGGTTGCCATCCCTGACAACAAACATCTTCCTAACCATGTGTTTCCATCCTTTCGTCTACTCTAGTATCGTGTCAAACTCTATTGACAATGATAGTTGTGACCGACTACACTTCGACGATCAAATCAAAAGGGCTCTTGGCCAAGGAAAGCCTCAGAGACAATGAACGCCGCCATTGTCGACTGGTATGTGCTCTCTTCCATGCTTTTAATTAACCCTTTGATGGAATCCTCATTTATATGGATTGTCGGGTTTGTAAGGAGACAACAAAGAGGCACTTTAGAAGGGTGGTTATCATTATCAACCAAGTGGTCCTCCACCCAATTCTTTGTGGAGATTTGTCAATCAACCACTTGGTCAAAACTCTCCTTTATGGACTCCTCTTCTTCGGCAATCGTGGCACTATTGCTGGCAACACGATTGTTGGCGGGCATTGTAGGATCAACCCTTACACAACCAACTGTAATGCAGATTTGTTGGTTACCTCACTCGATGTGGCAACTTGTGACATGCCCACTTCCTGCGATACTGCGATCTCGTCTTGATTTCTGGTGAAGCCATTGGATTGCAAATGCATTCGAGGAGGCATTTTCGATTGAAGGAGAGGGCACATGGAGGAGGTGGGCAAGGCACGTTTAGGGGGGAGCACTTGTTGAGGGCGGGGGGTGCATTGAGCAGCAGCATGTGGAGGAGGAGGGCACTGATTGAGGGGGGAGTGCTATTGTGAGGGTTACTAAATAGTGATAGAGAGCATTGGGTAGCATGCATCACGTGCGTGACATGCCCACACCACGTATAATGCCCGAGCTTGGGCATTACACGTGGCATGCCAACGTGGATGCATGCCATGTGTAATGTCCGAGGTCGGGCATTACATGTGACATGCTTGCCATGTGGACTGCACTGTCCACATAGGCAGAGAGAGAGAGAGAGAGAGAGAGAGAGAGAGAGAGAGAGAGAGAGAGAGAGAGAGAGAGAGAGAGAGAGAGAGAGAGAGAGAGAGAGAGAGAGAGAGATCCTCTTCGTTACACTCCCAAGATGCTCTATGATGTAACTACCTGCAATCCCAAGATCTCTTAGACATGATAGCCCATATGTTTGAGCAGCCTTAAAGTAGGTTCACCATTATCTCCCTCTTACACTTTGTAGATTTTTTAAAGATAGAGTAATAATTTACTACATTCCTTGTAGGCTCACACAAATTTGGAGCATCTTGGTTCATTCAATTTTGGTGGGCTCACGTCATGCATAGCTAGGTTCACATTACCTCTGGCTAGTTCATGTCATGCCAAAATGTGTAGCTGGGTTCACATTACGTCTGGCTAGTTCATGTCATGCCAAAATGTGTAGCTGGGTTCACATTACGTCTGGCTAGTTCATGTCATGCCAAAATGCGACTTAGGTGATTTTATAAGAAATATACTCACTCAAATTTGGAGATCTTAGCTCATGTCACATTTGGTGGACTCACGTCTGAGGGGTGGATGAAATAGGTTCACACAATTTTATATGAAATAGGTTCACATGGGTCTTGTGAGAGTTAGGTTGCAAATGGGGGGGGGTTTGGAATTAATTAGCAATAATGACATAGTATAATTGATAAGGAAAGGATTTTCCTTGAGGCTAGTTTAGATTTTATGATAAGAAAATCTTTTCAAGACACGGGTAGGTATGATCTTAAAATCCATACTAATGCACTCCCACTTCATTTGGAGAACATCTAAGGGTTGAAGTTTCCCAGGCATCTTGACCCTTTCAGCTTTGATCCTTTGGCATGAGAGACATTGCTTCAAGTACCGAAGGATATCATTTTTCAAGCCTGCCCAAAGAAAGCTCCTTCTTACGGCATTTAATGTTTTTGCATAGCTTGGGTGTCCTGTATAGCAGGACTATCATGAGCTTCATGGAGGATTAGTTTCTTTAAAGAAGGATCCTTAGGGATACATAGCTTGTGATTGAAGTAGAGGCCTCCTTCATGAGTGGAGTATCCCTTGATTAGATTCTTCTCTTTCTCTTAATTTTTCCCTTTTTCTACTAACTTCATCATCCTCTGATAATTTGGATCATGAGATGAGACTTCTTCCACCTTGACCAATATGGGATTATTTGGCATTGAAATTGCACTTAAGAAAGATTTGCACAGCTAAGTGCATCTGCTACCACATTATCTTTCCCAGGGCAGAATTTGATGTCAAAGTCATATTCTTGTAGAATTTCAATCCATCTCCTTTGCCGCATGTTGAGGTTAGGCTGGGTGAAGATCCACTTCAGACTTTTGTGGTCAGTTATATTTACTAGCTGGAATTTGCCCCCCAAGAGATAATGTCTCCATAATTTGAGGCAATGAACAACTGCTAAGAGCTCCAAATCATGGGTGGCATAATTTGCTTCATATTACTTTAGCTTGCGGGGCGGGAAGTATAAGTGACTGGTCTTCCTTCTTGGCCTAAGACACCACCAAGTGCTAGACTACTGGCATCAGTAAAACCACTTCAAATTCCTTGGTAAAATCAGGAAGTTTTAGGACTGGGGCAAAAGTAATAATGACTTTGAGCTGATCAAAACTGTTTTGATGGATTGGTAGCCACACTATTTTGCAATCCTTCTTAAGAAGATCTGTCTCAAAGGTGCAGCTACCAAGGCATAATCTTTGATAAAAATCCTATACTATCCCGTGATTCCCAAAAACCCACGAACTGATTTAGGAGGTGGCCACTCCAGAATATCTTTGACCTTGGTGGGGTCTACTGGCGGGGTCTACTGAAATGCCATCTTTGGAAACGATGAACCCAAGATACTGAATTTGATGAGTAAAGAAGGTACATTTGCTCTTCTTGGCATAGAGTTTGTGTCTGCGTAACAATTACAGAACTCTACGCACATGCTCCTCATGCTCTTCCATTGATTTGGAGTAGATTAAGATGTCATTAAAAAAAACAAGCACAAATTCATCCAAGTAAGGATGGAATATATCTTGCATTAGGCAGTTGAAGGTTGCAGGAGCATTGGTTAACCCGAATGACATTACAGTAAACTCATAGAGGCCATAACGGGTATTGAATGCTGTCTTAGGTATATCTGCTTCCTTGACTTTGATCTGATAGTAACCAGACCTCAAATTTATTTTTGAGAAGACTTTGTCCCCATGAAGCCTGTCAAGACGTTCGTCGATGCGAGGGATAGGATACTTATTCTTGAAAGTGACTTGATTTAGTCCTCGATAATCTATGCAGAGGCGGAGAGTTCCGTACTTCTTTTTTTGGAAAAGAACAGGTGCCCCCCAAGGAGAGCTACTGGGGCATACGAATCCTTGCTCAATGAGTTGGGTAAGTTGCTCTTTAAGTTCAATGGCTTCAAGAAGGGACATTTTATAGGGCGTTTTTGAGACGGGTTGAGCTCCAGGGATCACCTCGATTTCATGATCGACTTCTCGAGGTTGAGCTCCAAGGATCACCTCGATTTCATGATCGACTTCTCGAGGAGGCGGTAGCCCTGTAAGCTCATCAGGGAAGATGTCAGAGAATTCTTGGAGCCAAGAGGGTTCTGTCTCCTTACTAAGTTCAATAGCTTTGTTGAGCTTGACTAAGAAAACTTGCTGACCCTTACGTGTTCCCTTGAGAAGATGTTTTGCCTTGACTACCCTAGATTTAGGTTTTCCTGTTATCCCTTGAACGGATATTACTTGGCCATGCTCATTTTCAAAAGTGATACTCCCGTGGTTACAATGAATGCTAGATTTCTTTGCAATTAACCAATCCATCCCAAGGATTCCATCATAAATTCCTGATGACAAGACTCTAAAGTGGTCATGAGTTTGCTCATTACCCAGCTCAAAATCAAGGTTTCCTATAGAGTGGTGAGATACTACTTCTTTCCCACTGGCTAACTCTACAGTCATTCTTCTAGCTGTTTTTTGACCCAAGTTTAATTTTTGCAAACACCTAGGAGAAAGAAATGAATGGGTACTGCCACAATCAATCAAAAGCTGAAATGGCTTACTGTGCTGAGTGGCTGGGGTTTGGATTACACCGAATTGTTTATTTGGACCTTGGTGTTCTACTACCGCATGGACGGTGGCGCGCTCTTCTTCAGCCATTTCCAACGTCAGTTCTTCACTTATAATACAGGTGGTCCTAGCAACTGCTTCTCCACGGCCTCTGCCATGCCTAGTGCCTCTTGCACCTTGGTGGATAGGGGTTCCACGACATTGATTTCCTCTACCACCTTGGGGAAATGATGTTGCCATCTTGGGATAGTTGGCCCTAAAGTGTCCCGGCTCATTGCACTCAAAACACGGAGGGCCTTCTTTGGAAGAAGCAGCATACGAGTGGGGGACAAAAGAGTTGCTTTGTCACCCTCTGTTGTAGTAGGGAAAATTATGTTGAGGTTTCTTGTAGGGTTGATCTTTAGGATTTGCCTCAGGGTAAGATCTCTTTTGAGGCTTAGGTTTGTCAGTCCTCATTTCTTTCACAAGGGGCTTTGCTCGTATGAGAGCATCCTGTAATGTGCTTGGCCTCATTGCTTCAAGGCGGGAATCTAAGGGCTCATTTAACCCTTGGTAGAAATAAGCCACTTGCTGGGAAGTAGTCATAGCTGGGGCATACTTCCGAAGAGTGATAAATTTGGAATAGTAGTCCTCAAGAGTTAAGCTGCACTGCCTAAGACTAAAAATCATTCATCTTTATGGATTCATGGGATGGGGGAAGATATCTTTCCTTCATGGCCTGCTTGATGTCTTCCCACGTTTGAGAATGCTCAGTGACTTCCTTGTCGAGTTTAGCATCTCCGATGAGGCAAAACCGTGCAAGCATAGACTGATTTGCTACTCCAGTACCTGCGGCGGCGGCAGAGAAATAATCGTCCATCGCTTCAATCCAAACTTTAGCATCCTTCTCAATCTTTGAACCTTCTCCTTTATAGGAGGGAGGTTGCATTTTCTTGAGCAGGAGCTTCTTCTTCTGGATATCAGTGTAAAGTGCATTGGGAAGTCGAGGGTGATCGTCTTGGCCATCATTGTAAAAACAATTTTAAGATTACAAGATTCATACTTGCACAACGATTATTTTGGAGAGAAACATTGAAATCATTTTATTTCCAAATATTTACAAGGACGAGTTTTATTACAAAGATTTGAGACTAATATAATTAGTCTTATTTGCCATCAAGGGAAATTCCTAAGCTTGACTATGACATAAGAGTAGAGCGGTCCACATGGGTGAAATATGGGGGTTCCGATGTAGACTCTTGAAGAAAATCCTTAGGAATCAAAGTAAGAAGTAAACCGAATAACCTTTGGTTACACCACGACTGTGAGAATGGCGGCCTCTCGAATTTGAATCAAGCAAAAACCTCGTGTGACCAATTCCAAATCTTGACACAAAGAATAGACTACCATTGAATTAGAGAAGTTTTCCTTTAATCGAAATCCTCAAGAATCAAGTTGGAAATTCAGCAAAATGATGGGTAGATTACCTTGATGTGTGAGATCAATGATTTTCATTAAGAAAATCTGGATTGTGGGAAAAAGGGTTTTGTGGAATCAAACTCAAACCGGGAATTCTACTTGCATAAAACCTCTATTTTCAAAGGAGTGTTTTATGCTAGAATGTTGGAGGAAGCATTTGGCTTGTGATTTAAAACTAAGGAGAGATTCGTGTAACAACTGGCGGGGTGTCGTCAAAGGACGTCACTTGCGGCAAAGTCTGTCGAGGTCTTGACCAGCCATTCGGACATTTTGGAGGTCATTCGTAGGGCCTTTTAGTAGTCGAGAGAGAAAAACAAGCGCATCCAATCAGGAAAAAGGCAACGTTATGTTGACAACTTTTTTATAAATCCAAAAACTCTTCTTTCTCATGTCAAAATATACTCTACTTACACTTGATAGTCACTTTTCACACCCGAACGCATTAAACACACCTACACTTTTGTAGGGATGGAAACTTCTATTCGAATCCATGTATTAAATACACCTTTTTGCAAAGAAGGAAAAATTCCCCCCCTCTCAAACTTCCTCTTGGCCCTTAAACAATATCTCACGCTCTTTTCATTTCCTCTACATTTTGCTGCACTCCATTTTCTAAAGCTTCAGGCTTTTGTACTCCATTCCTTCTTGAAAAGATGGATAGCAAATCTCGTTTTATATCATCCTGATTTTGCTCCACTAATGCCATCATAGATGATTTAATTCTTAGGGCAAGGAGACCAAGATCATCAGTGTTTGCTATACTTGTATCCAACTCTCTCAATGCGCAAAATCAGTGGACTGAAGTGCTAATCACCAAGGGCACATGGGTCCTTATGCAGTCAAGGAAGAAAAGAAAGACAAGCAACAAGAATACATTTAGGGCATCATAGAAAGGAAGAGTAAAATACTTCAAGATAGTCTGGAAGGACAACCATCAAGGAAGTCCTAGTGCAGCATATATGTATGCATAATGCGCTTGTGCTTGAGAATTAGATGACATAAAATTGCCCTCGCATAGACAAAACTGTAAGTAAATCTATCACTTGTCAATCTTTCATTTTCTCATAATGGTCTAATGAACTATGTAAAATGTCCACATCTATGGTTGCAGATGTGGACAGTTTACATAGTTCATTAGACCATTATGAGAAAATTACCCCTCATCATATTAGGAGTGGGAGCCAGTTCAGTGCATCATTGGAATTATGAATGTGGTTCACGCACACATTGGTCGGCCAGTATGAGGGAAGGAGCAACAAAAGCCTTGTAGATACAGGAATCTTTTTCTATGATCATTTCTACCATCTGCTAATCAAAAAACATAATCTTGGCTGCTTGGAAGAGCTACCTTTACAAGCTGAGTGGAACTACATGGATTGGCCTATCCCAGACGTGTCAGTAATGGAGTCAGCAAAGAGCAAGCTCTTCAAGGATGCGCAATGCTCCCTACGAGGGAGCATTCCAACTCGTGTAGTGAAAATTATTGTTTACCTACCAATTACTGTGTTTGTGGAACTTTTTAGTTTATTTCACGTGAAGTTAGTGAGAACAATGCCTGTTTGCAAAGATTTGGACACATTCCTCTTACCAAGACTTCTTGATGAGGGATGGCCGAGTAAAGTTTTTGATGATATTCATTGTAACATTGCATTGGAGACATGATTGCAGCTCAAACTTTTATCTTGTCCTTCTGGTATAGCAAGTCCCGTTGTTACATCAATGGAGAGTTGGTACCAATGGATCAGGAAGCCACAAGTGCAATGGACGACAAAGTCATAGACATTGAAGTGATTGATGAAGCTTCAACACTGGTGTCATTGAAGGAGCACCTCGACGTCTGCAGGATCGGGGAATTTTGGCTGATTCTCCTCAGACATCTCTGTGCTATTCTTTAGTATTAATCATGTCATGGTCACTTTGTACCGCTCCACATAGTTACTATCATAATTCTATAATGTGGTCCAAAAAAACAAAATTCACAATGTCAGACCGCAAATCTAGCTAAATCAATGTCCACCCAATGATTCTTCCACTTACCTTGGACATGAAGGGATTCATGGAGAAGAGACTCTGGAGAATATATTCTGCATGTAACATCAATCTCCATCCGCAAGAGTGTGAGTCTCCTTGCTTGGGCACTTGAACAGACTTGACCTCTGATTTGTACAGTTCATTATCTCCATATAGGGAACCAAGAACATGAAGAATCCTTTTTATACACCTGCATAATAAATAAGCCTTCACAATAAGATACATTGCCAACTTAAAGGAGCCATAGATACTAGATAAATGTGCTTTGAATATTTACTTACAAGCCTAACTCAGGATGTGATCTTGGTACTGAATTAAGAGTCCACACGATTCTCTTAACCAATTCTATAGCAGCAAGGCTCCAATGGTTCTTGCAAAAGCAAAAATATCTAAAACTTAGGCATCTAGGCTATCTATTAGATGTATATAACTAACAAGATAGAGGAGTAACATACCTTGATTCTTATGGAAAAATTAATACGGTAACCTCCAGCATATGTTCAAATAGGTGAACCACTTTTGAATCTCTTGCTGTGGGAAGTACTCCTTCTTTGTAGCAGTGGTGTCAGTTGAGAATTGAGAATAAACACCTCAGAGTGGCTCTCACGTGGAAGTTGGCACTTTATTAAACTGCAAAAACAAGGGTAACTCATTTAGGAAAAAGGGAAGAACTAAAGACGGAACTACCATATCATCAGAAAATGTAATTCGGATACCTACTTTAAAAACAAATGTATAGGATAGTATCTGTGATTTGTGATGTTCTCTCCATCAAAGTTCTGACATCCACAATGTCAAGGGAGAGCTATTGCTCACTATCTTCCATATTCACGAAGACAAAAGTGCCCTTCTGCAAGCTCCTTAGTATCTCCAGGTTGACTTACTCCAACTCTTCTGTTTCTTTGATATACTGTTCCTGTAGATTGTTTGGGTTTGATTTTACTTGTTGATCCTTGTCTTTTCTTGCCTTTTGCTCTTCCTCCCGTCTGGCATCTTGTTCTGCCCTAGCTCTTGTGTTAATATCATGTGTAATATCTACAATTTTTATTTTATCCTCTTGAGGAGCTCTGGCTCGTGGAATCATGAGGATGTTTTTCATTTTTGGGTCTGTAATCTCTACAGGGTGTAGAAGCTTCTCATACCTCCACCTAAGCCTCTTCAATGTCTCACTATCCTTGGGCATTATAGTCATCCTATGTGCGTGGGCATTATAGTCATCCTATGTGCGTGGGCACACACAACACACAGGTCATTGAAGTACTCTACGAGAAAGTCTTTAGCAGCCTCCTATAGACAGAGCAAGGCCGTCCTCTTCCACCTTACGGCGGCAGCTGGCTCCAGTTCTCACATATAGACCTACAGATTGGAACGGGAGCTTGGGAACACATAACTCCACACAATTCTGCGCCTACCTGATCTCCTTCAGAATGTAGAAGTTATGTGAGAATCTCCTTGTTCTGGCTTGCTTCAGAATATGAATAGGTTTTCCTTTCCTTGGCTTCTTCTGAGAGGTAGCCTTTGCTGCCAATCTAGGCCCCTTACCCTGTCTCCTTGTAGTGGCCTTTGTTCTTGCCATGATCTACCAATCAGCCTGGTAGAAAGAGACATAAATCAACCTCTCTCTCTCTCTCTCTCTCTCTCTCTGTGTGTGTGTGTGTGTGTGTGTGTGTGTGTGTGTGTGTGCGTGTGTGCATATGTGCATGTGTGTGTGTGCATGCATGCATGCGTGCTTGTGTGTGTGTGTGTGTGTATGTGTGTTTCTGTATGTCCAGTGCGATTTGGTGCGATATCAAACAAGCATTAGACATGCAAGCGCCATATCGTGCCAAACCGTAAAATACCCTCTCTCTCTCTCTCTCTCTCTCTCTCTCTCTCTCTCTCTCTCTCTCTCTCTCTACGTGCGTGTGTGCGTGTGTGTGTGTGTGTATTTGTGGATGTCATGTAAGTGTATATGTGTGTGTATGTGTTTGCGGTTTGGCGCGAGAGAGCTCTTCAGTTTGGCTTCAAAGCACCTTATCGCACCAAATCGTAAAAACATCGCACTCTCTCGCTCGCTCTCTCTCTCTCTCTCTCTCTCTCTCTAGCATTATTGGATGTGTATGTCTGTGTTGTATGTGTTTCTCCTTGTGTGTGTGTGTCTCTGTGTGTTCCTACATGTGTGTGTGTGTGTGTGTGTGTGTGTGTGTTTGTGCATGCAAGAGTGTGTGTAAGAGAAACACATACCAAAGTTGTTGGTGGCTTGATGGATTGCTGTCATGCTCGATGGATCTATCTCTATCTCTCTCTCCCTCTCTCATGCGCACCATTACAAATAGAATAAAAAAAGAGTCATTTTTAATATTCACAAACCCCACGTGTCAATTGTCAACATCACACGTGTCCGTTATTACTACACACGTGGACTCGTTTAAAGTTATTTAATCCTCATGCCACTATTAATGGTTTTCGTATTTGAGAGAGAGAGAGAGAGAGAGAGAGAGAGAGAGAGAGAGAGAGAGAGAGAGAGAGCATGATTTTTCAGGAACCCACAAACAGAGAGAGATTCCAGCGACGACAGATAGAAAGAGAGTCCAGCATTATTATATGCACATTATGTGTGTATATACTAGGGGGCTAACCCACATTAGGGTTGTGAGCATGGGAGCATGGGAACAAGATCTAGTGGAGCATAAGTTAGGACTAACCTTAAGGGTTAAGGTTAGGGTCAGGCATCCAACGGTCACACATGGGAGATGGAGAGTCAAGAGTCACTTGAGGGCCCTCCTATAAAAATAGGGGCATGGGGCACACTCAAGGGAGGCTTGGAGGCTTGGAGGCTTAGGCTATGGTCTCTTGTGTAGAGGATCATATCTACTCACCTCCCATTTCACACTATAGCTACATGCTATTGGACTGGAGTTATACCTCTTGATGGTGGTATGGGACATCAAGGTAAAGGTATGATGTATTTCATTATATTTCATGTGTGCATCCCTTGGCCTTGGGGGTGGTTGGGTGGATGAGTTTATGCTTGATTTATGCATGTTTATGCATAACAATTATCTAGAGAGATCTTAGGGTTTTAACAGTGGTATTAGAGCAATCTTTAGTTAATTATTGTTAATTTTTCTTTCTTATTATAATTTTTTGGTTTTTTTGAAGTAAATTTTAATATTTACTAAATAAAAAAAATTATTTTATTGATTTATGTTGATGATTTGCATGTGGATAATCAATATGGCGATTGGAACGTGTGTTACTACTATTCAATGGACAAATCGACGTTACGGGGGAATTTCGTGAGTTTAATGCTATTTTTTTTCTTTTTTTTGTGGTTTAAAATAAGCATTAATGGAAATTTTTACAAAAATACCACATATTTTATTGTGGATATTTTTGGTACAATGGATTCCCTAAATTTCTAGAATTTTAAGGAATTTTTTCTAATTTTTTGGGCTTTTTTATGGTTAAAATGTATTTTTAATGCATTTTGCGAGTTCGCGGGTATGTTTTCGATTTTCTGCCAATTTTTTGCGGAAAAGTAGTGTGGGGCTGTCAATTGATGCATTGGGTTCTCTCCCGTGTGCGTAAGGTTCTTCTCTTCCCCAAAATCTTTTCTTCTATTTCTCTCTCGTGCGTGTGTGAACGCCTTTTAATAGGCATGATTTGATTAAATGTTAATTATAATTAAACTTTAATTATGATTAATAAGAGTTTATCATCCTCCTCTCAAAGGAGAGGGTGGAGAGAGAATGGAGTGGAGAAGATTGACAGGAGAGAAGATTTCTCTCCCTCTCTCTCATTTCTATGTGCAGGCGAGGGGAAGGGGGGGCTGCGCAGCAGTCGTCGTCATCGGGTCCTCCCCTTGCATATTTTTTTTAAAAGCTTAATTTAAAAAAATTTAATTTAAAAAAAATGTTTTTTTATTTACAAAAAAGCCTTTGAAATTTTTTCAAAAAAACTTGAAAAAAAAGCCTAAAAATTATGAGAAATTATGGGATTTGAGAAAAAAAAAATCTCTGGAATTTTTTTGAAATTTCTTGGCTTTTCGCATCCCCGGGAAACCTATTGGCTTTCCGAATTCCGAAAAATCTTTTGACCTTTCGGATTCCGGAAACTTTTGACCTTTCACATTCTGATTTTTTTTTTGTCTTTTCATTTTCTTGAAACTTTTGGCTTTCCGTATTCTGGGAAAACCATTGGAATTCTGAAATTTTTTGACCATTCGTATTCTAATGCGTTCGGGGTAGATTAAAAATTTCAAAAAATTCTAGAAGATTAGTGAAAAATTAGACAAAGGTTATTTTAAATTTTTGGAAAGTGTGGCGTTGGTGTTTGGCATGTGGTGTGTCCATTTGGGCGCCCGTGACCATTCCTATTCCTTTAAAATATATATTTTTTGACCCAAAAAATTAAAAAATCCATTAAAATTAAAAATTTTCATTGGATTTGAGAATTGTCGAGCAGAATTGGAAATTTTGTGAACGATGGGATTCTCATGAAAAATTAAGAATATTCTAGAAATTATTTTTAAAAATCTTAAAAATTGGTATTTTTTAAAATATCAATGGTATTTTGGCAAATTTAATTGTTAATTTTTTTTGGGAAAATATAGGTTTGGAATGCCATAAAATAGGTTTGGTGGAATTCAAAATTATTGTATTTTGAGGCCCTATAAAATTAGAAAAAATTCACGATAATTCTTTTTCTCAAGAATTTAATATTTTCGAGGGTTATTTAATGTTGAAGTACGTTTTCTCGTGCTGACATTAGATTGACGCAGGTTATTCACATATTTTTAATACGATTATACCTCGTATTAATAGTCATTTTTGTTTGGATTAATTATAAACAATGTTTGCATGATTTTTTTATCATTGTTTAGCCATTCTTTTTGGACATGTTCCTTAAGTTTTTCAATGATGGCTATAATCTGAGTTCAAAGTGTGTCTCACCATTGACACTTTTTCATGATAATTTATTTTGCACTTGTTTAAGTGTGGTTTGTGCTTAATTTCTTAAGCCTAAGATAAATTCTATCATGGGTTAGTTGATCGGTTTGTTTTGGTGGATTTTACTGGATATTTTTCAAGTTTTATATGGACTCATTAGGTTCTGCCTAGATCACTTGTATCTAGGTTTTTTTATTGAGTGTTTTACACATGTGTTTCACTTGCTTACTTTGGAGTTTTGCTTGAACAACACCATGTTCATATACTCTAGAGATTGATGAGTTGGTCACCAATTTTAATGCTTCTTTTGGCATGATTAATGACCATTAGATGGCATGCATTGATTGTTATGATCAACTATGGTTTTCATGGATTCCAGAAGCTTCTATGCTTTTATCCATGGTTTTATAAGGATCTTTTGATCTTTTGGATAATATCATGTGCTTTGACATGTGCTTTAAAGGTAGCATTTGCCTTTATTTTTTGCACATAATTTTGGAGTATATTTCTTGTACTCTTGTACATATTCCAACTCGGATACCTAGTTATTTATCTAGGTGAGTTATTTTTCTACCCCAAGTTTATTGTGTTTATTGGGTAGTTATCATTAGAAAGGCACCAATAATTCAATTTCTTTTCTAATGATGTATTTGGAAAGAGTTATTCCTTGATGTAGTCTCCGGTATATAGAGACAGGTTTTAGTATGTGAAAGTCTGGGATAAGGCCACCTTATTTCTTTTATACAGGATTTTATTCATATTTCCTAGACGGCATACCAGGGAGTTTCAAATTGGTAAGGTATATATGGGTGATATCATGGTGGTATGGGATGCTAGCGATCCCTCACATATATTATCTTATGGATAATTTGGGCTCAAGATTGTTGCTTTGCTTACATCACTTAGTATGTTGATCTCAACATTCAAAGACAATCTCATTTTCTAAATTCACTAGAAGTTATAGTGTGGGCATTCTCTAGATAATCTTCTTTTATCTATAGCCTGCATGTTTTGATGAGTGTAATCTCGTCGGTATTTTCACTTGTTGAAATCTTTTTCTTTAGATTTCAACGAGTTTATCTTGTTGTGTTCGGATTAAGTAAATTTGGACTTTTCCTTTAATGGCTTTTTTTTTCTCTAGTTTCATACTTTAGGTGATTTATACAGTCAACCTGATGGTTTACGGATGGACATATGTGACTCATCGAGACATTGATGACTCTCTATGTTGATATGGGTAACTCAGGACACCGATAATTCCATGAGCGGATGTGGGGCACATCGGGCCACCGATGGATACCTGGTTCCTATTGTTATAGTGCCATGTTTTTGTACTTTATTCCGAATGGTTTACAATAAAGAAATTACTTTGAGTAGAATTCCTTTGATCATCCGCAGTAGTCTGATGGACAAACAGGGCATATGAATCAAATTGTAGAGGATATGCTTCGTGCAATAATAGTTTTAAACATACGGCTATTGGTTTTTAGTCCGTTCATGCTTATGTATGGGTATCAACCCAGGGCACTTATTGATGTCGGTCTTAGGGACATCGAGCTTGATGCATCAAGGGATTTCTTGCGTGATATGCAAGAAATGCTGACCGAAGCTTGAGATTCTATCAAGAGTGCTCAGGATAGGGCACGATTCTATGTTGGTAGAGGACGCTCAATTTGGTCTTTTGAACCAGGAGCGTCGGTTTATTTAAAAGTTCCTAAAGATTTTTAGACTTTGTCAAAAGGAAAATGCTCGAATTTATCTCCTAGATATTATGGTCCATTTCGATTTATACATTGGATTGGCACGGTTGCGTATGAACTTAAACTACCTCCACATGTTAGAGTTCATCTAGTCTTTCATATTCAAAATACTCGTTAGGTGGTTCCTTGGGAACCCCCATTTTCGATTCCCACAGGGAAGCATGAGCGATCACTACTTCGCCATCGCCAATGCCCAGTTAACCAGCCCGCTAGCGTCCTCCTTAAGCGATCCAGTGCCTCGCTTTGCCTATCCCGCACTTCTCATCTTTTATGATGTTTGAAAGGGAAACTAGGAGGTGAGGATAATATAGTTACTCCTCAAGAACTCGTTGAAGTCGAAGAATTATCCTATGTTCCACATGAACTTGATAAGGTACTTGAATTCAGGGAAAGGAAACTTTATAGTTGACTAATCCCTCAGGCTAAAATTAGGTGGAAAGAAAGGGAAATAGAGGATTCGACTTGGGAGTTGGTTGAGATTGTTCAGTCCAGTTCTCTTTCTTTTCATTGCAAGAGTGCAAAGTTTTGAGAGAGGGAAAGTATGTTATATGCACATTATGTGTCCATATACTTGGAGGCTAACCCACATTAGGCTTGTGAGCATGGGAGCATGGGAACAAGCTCTAGTGGAGCATGGGTTAGGACTAACCTTAAGGGTTAAGGTTAGGGTTAGGCATCCAAGGGTCACGCATGGGAGATGGAGAGTCAAGAGTCACTTGAGGGCCCTCCTATATAATAGGGGCATGGGACACACTCAAAGGAGGCTTGGAGGCTTGGAAGCTTAGGCTATGGTCTTTTGTGTAGAGAATCATATCTACTCACCTACCATTTCACACTATAGCTACATGCTATTGGATTGGAGTTATACCTCTTGATGGTATGGGACATTAAGGTAAAGGTATGATGTATTTCATTATATTTCATGTGTGCATCCCTTGGCCTCCGGGTGGTTGGGTGGATAAGTTTATGCTTGATTTATGCATGTTAATGTATAACAATTATCTAGAGAGATCTTAGGGTTTTAAAAGTGGTATCAGAGCAATCTATAGGTTAATTATTGTTAATTTTTCTTCCTTATTATAAAATTTTGGTATTTTTTAAAGTAAATTTTAATATTTACTAAATCAAAAATGTTATTTTGTTGATTTGTGTTGATGATTTGCACGTGGATCATCAATATGGCGATTGGAACATCTGTTACTACTATTCAATGGACAAATCGATATTGCGGGGGAATTCCGTGAGTTTAATGCTATTTTTCTTTATTTTTTATGGTTTAAAACAAGCATTAATGAAAAGTTTTACAAAAATACCACATATTTTACTGTGGATATTTTTGGTATAATTGATTCCCTAAATTTCTAGAATTTTTAAGGAATTTTTTTCCTAATTTTTGAGCATTTTTATGGTTAAAAATGTATTTTTAATGCATTTTGCGAGTTGGCAAATATGTTTTCGATTTTCTGCCAATTTTTTGCTAAAAAGTAGTGTGGGGCAATCAATTGATGAATTGGGTTCTCTCCCGTGTGCATAAAGTTCTTCTCTTCTCCAAAATCTTAATTTTTTCTTCTATTTCTCTCTCGTGCGTGTGAACGCCTTTTAATAGGCAAGATTTGATTAAATATTAATCATAATTAAACTTTAATTATGATTAATAAAAGTTTAATTAAATATTAATTATCCTCCTCTCTAACAGAGAGGAGGGGGTGGAGAGAGAATGGCATGGAGAAGATTGACAGGAGAGAAGAGTGAGGAGAGAATGGAGTGGAGAAGATTGACTAGAGAGAAGAGTGAGGAGAGAATGGAGTGGAGAAGATTGACTAGAGAGAAGAGTGAGGAGAGATGATTTCTCTCCCTCTCTCTCATTTCGATGTGCAGGCAGCCAAGGGGGGACTGCACAGCAGTCGCCGGGCAAAAAACGCCCCTCCCCTTACAAAATGTTTTAAAGCTTAATACTAAAGCTTAATTAAGCTTAATTAAGCTTTATTTAAATTTTGTAATTTAAAAAAAGTTTTTTTTTAAATTTATAAAAAAGCTTTTGAAAATTTTTCAAAAAAAGCTTGAAAATTATGAGAAAATATGGGATTTGAGAAAAAAAAATTCTCTGGAATTTTTTAAAAATCTCTTGGCTTTCCGCATTCCCGGGAAACCTATAGGCTTTCCGAATTGCGAAAAATATTTTGACCTTTCGGATTCCGAAAACTTTTGACCTTTCACATTCTAATTTTTTTTTTGGTCTTTTCATTTTCTCGAAACTTTTGGCTTTCCGTATTCTGGGAAAACCATTCGAAATTTTTTGACCGTTCATATTCTAATGCATTCGGGGTAAATTAAAAATTTCAAAAAATTCCAGAAGATTAGTGGAAAATAATGCAAAGGTTATTTTAAATTTCTAGAAAATGTGGGGTTGGTGTTTGGCATGTGGTGTGTCCATTCGGGCGCCCGTGACCATTCAAATTCCTTTAAAAATATATATATTTTCACCTAGAAAATTAAAAAATCCATTAAAATTATAAATTTTCATTGAATTTGAGAATTATCGGGCGGAATTGGAAATTTCGTGAACGACAGGATTCTCAAAAAAAATTAGGAATATTCTCAAAATTATTTTTAAAAATCTTAGAAATTGATATTTTTTAAAATATCAATGGTATTTTAGCAAATTTAATTGCTAATATTTTTTAGAAAAATATAGGTTTGGAATGCCATAAGATAGGTTTGGTGGAATTCAAAATTATCGTATTTTGAGGCCCTATAAAATTAGAAAAAATTAGAAAAAAATCACGATAATTGTTTTTCTCAAGAATTTAATATTTTCGAGAGTTATTTAATGTTGAAGTACGTTTTCTTGTGCTAACATTAGATTGATGCGGGTTATTCGTATATTGTTAATACGATTATACCTCGTATTAATAGTTATTTCTGTTTGGATTAATTTTAAATAATATTTGCATGATTTTTTACCATTATTTAGCCATTCTTTTTGGACATGTTCCTTAAGTTTTTTAATGATGGCTATAATCTGTGTTCAAAGTGTGTCTCACCTTTGACACTTTTTCATGATAATTTATTTTGCACTTGTTTAAATGTGGTTTATGCTTAATTTCTGAAGCCCAAGACAAATTCTATCATGGATTAGTTGATCGGTTTGTTTTGGTGGATTTTATTGGATGTTTTCTAAGTTTTATATGGACTCATCAGGTTCTGCCTAGATTACTTGTATCTAGGGGTTTTTTATTGAGTGTTTCACACATGTTTCACTTGCTTACTTTGGAGTTTTGCTTGAACAACACCACGTTCATATACTCCAGATTGATGAGTTGGCCACCAATTTTAATGCTTCTTTTGGCATGATTAATGACCATTAGATGGCATGCATTGATTGTTATGATCAACTATGGTTTTCATGGATTCCAGAAGCTTCTATGCTTTTATCCATGGTTTTATAAGGATCTTTTGATCTTTTGGATAATATCATGTGCTTTGAAGGTAGCATTTGCCTTTATTTTTTGCACATAATTTTGGAGTATATTTCTTGTATTCT
Organism: Cibotium barometz; assembly: GCF_041138505.1. NCBI lineage: Eukaryota > Viridiplantae > Streptophyta > Polypodiopsida > Cyatheales > Cibotiaceae > Cibotium > Cibotium barometz. The sequence continues at coordinate 38,529,945 of NC_141059.1, read as the reverse complement.
AGCAGCTCTACTGTTGCTACTATTTTATCCACTGAACAAGCTCGTTGGGATGGTAAAGATGCGCAGGCTCATGCCTTGATTGCACTTTCTGTCAAACGTAATAGCACCCCCTCATATTCATTCAGTTAAAATAGCAAAATAAGCTTGGGATATTCTAGCTGGTTTGTATGCAGGTCATAACGAGGCAAAAATCTCTTACTTGCATAAAGAGCTAGAATCGAAGATTATGCAGGAAGATGATGACATGAATGTTTTTCTTGCTAAGATTAAAGATCTCAAGGAACAGTTGATTTCTGCAGGTGAGATTATTCTTGATCATTCTCTTGTGTGCAGACTGTTCTTGATGCCTTACCTGAGTCATATCAGACTTTTGATTCCACGTGGAGACTTGTTACTGAGGACAGACGTAATGTTGTCAAGTATGATACTTTAGTCAACAAGCTCTTGCAAGAAGCGCAGTCCAGGCAAAACAAGGCTAGACAGCATGTAGTTGATCAGGCATTTGTTGTTGCCCAGCAAAGAAGAAGTGGTAAGGCAGCCCCTTTCACTGTTTCTTCTCCTATTAGTAGGTCTGTAACTTTTTCTCCTTCCATAAGTAGTAACAATAGGTCTGAGAAGGCTCTTGATAAAGGCAAGAAAAAGATCAGGTGCAACTATTGTAAGGTAATTGATCATGTCATTAAGAATTGCCCTAAGCTAAAGGCTAAAGAGGCAAAGAAGAAAGAGTCAAATGCAACCACAATAGCAGATGCTTCTACAAATGCAGATTCTGCAAATGTTGTGCAGGATACAGAATGGGCGTTTAGCGTGTATTGCCAGTTTGACCCATCTGTACATGATGCATGTTTGGTAATTTCTGTTGACTCTGATATATGGTATTTTGACAGTGGTGCTACAAAGCACATTACCTCGCATCGTGATATGTTCACTTGTCTTGAGGCTGTCCCTAATGGGAATACTGTCACATGTGCCAATAATGCTTCTTACCCAGTGTGAAGGGCATTGGTAAAATTATGCTTATTGCTACAAATGGCAGTGCTTTCACACTTTCCGATGCTTTGTATGTGCTAGGGATAAAGAAGAATCTACTGTCTGTCTCTGCGCTTGCTGGACTTGGACTTGTAGTCAAATTTGTGGATGATAGATGTACTGTTCATGATTTGACTTTTGGTGATACGATTATTGTATCTGGCACCTTGTTTCGTGGGCTCTATAGGCTCAATTCTTATGACAAGTGTGTGGAAGATTCAGCAAATGCAGTTTTTGATGAAAAGGCAGTTTCAGATGCAAAACTGTCGCATTATCGTTTTGGTCATCTGAACTTTGCTAGTTTGCTGTGTTTGTAAAAATTTGATATGGTTGCTTCATTGCCCCCTCTTGAGGCACCATTGAAACATGTTTGTGAAGGCTGTATTTTGGACAAAATGTAGCATTCTACGTTTCCAAAGGATGGTTCTATGCGGGCCACTTGCAAATTGCAACTTGTACATAGTGATGTATGTGGGCCCAACTATCAAACAAGTGATAAAACTACGATGAGGAGGAGGAAACTTGCTCAAGAGCACATGTGCCAACTGTGTACTGTTAACTTTGCAGTCAGTGGCCACCAACTTGTCCGATAAGTCCTTTACCTATGTAATGTAAGAAATGACAGAGTCACTTTCATTAAGAGACAAACCATATAGGCGACTTTTCAAATTTATCACCCTCGTAAGGCTGTTCGTCTCAATCTATCCTTGTAAAATCCTTCACGCCTTAGCAGATGACTTCGTCGTTTGAATGAGCGAAATCTTGGAATCCGATGTGGTCATGATCATCAAGGCCTTTAAAGGCTTGATGATCACGCTCCTCCCAATCTGCAATCAACTGTGGGTCAATTACTTCTTCTTCATCAATAGCACCTTAGTCATCCTTAATGATAAGTCTTTTTCACAACTTGGATGCGTGTTGCATGCACGGAAGCCTTGCTGTACTACTGATGCACAGCCCTAAGCCTGATTAAGAACAAGATACTAAATAAGCCTGATTAAGAACAAGATACTAAATAACATGATTAAGACAGAGGAGAGAGAAGAAGAGAGAGATGGTGTCAGGTTTTCTTTATTTTTATAGTACAAAAAGGTGACATGAAAGTTTATATATAATCTATGCCCTTTGGTCTACCCTTAGGGGTGACCTGTGGCCCCTTCTACATGACTTCTACAATGATAAATGACTGAAACTGCTGAATGTGCTGAATTGATTATGCAAATGAATGTCTTATGCTTTTATATGATGAAGGGATGCTGGTCATCAAGATGCTGCTGCTATCGGGCCAGCTCTTAGACAAGAAATATTGCTAAAAAGCCTATTAAATGCTGTGCTTATTCTCTTGCTGGTCCAAACCTGTTGTCGCCTTCCTAATGCTTGGCCAAGTGGTGGCTGCCCAAGACCCTTGCTGCTGCTGGCACAACTGATTGCTACTATTGTGGCCACCGAGTCCCGTGCTTGCTGTCGTGGCTGTCGTTGTTCATCGGACTCAGCTTCCTTCCTTGGAAGCAAAGTTCTTTCATGATGATGCAATGCATCCACACCCTGCTGTTTATCAGGTTGTTATCTCTATACTTCTTTCTAAGAGCTTAATCAAGTGCCTTTTGTTTGTCAGGCAGGTCATCTGCCAGGGTTTCTAATACCATTGAGTGCTTTGTGCAGGTTGGTCTGCAATACTTAACTAGGGATATTGTGGCAAAGATAAGAGAGGGGGATGTGATACTTACCTATGCTTCATCATGTGTGGTGGTGGAGCTGATCATCCTCCATGCATTTGAGTTCAGGGTGATTATAGTGGATTCCAGGCGAAACCTAGAAGGTAAAGGGTTGCTTAATAGAAGGCTAATTGGCAGAGGTATACTATCATCATGTACACAATCAGAGGATTTCATAAACGAGTACCTAATCTATGCTTCGTCTACCTTCAACCGTGGTTTATAGCTTGGTAACTTTAGGGTAAGCCTTGGAGTTATACTCTACGTTTTGTACTCAATGTTTTTTTTTGGATATTTTTTTTCTTCTTATAGCTCAATATAAAATTTTGCATAGTGGTTGGACCCCGTGAGACCAAATTTTGGTAGAAGAAAAGTTTGAGTTCAAGAAGAAAAGCAAAATCAGAGATTCTAACCAAGCAAACCATGTCAAGATGTTAGGCTTGCATGGTGGACTTGTTAGTAGTCTCATTTGTTTGTGCTATGTCATGCTTCCAAGGAAGGGAGATGAAAAAAGACAAAGAAACAAAAATGGACGCATTATCGATGATGTGATGCATCTAGGAGGGTGCGACACAACATGGAAGATGATGACGATGAACCACCCTTAATTCCTCCCAAAGGGAATCATGGTGGAGGTCAGCTCCATAGTAGAAGGCCCATCCAAAATGGGAGAAAGCAAAGAAAAACTTGAACAAAAGTGTGAAGAAAATGCTTGTTTCTGTGCCTGTATTGTAGCAACCAAAATTTGACCTCATGTTCCTCTAATTATCTATCTAAGCCACCCTCCTCCCTATTCTTTAGACTCTTTGTATTCTCCTCTTCCAATGGAGGGAAACCTAGGGCTAGTGGGATGTCATGGGGGGTTGGAGAGGACTAGCTAGGGTGAAGGTCTTCAAAGGTGTACTCTGCCAATGGAGGTAAACCTAGGGCTAGTGGGATGTCATGGGTCATTACATGACTAGTTAGGGTGAAGATATTTAAAGGTGTGCTCTAGTTGATGTCTTTGTGTCTCCTCCTCTAGCTTTTGGTGTTCCTTGATATTCTATAAAACACGTGAGGAGAATTTAGCCATAGTACTCTTGCCAATGTATGCACAAGCATGCATCCCCCGCACATACAAGCCCACACATGCCCTCGCACACGATCTTGACTAGTGATTGGGCTTCCAATGCTTGGCATGCCTTTGTTTGTAGTAGCTTTGTGTGTGCTTCAAAGCATGCCTTTGTTTGTAGTAGCCGTGTGTGTGTGTGTGTGTGTGTGTGTGTGTGTGTGTGTGTGTGTTTTTATTATTGGGAGATGCACGAGAGATCAATAGGAGGGGTTTATTGTTTATATGGAATTAAGGACAATATGTATAGAAATCAGGGGTTTTTTTGTTTGACAATCTACATTAAAGAAGTACTCTCATTAACCTCAAATATAAATGAACAATTCAATATATTGAAATCCATAAAAATGTATTTTCAAAGTACACTAACTCGTGAATGCACATGCTATATGAGGTTTCTATATAATGGACGTAGCCAAATCAACAACCAACCACACACCCCAAAACCCCCCCACCCAAAGCTTGTATGCCCCACCACTCCCTCCTTTCTTCTCAGGCCATATCCTTGGCAAAAATGATGGTGATTCCATTTAGTTTCAACCTCATGGTGTTCTTTGTTTCATTTCCATATCCTAGGACAAAAAATAATTGATTCCATTTAGTTCCAACTAAAGATATTTATATCTTTAAAATAAAGATATAAATATAACATACAAGTCCAATGAAGTTGGAATATACTCACATTTAATACAAAAACATGAATATCTTGAAGATCAAATGATAATAAAGCCAATGCAATGAGCAAAATCTCACTAGAGTTGTAGTATGATGAAGTGCAATGTTTGCAATGCTATAAGAAATTGATGCATATAGAGCTATAAGGGAAAATCACTCAATCCCAAGTGTAAGGACTTAATAGCCCATCACTTTTAATGATATATTTTTATTTGTTACATGTCACTTGCTAATCATGCTTATATAGCATGTTCAATTCTCAAGCAATTTCTAATATCCTCTAATTCATGATCCTCGAAATCTTTCCATAACTTTAGCCACTTGATAGATTGGGAAACACTAATAACCAAAATTTTCTCCATAAGTTTCTTGTTAAATTTCTAGTAGATATCATCTACATCTAGTTGTGAGATTGCCCAAAAATAGGCACCTCAAACAAGTAGAGATTATCATGCCTATATTTATCTTGTACGAGAGGAGTAAACATATTTTGTGATCTACAACTGTAAGGCACTTTGCCATCTTACCTGCTTGAACGAGCCATTACCCTTTGTAAGATGATTGGAACATATAAAGCCGAATTACCTTGAGCTTAATGTAAAATAGGAAAAGTCTAAGGACTTTATGTACATATTTGCGTAGACTAGTAATAAAGGCTGGTGCAGTTTTAAGTTTTGGTCGGCCTAGTGTGAAAAATAGTCTTGTATATAAGTCTGACACTAAGCAATACACAATCATTCCCTTGCAATAAAGTACTTGTGAGCTCTTCTGTACTCTACTCTTGCTTGCTTGTATACTTTTGGATTCATGCATGTTAAATGGATTCTTGCTTGAATACATTTTCTTGTAGGTTTTGTAGGTTTTCCTCTTGCATTAGCTTCTTTTTCTTCCACTGCCTTTTGTGAGAGAGCACCACCGCAAATGACAATCTCTATTTGCCTCCATCTACGTGAAGAGAGAGCACTCTCTTCACGCTATTGGCACAAGGAGCATTCTAATGTGACAACAACGGAATGAATTTGTGACGAGGCGAGCTAGCACACCCACATCAAAAAGCTGCAATTGTGGCTCTAAGGAGGTAAGGCCAACTGACACATGCTTTGTCAAGGCTAAGGTAAGCTCTTGACTTGAACATATTTGGCATTGTTGTCTGGGACTAACCAATAGCTTAGCTCCATTCATATGCACATTCAAAGTTATTGGGTTTACCCAATATTGCCTGTGGTGTTAATTAGGAGGTCACACTTCGAAAGAAATTTGGTTTTGGAGTCTTAGATGTGTTAGTTTTGTTTTGTTTTTATTTTGTTTTGAGGTTTGTTACATTAGGGAATTCTAGTTTTATATCTTGGAAGGGTAAACCATGGTTTCTTGATGATTTGCATTATAGTTTCATATCTTGGAAGGGTAAAACCTTGGTTTCTTTGCATTTTACATGATTTTTGAGCCACAAGGCTTAGATTTCATTCCGTTAAATTTCTTCGTAATTGTGAGATTAGGTGTGAAATCCGCTCCAAAAATATGACCATTAAGCTCCACTAGGTGTGGATTAGAATAGGATAGTTAATTTATATTTACACACTTTATATTTTTCATGCATTAGCTTGGAATCATCCAAATCTAATAATAAACAATAAAAAAACACTTAATCACTAGCACAACCACCATTAACTAGGATTAGGATCCTTAATCATCTCCCATCAGGTCAAAAAAATCTCAAATAACTCCAAAACGAGGCCAAACCACCTCTTGGGTTAAAAGACGCGAGTCCATAGTCCTGTGAAAAAGACATGAGTTTGGACACATGCCTATTGATGTGACCCTAGAGACGTGAACCACGTGAGCTTGGAAATGTGAGCTGTGAGTTTGGACACGATGCGAGCCTACAGACGTGAGTCTAAAGGTAGGTATACCTGTAAGATACCCGCCCATCTCGTCTCACCAGGAATAGGGAGGCACCTCACTCGGTAAGATCAATCCCAACCCATTGTGAGAGCTATCTCATCGGTGCCTCTTCTGGACAATCCAATTTATAAGCGATCTCCACAAGGTTGGGAGTCCTACCTAATTTGTTAAAAGATCTTATTTCGGTTTCTAGTCTCGTATAAGGAAACACCTATTTCATTAGGTCCACCTGACCACCCACTTCCTAGTACCATTCATCTATGAGGTTTTTCCCAAGTTACTAAGCACATTGTTTTCACTGATGTACATTACAACATGATTCATTTATTTATTCTTGTGTACATGTTCCTTTATCCCTTAATGAATACATTCTTTTTCAATAAAGTCATTCCACACAGAAAGAAATTCATCATAAGAACAACCATAATTTTAAACCCTCGCCATCAGGAGTTACGTCCATCTCCCAATCCCTTGACTCACTGAGTCACAAAACAGTCTAGAGCTTACAACCGGTGTGGGCAAAAAATCACTCGCATAGTAGAATGAGAAGTTTCCCCTTCACCCTTTTCTTAGAAGACCTTTTCACCTCAGGCTTGTAACTACTAGAAAGAACCCTCCCTCGCTCCGCCTGGTGGTGGGTTACCCAACAAAGGTGGTTACCCCAACCTATATTCAATGTATTTCTAAAGTCGGTTGCCTCGGGTGGGGAGTACCTAGTTGCCCCCAGACCAATCACTAAACAGATCACATTGGAATGGTTGCCCCAAGCCGATCTCCTCAGAATGGTTACCCTAGGGGAAGTCCCCTAGTTTATAAATTCATCATCATCATCATTCACACTTTGAGACCATGATTGTCACCATCAAAATAAACAATTCTGTATAAGGTAGTCACCTTTCTATAAGAATAATAGTCACTTCTCTATAATATGTAGTAAACAATTCTAATTTTAACCAATGGCTGATAATTAAGGGCTTGTTCTAGTACTTAAGTGAATAATGGCATTCCCAAGCCAAATCCTAGGACTTGGACAATCATACAAACTTAGATACAAATTAACCCCTCAAAGGAATCAAGTTCTATCCTGTGGGTGGATGGGCAAGCCATACATAGACAATTTAGTCACAATCCAAGACGGTTAACCACAACGGAAATCTCATTTTGTATCATTTTATCAATCAGCTCAAGTCCTCACTAAAAAAATCACCTAGCTTACTTTTCAATAACAAAATCAGTTTAAACTATGATCCGAGGCAGTGAACTAAAAAGATTTTGAGCTAAGATTGACTTAGTTGTAGTTTCGAGTAGAAATAAAGACGGCTGACCTGAATGCAAGAAGTAGTAGCCGATAATCTGCATTCACATTATATGTTGCCTGGGCAAAGTCTACCTTTTACCTCGCCTTTTTCACATCACCTCATCTTGTACCTTACCCTTCACAAACCCATATGCAAGGAGAGACACCCTCTGCCCATACTCCTTGTTATCCTTAATTCAAAGCTAGATACATTTAGAAAGTGGTGGATGACCTCGCCTTGCATCATTGAGGAGCCAGCTAGTCTCATCATCACTACGCATGGTCGACTGCCTCTCCCACCATCTACCTTGAGCTTGGCACATAAATTATTCTTCTCCAATTTCATTTCCTCCTTTATCACTAGGGTTTCCTTGGGCCTCCATGCAACAACAACTTTGATAACCTTCCCATGTGTTGAAGAAGCCATGCACTGCAAGATGCTGAATGATACCCACATCCACGACATGCCAGAAATAGGGCAAACCCAAGACCAGGAAGCATATTTGAAAACACCCCCATTTCAGAGCAATATAGGGGGAGACCATCGAAGGTGTGGTTCTTGATGGCGAATCAGGAGTAAATATTATCATGGATAAAACTGCCAGGAATTGGGCACCTTGGAGCAAGAATTGGAATTGGCTTCCTTTCTTATCTGAATGGTAGATAAATGAAGAGGGAAGCCACTTGGGTTAATTCAAAACTCTGAAATCCAGATAGCGGGATGTGATTTCCTAGTAGCTTTCATTGTGTTGATAATGGAAGAAGTTGTCAGATCTTACCCCATGTTGTTGGGCAGCAGACCATGGTTGAGAGTCCCAGAGCAATGTCTTGGATGATGCGGGTGTATCAGAAGAAGTTCAAGCTCTCATCCGAGCAGAAGAAAATCATGAGAGAGACATGAAGCACATCCGTCGGGTCACAATAGATGAGCTGGAAGACATGAATCTGGGAGATGCAGAGGATCCAAAGTGGTCCGAGGAGTCAAGAGAGTAAGCTTAATGTAGAGTTTAAACAGAATCTCCAAAAATTATTAAAATCATGTGTGGATGTATTTGCTTGGAGTTATAAAGATATGAAGGGAGTTGATCCTCACTTTTATCAACATCATATCAATATTAAGGAGGATGTCATTCCAATCAAGCAACACTGGTACACCCTAATTATGCAAAGCAGGTTAAGTAGGAAATTGATAAACTTTTGAAAGTAGGGTTGATTTATCCAGTCGATAAAGTGACTTGGCTGTCATTGATAGTGATTGTACTGAAAAAGAATAGAAAGCTCTACATTTGTGTGAATTATGGAAGCTCAATGCCGCAACTCAGACAGATCCATTTTCGCTTCTGTTCATAGATTCAGTGTTAGATGCTATAGCAGGGCATGGAATGTATTCTTTCTTGGATGGCTTCAGTGGATATAATCAAGTCCTGATGGCTCCAAGTGATCGAGAGAAGATATCTTTTGTTATAGAATGGGGAGCATTTGCTTCCAATGTGATGACATTGGCCTTAAGAATTCTCCAGCAATATTTCAACGAATGGTTCATGAGATTTTCTATGATTACTTAATCACATTCATGAGGATATTCTTAGATGACTTTAGCTTCTTCAGTAAAATGGTGGAGCATCTTCTATTTTTGGCACTTTGTCTGGAGAGGTGCCATACTGCGCATTTAATTCTCAATCCGGCTAAATGCACCTTTGCAGTAACTAGTGAAATCCTGTTAGGGCAGGTAGTGTCAACGGAATTGCAGTGCATTCCAAGAAGGTAGAAGTAATCAAAGCTTTAATGGTGCCTTGCAATATCAAGGAATTAGGAAGATTTCTGGGTCAGATTAAATGGCATAATATATTTTTGTGATATCTGGAAAATGTGGCTTATCCGATTTTTGTCTGGAGAGGTGCCGTACTGTGCATTTAATTCTCAATCCGGCTAAATGCACCTTTTTAGTAACTAGCGAAATCTTGTTAGGTCACGTAGTGTCAACGAAATTGCGGTGGATTCCAAGAAGGTAGAAGTAATCAAAGCTTTAATGGCACCTCACAAATATCAAGGAATTAGGAAGATTTCTAGGTCAGATTAAATGGCATAATAGATTTTTATGATATTTGGCAAATGTGCCTTATCCGACGTATCTTCTCACAAAGAGGGATGTTCCATATTAAGAATGGTCGAATGCCTGCTAGAAAGCTATTTAATATTTCCAATTGTTCAACCCCCATTGGATTGGTCTAGACCATTCCATGTTTTTGTTTGTTGCATCAGATGTGGCCATTTAAAAGTGTGCTTATGTAAGAATATGATGATGGATGGTTCCGACTAGTTTATTATGCCAACCAGATGTTGTCCAAAGCAGAGAAGAATTATTCTACTACAGAGCGGGCAGCACTTGGAATGATTTATTTAGTGAAGATGTTTCGGCATTATCTTTTTGGTAATAAGTTTACTTTTCATGTAGATCATCAATCTTTGGTGTTTTTGGTCAATAAATCTAATTTATCAGGCAAATTAGTTAGGTGGATGCTGATATTTCAAGAATTTGAATTCATTGTTTGTCATACCCCCCAGCAACAATCAACATGTAGTGGCTAATTTTTTATCTTGTATTGACACTGACGAAGGCCTGGAAGGTGTATGAGATCAATTACTGGATGCATATTTGTTCTAGATTGTAGACTCCAGATTGGCATGATGAAATGCTCATGTTCTTGACAAAACGAAATTTTCTAGAAGACATGTCTAGAGATCATCGGAAGCATTTAGCTCTCCATAGTGAAACTTTTCTGGTAATTGTGGGCTAGCTGCATAATATGGGCATTGATCAAATAATTTGTTGATGTGTACAGTCACATGAGCAACAAGTTATTTTACTGGAAGCTCATTAAGATGTAAGTGGCAACCATTTTTTTGGAGAAGTAACAGGCATGAAAATATTTCAATCTAGATTATGGTGGCCTACAGTGATAAAGAATGCATGGAAATTTGCTCAGTAGTAGTGTGATGTTTGTCAGTCACTTGGCCAGTTGAGTGCAGTGGATCGGATGCCACATAATCCAGTGCTACCAATGAAACCTTTTTAGAAGTGGAGTTTGTATTTTTTCAGACCATTTAAAACTCCAGCTCAACAAACATGCAATAAACATATATGGTGGCTACAAATTATTGTATCAAATGGGTGGAAGCTAAAGCATTAAGAGATAATAAAGTCAGTTCAATAGCAAAATTTCTTTATGAAATGATCATGACCAGATTGGGTGTCCAATTGAATTAGTGAATGGTGAATGATGATCAGGGTGGACATTTTCTAAATGAAGTAATTAAGAAAGTAACTCAATAGCATTTGATCATTCATAAGAAATCTATAGTATATTATACAAAGACCGTATCATATAGATCATGCATGGGGCTAAAGTTAACTTGGAAGCTTACCATGCATCTTTGGATAGAGCACATGGATGGTTTCATATACATGGACCAAGAGCGGAGAACACATTTTATCACTGATGTTCTTGAAGGCATTACAATCAATTTTATATGTAAAGAAGGTATACTTATTCTTTTTGGTGCTTCCCTTAGGATTTCTAGATATTATATAACTTGGGCTTCATGCTTTCTCTCATATTTAGGATATCATTGAAAACACTAAGACATGATTGTTAAGTTGTTCCCTAAGTATATCCTACATGAGTCTGGTGAAAGTGGCTAGGACATTTGGCAATCCAATTGTGTCTACTTGGAATTGAATGTTGTCTTTGGAATACCACTCTACTTGACTCTGATTTGCTAATTACCTAACTTCAGGTCAATCTTTGAGAAGAATTTAGCTTTGTGAAATCCTAGAAGTTCATCAATCCCAGAGTTCTCTTTGAATAAGCCCCATCTCAATGTCAATTTCCCTATGTGGATGGCATCTCAGTAAGCTCTTCTAGGAAGAGCTCTTCTAGGAAGAGATTCTCAAAATCTTGTTGTCAGTCTAGGTCCCTCTTTTTAGTATCATCACGGCGGCGGAAGCAGCATCAGCCTCTCGCGCGGGGCAGGGATCCACACTCGGGGCCTCGCCCACGGATATCTAGACAAGAGACTAGCCCAGCGGTTCCTCCTTCGAAACCAAGCCCGGAAAAGCTTCCCTCGCCCGGAAGGCACCGGGGCGATTCCACCAAGAAAAACATCTAACATGAGAATTGATCTATTGAGTCAAAGTCTTAACTAACCAAACTGATCCGACCAAACCCAAAAGTCACATGGTCAGATCAAGGAAGAGACTTGCACTTGGTTCATAGAATCACCATGTTTTTCCTCCTTTAACGAGGCACAGCCGCGCTGATTCCCTCCCATAGAACAAGGGCCTTCCTAGGACTTATTCTAACTAACGTAACTTAATCGTAACTATTTGTATTGTAGAAATCCCCTGATCTAGCCTAACCCCAACCGGCCCATGGGTTAGCGCCCAACCACTGTATTGGTGGGATTCCTTTATAAAAATTTGGTTCTGTTTTGCTCGAGTACCGAGGAAAAGAGTTCTCAGGTCCCCTAGCTGGTGTTTCAAGCAAAATTCAAGGTAGTCATACCACTTACACACCCAATATGAAATTGCCATTTTAACAGATTCAGCTGTCTTTAAAACAATCTTTCAATGAAATCATAGTATTACTGATCATAATCCTCCGAAATATTGAGTCCATTGTTTTACAAAATATATCATCCAGACTCTCCGTTGGAGAAGACCAGCTAGTCAACCAACGAGATCCAATATCAAAATTCAATTCACAAAAGTCATTCTTTTTGGTTCATCTGTATCTTCCTTGATGTACGCATGGGTGTCCTAGCAACCCGCTGCGAGCCCGTGCATCACCTGGTCAGAACCCTCTAGGATCCTACTTAGGTGTCCTAGCACTTCACTCAGGGATCGCTTCGTCGGTCCTTGCCCATCGTACCGGAAGCGCACCATTTTAATCATACCGAGGCTCGTCAAGACCTTGGCAGGTTTTGTCGCGAGTAACATCCCTCGACAACTCCCGGCCAGCTGTTGCAACGAGTCTCTCCTTAGTTAAACACATACTAAACGCTTTCTCCAGCATTCTGGCGTAAAACAATCCTTTAAAAGAAAACAAAGGTTCTATGTAAGTAGAATTCCCGGTTCGAGATTGGTTCTACAAAACCCTTTTCCATTAATCCAGATTTTCTTAATGAGAATCATTGATCTCTCATCAGGGTAATCTACCCATCATTTGACTGATTTTTCAACTAGATTCTTGGTGATTTCGGTTAAGGGAAAACTATGCTAATTCAATGGTAGTCTATTCTTTGTGTCAAGAATTGGAATTGGTGACGAGGTTTTTACTTGATTCAGATTCAAGAGATGGGCAAAAGTAGTTTACTGGCCACCCCTCTCGCAGTCGTGGTCTAACCAAAATTATTTGGTTTACTTCTAACTTTGATTCCTATGGATTTTCTTCAGATAAAAATCTAATGAACTTCTAACCGTAAGGAAAATTCTAACTTTATGAATTTTATTCCTTTCTAACCATAATAAATTAAGAAATGGTTCTATATGAGAATATCGGGTTTTTATAAAAATACTCTTCTTCCATTAATCTAACTTTGGGTAAATATCAATTTGGTGATTTATCCACCTAAAATATCTAAGAATATTCTTTCTACCAATTTAATTATCAACAATAATTTTCTAGGTGAAATTATGGTGAAAATTCTTCTTTTGTCACCAAAATTTAATTTAAACCTTTCTCTACTTAAAATACCATAAAAATTCTTCTTTTAATTAAATACAAATATCCATTTTTTTAATATGCTTAAAATTCCTCTTTTTGTATTTAAATGATTGAATTTTGAATGTCATGGGAATTTCTCTTTTATCATTTAAAAATTATTGTACATAAAATAAATTTATCTTTTTTTAAATTAAATAAAAATATCCATTATTTTGAATATGCCAAAAATTTCACTTTTACCATTCAATTACTTGGATCTAATTATGATGGTAATTTCTCTTTTCGCATAAAAATAAATTTACCAAAAATTTCTCTTTTTTTTAAAATTAAATATTTATGCATAAATACTAAAAAAATTTCCATGAAAATGATGAAAATCATTCTTTTTGCATAGAATGTTCAATCCTAGAATATGGTAGGAAGTCCTCTTTTAACTTTATGCATAAAAATAAGATATGTATTATTTTCTAAAAATTTTACCATAACTTCGGTGCTATTACTGATAATTTTTTTTTCTTAAAAGAATAAAACATTGTAATTAAAATATTATAGAAGATCCATTTTTAAGCATAAATCGAAACTATGAATTTAATTCATAATTTTAATCATAATCATAAATTTAATTATAATTATCTCACTAGATTAAGCTAATTCCATTATTTCTCTTTTCCCAAAATTGATAGGATAATCTATTTCTCATTTAGAATCAATTAAAGTAGTTTTTAACTACTTATAAATAATCTAAAAGAATTAACCATTATTTTGTTAACACAAAATCATAAAAATACCATTTTTCTTATTCTCTAGCTTAACAAGCCTAGAGTTTGGCTTTGGAATAAGAAATTATCAAAGAGAAGCATTCCTTTGGTAAAGAATGACTATTCTTTTTGAGAGAGAGATATACATAAGAAAGCATTCTAAATAAGCATAAAGATTAACTTTTTCTTGATTACACATTAAGATTCTTAGGGAAAGGTTGATTTAAATTTAAAACAACTAATTAGAAAACTTCTCAAGCTTGAGAGGGGTTGAGAAGAGGTCATTTGATAAAATTAACAAAAAACCATAAAATTATTTCTTACCTCAAGGATTAGCTTGCTTCTTTTTCTAGAAGTGAAGCCCCCAACCAATCAATTAGTTTAGCAAGTGGAGAAGAGAGCTCCAAGAGTTGTTGAAGAGAGAGAGAAAGGTCTATTTATAGGTGAAGGAGGCCACTAATTGAGTCCAATTGGGTTCTAGAATTTTTCAGTTTCAGTTTGACTCAATTTGGACTCAATTTTGGACAAGATTTGGACCAGTTTGGGTCCCCTTTTGATCTAGTTTGATCCAGGAGAGATAAAAATATCATAGTTTTTTTGAATTAAAAACCCTTCCACACATGTGAAGGAGGCGCCTACCTCAAAGGTCCTCCTCTCCTTACCAAGGTGTCAAAAAATATCTCATTTTTTAGTAATATCTCTTAATTTTTAACTAATAAACCTTGTACTCAGTCAATTCTTCATCTCATTTTTCTAAAATATCTCATTTTTTAGTAATATCTCTTAATTTTTAACTAATAAACCTTGTACTCATTCAATTCTTCATCTTATGTGAGCATTTACTAATTTTTAGATATTTTCTTTTATTCTTTGGATTTATCTCATCCTAACACTTGGATTAATCCTATTGGTCCATAAAAACCTTAATTGGACCATAATCCAGAAATTTCTAAAATCTAGACCCTTAGACGACTAAGGTCCCTTATATCATTTTTAAAATTGATTCCTAATGCACATTGGAGAATTCATTTTGAATTTTTGTTTCAGGAAAATATATTTTAGATATTAGGAGAATTTTTTATATCTAAAAATATCTCAATATTGAATTATCTCTCTCTAGAATTTTCTTCTCTCTAGTAGGCAAAAACAAGGAAAATTCATATTTTCTTGCATTCTGAAATAGGGAATGATTACAAGGGATTGAGGTAAAAGCTTTTTCATTATTGAGGCTGAGGAGGAATCTTACATCCTCTCCTACTTGAAAAATGTGAGATGTCCTCATCTCACAAAGTGGGGGTAATCTTTTACCATCTCTTCTTCTTTCTCCCAGGTGGCGTCTTCTAGAGGAAAGAACTTCCACTTGACTAAAAACTGTCTGAGGACTTTGCTCATGGAACCTTCTCCCGAACTGAAGGATTTCTTTAGGCTGGAGTACCATCTGGCCTTGGGTCTGAAAAATCAATTGTTTATCATCAAGCACGTGACTCGGGTTGGGTACATATTTCTTAAGCAAACTGACATGGAATACATTATATACCTTGAGATGGGGAGGCAGAAGAAGTTTGTAGGGTAGATCGCCCACTTTCTTTATAACAACATACGGTCCACAATATCTAGGAGAGAGCTTTTGGTACTTCCCTAAAGATAAGGAACTTCTTTTTTATTGTACTCGAATGAAGACCATATCTGATACTTCAAACTCTCTCTCTGATCTCTTTTTATCTGCATACTGCTTTTACCTATCTTGGGCTACCTTAATATCTTTACGGATTGATTGCATTTGCTGGTCCATGTCATCAAGCATTTGTTTGAACATCTCAACTCTGATCAATGGGTCAGACCAAGTCAATGGTGTAAGGCAATCTTGTCCATACAGATCTTTGAAAGGGCTTATCCCAATGCTTCGAATGATAAGAAGCATTGTAAGCAAATTCAACCAGGTGCAAGTGGCTTAACCAATTCTTAGGTTCCCTACCACCACAGCATGACCGAAGGATATCTTCTATTACTTGATTCACTCTTTCAATCTGGCCATCTGTTTCGGGGTGGTAGGCTGTACTGAGATCAGAGAAAGTTCCTACTACTTCGAAGAATGCAATCCAGAATTTCGACGTGAACTTGGGATCTCTGTCACTTACTATCCTCCTGGGTAAGCCATGCAATCTAAAGATCTCTTTAAGGAAAACTCTGGCAACATCCACCACTGCAGTGTATGTATCTTTCATTGGAATCAGATGGGCAACTTTGGTTATTCTGTCAACTACTACAAAAATGGAGTTGTAACCTGATTGTACTGAAGGTAATCCAGTGACAAAGTCCATATTGATACATTCCCACTTCATCTGTGGAATGTCTATAGGTTGCAGTTTTCCTGGCATCTTGACTCTCTGACACATTAAGCATTGCCGCACATGATCAAGTACATCCTTTTTGAGTCCTAGCCAGAAGAAGCTTTTCTTCACAGACATATAGGTTTTTATAAACCCTGGATGTCCAGCTCAGGCTATCATGGGCTTCTCTCAAAATCCTTCCCTTTATTCCCTCTTCATTGGGAATACATAGCCAATTATTATAAAACATGCATCCTTCATCCAACTTGTACCCAGAAACTCGACTCATTTCTTGAGGAGTCTTGCTTTACTGCATCAGAAGGGTAGCAATAGAGGCAAAGAATTTGTCCTGCATGATTCTCTCCCTTGCTTCAATGATTAATGGATTTGACACCACTGAAATTGCAAGCAAGGAGGCTTTTCTGCTGAGCGCATCTGCCACCACATTTTCTTTCCCTGTGTGGCCGATACTTGATTTCAAAATCGAATTCCTGCAGGGTCTGCATCCATCTCCTTTGATGCATGTTGAGATCCCTTTGGGTGAAGATCCACTTCAGACGTTGATGATCTGTCATCATCAAGGTGAACCTTTGTCCCAAAAGATAATGTCTCCACACAACTTGGGTTGCCCTGATTTTGGCAGGGGACCCTGATTTGTGATTGATACAAAGGAGTCTGTCTCTGAATTCTGGGACCTTGGCTCCCTTGGCCCACAAAAGGAGATGGAAAATCCTTGAGCTGGTGACCAATCCCCTGACATCCAAATCACCTGTTCTCACTTCGAAGCTCTTCCCTCTGCATTCTTGAAAGAGCGGCGATACTGGGCGCAATATGTACATAGAGCATCTCGTCTCCAAAAAGTCAAAACCTCCTCAGGAAATGCATAAGACGGCGATACTGGGCTACAGACATGCCCCCTGATACAAATGTTCCCTCACTGCCAAAGGAGCTACTATCTTACTACTTGGGATAAAACATCTAAGAAGTCTATAGATATGGCAGGAAAGTCTGAAATCTTGAGGCGTGGGGTGATACATAATAACACCATGAATCACTTTTATCCTTAACAGGACCATGGCCAACGAGATATTCTCCCTCAATATCATGTACAGGCATGGACATATTGCCCTGCGTGCCACTTGTGCTGCCGTCTCTCGGCTGGATCTAGGAAATATAAATTCTCGAAATGGCTTGCGAGTCTGGCTCGGCTCGTTCGAGTCGTTTTAGTGCAAGAGACGATATGCTCGAAGGTGAAGGTAGTCATATCCTCTGACTAGGTAAGATCGAGAATACCGCATAAGTGTGGAATTTCCATCTATAAAACTGAATTCTTTGATTAAAAATCTTCATTAATGAAGCTTAAGGAATGAAAATACAATACGTAAATGATCTTTCTGAGTTTTTATTATAAATTTTTGATAAGAATTCATTTTTCCTTATTATTAGCTTTCAACAACAAGACTCTGATACTAGCTGTGAGACCCTCGCCCCCACATGCGGTAGAAGCAACGTCAGCCTCTCGCCATGCAAGGTAGGGATCCACACTCGGGGCCTCACCCACGGATATCTAGACAAGAGACTAGCCTGGCGATTCCTCCAAAACCGAGCCCGAAAAAATTTTCCGAGCTCGAAAGGCACGGGCGATTCCACCAAGAAAAACATCTAACGAGAGAATTGATCTATCGAGTCAAAGTCTTAACTAACCAAACTGATCCGACCGAACCCAAAAGTCACATGGTCAGATTAAGAAAGAGACTTGCACTTGGTCCATAGAATCACCGCTTTTTTCCTTCTTTAATGAGGCACAGCCGTTGATTCCCTCCCACAGAACAAGGGCCTTCCTAGGACTTATTCTAACTAACATAACATAATCGTAACTATTTGTGTCGTAGAAATCCCCTGATCCAGCGGTCCATGGGTTAGCCAACCTTCCAACCACTGTATTGGTGGGATTCCTTTATAAAAATTTGGTTCTGTTTTACCCAGGTACCGAGGAAAAGAGTTCCCGGGCCCCCTAGTCGACGTCTCAAGCAAAATTCAAGGTAGTCATACCACTTACACACCCGATATGAAATTGCCATTTTAACAGATTCGACTGTCTTTAAAACAATCTTTCAATGAAATCATAGTATTACTGATCATAATCCTCCAAATATTGAGTCCATTGTTTTACAAAATATATCATCCAGACTCTTCGTTGAAGACCAGCTGGTCAACCAACGAGATCCAATATCAAAATTCAATTCACAAAAGTCATTCTTTTCAGTTCATTCGTATCTTTCTCGATGTACACATGGGTGTCCTAACAACCGCGAGCCCGTGCATCACCTGGTAAGAATCCTCTAGGATCCTACTTAGGTGTCCTAGCACTTCACTCAGGGACCGCTTTGTCGGTCCTCGCCCATTGTACCGGAAGCACACCATTTTAACCATACTAAGGTTGGTAATAAAGACCTTCGGCAGGTTTTGCCGTGAAGAGCGACGTCCCTTAAGACGACTCCCCGCCAGCTGTTGCAAAACAAGTCTCTCCTTAGTTAAACACATACCAAATGCTTTCTACAGCAATATGGCTTAAAATAGTCCTTTAAAAGAAAACAGAGATTCTATGCAAGTAGAATTCCTGGTTCGAGATTGGTTCTACAAAACCCTTTCCTCTTAATCCAGATTTTCTTAATGAGAATCATTAATCTCTCATCACGGTAATCTACCCATCATTTGACTAAATTTCCAACTAGATTCTTGGTGATTTTGGTTAAGGGAAAACTATGCTAATTCAATGGTAGTCTATTCTTTGTGTCAAGAATTGGAATTGGTCACATGAGGTTTTTGCTTGATTCAGATTCGAGAGATGGGCAAGTAGTTTACTGGTCACCCCTCTTGCAGTCGTGGTCTAACCAAAATTATTCGGTTTGCTTCTAACTTTGATTCCTATGGATTTTCTTCAGATAAAAATCTACTGAACTTCTAACCGTAAGGAAAATTCTAACTTTATGAATTTTATTCCTTCCTAACCATAATAGATTAAGAAATGGTTCTATATGAGAATATCGAGTTTTTATAAAAATACTCTTCTTCCATTAATCTAATTTTGGATAAAAATCAATTTGTGATTAATCCACCTAAAATATGTAAGAATATTCTTTCTACCAATTTAATTATCAACCCTAATTTTTAGGTGGAATTATGGTGAAAATTCTTCTTTTGTCACCAAAATTTAATTTAAACCTTTCTCTACTTAAAATACCATAAAAATTCTTCTTTTAATTAAATACAAATATCCATTTTTGAATATGCTTAAAATTTCTCTTTTTGTATTTAAATGATTGAATTTCAAATGTCATGGAAATTTCTTTTTTATCATTTAAAAATTCTTATACATAAAATAAATTTATCTAAAATTTCTCTTTTTTTAAATTAAATAAAAATATCCATTATTTTGAATATACCAAAAATTCTACTTTTACCATTTAATTACTTGGATCTCAATTATCATGGAAATTTCTCTTTTCACATAAAAATAAATTTACCAAAAATTTCTCCTTTCTTTTGATTAAATATTTATGCATAAATACTAAAAATTTATTTCCCATGAATATCATGAAAATCATTCTTTTTTTTTTTTGCATAGGATGTCCAATCCTAGAATATGGTAGGAAGTCCTCTTTTAGCTTTATGCATAAAAATAAGATATGTATTATTTTTTAAAAATTTTACCATAGCTTCGGTGCTATTACTGATAATTTTATTTTTTTCTTAAAAGAATAAAATGTTGTAATGAAAATATGATAGAATATCTATTTTTAAGCTTAAATCTAAACTATGAATTTAAATCATAATTTTAACCATAATCATAAATTTAATGTATGATTATCCCACTAGATTAAGCTAATTCCATTATTTCTCTTTTCCCAAAATTGATAGGATAATCTATTTTTCATTTAGAATTAATCAAAGTAGTTTTTAACTACTTATAAATAATCTAAAAGAATTAACCATTATTTTGTTAACATAAAATCATAAAAATATAATTTTCTTATTCTCTAGCTTAACAAGCCTAGAGCTTGGTTTTGGAATAAGAAATTATCAAAGAGAAGCATTCTTTTGCTAAAGAATTAGTCATAGAAATGACTATTCTTTTTGAGAGAGAGATATACATAAGAAAGCATTCTAAATAAGCATAAAGATTAACTTTTTCTTGATTACACATTAAGATTCTTAGCATGGAAAACTTGATTTGAATTTAAAAAAACTAATTAGAAAACTTCTCAAGCTTGAGAGGGGTTGAGAAGAGAAGTCATTTGAGAAAATTAACAAAAAATCATAAAATTCATTCATACCTTAAGGATTATCTTGCTTCTTTTTCTAGAAGTGAAGCCCCCGACCAATCAATTGGTTTAGCAAGTGGAGAAGAGATCTCCAAGAGTTGTTGAAGAGAGAGAGAGAGAAGCTCCAAGCTTCCCAAAAGTAGAGGAAAAATTAAGGGATAATAGAAAATATGATTATTTTAATGTAATACTGGCATGGTATAGCTCATAGATGAGAATACAAAAGAATGAGGGTCTATTTATAGGTGATGGAGGCCACTAATTGAGTACAACTGGGTTCTGGAATTTTTCAGCTTCAGTTTGACTCAATTTGGACAAGATTTGGACCAATTTAAATCTCCTTTTGATCTAGTTTGATCTAGGAAAGATAAAAATATCATAATTTTTTTGAATTAAAAACACTTCCACACATGTGAAAGATCCGCCTACCTCAAAGGTCCCCCTCTCCTTACCAAGGTGTCAAAAATTCATCATTTTTCTAAAATATCTCAATTTTTTTAGTAATATCTCTTATTTTTTAACTAATAAACCTTGTACTCAGTCAACTCTTCATCTTTTGTGAGCATTTACTCATTTTTGGATATTTTCTTTTATTCTTTAGATTTATCTCATCCCAACACTTGGATTAATCCTATTGGTCCATAGGAACTTAATTGGACCATAATCCAAAAATTTCTGAAAATCTAGACCTTTAGGGTAAGGTCCCTTATATCATTTTTAATTGATTCCTAATGCATATTGGAGAATTTATTTTGAACTTCTGTTTTAAGAAAATATATTTTAGATATTAGGAAAATTTTTATATCTAAAAATATCTCAATATTGAATTACCTCTCTCTAGAATTTTTCTTCTCTCTAGGCAAAAACAAGGAAAAATAATATTTTCTTGCATTCTGAAATAGGCAATGATTACAGGGGATTGAGGTAAAAACTTTTTCAGTATTCAAGCTGAGGAGGAATCTTACAATGTTAAAAGAGGAATTTCCATGACATTTGGGATTCAATCATTTAAATGTTAAAAGAGAAATTTTTGACATATTCCAAAATATGGATATTATCCGCTTTAGGTCGGTGGTAAGGTTCCCAATTCAATCTGCTCGAATGAAGAAATATCTCGGCCCATGACTCCAGAAATCTCTACCCCATCCTCTTTCAATATGAGAGAAATGAGGGAGGGATATCTTCTCTAGTATCTGCACCATGGTGTCACGGAACTCGAAATTTGAGGAGTGACTAGTAGTCTCGAAGATGCATTGGAAAACTAGAAACTTCGAGTAGGCATCTTCCTCTTCCTACAATCATTCAAACATCAATTCAAATTATTTTTTTAGTAGGATGTTTTTATTAATTAGCATTATGTTAGGTAAAACATTCATTGCAAAATAGTCCTTAAATGGTAATTCCTAGGAGCTAAGATCGGCTCTGATACCAAATGTAAGGTTCCCCCCTTCTAAAATAGCGAAAACAGTTAAGATAGTCCACTAAGTCTTAACTTGAAGAAAATCTTCTATTTATCGACACCTTGACCATGTAGAGATTCAAGGATGCAATTCATAGGTAAGACCTAGTCCTATCCCGCAGGGGGAGTGTGATCTTCTAAAAATCAAATCACCCATAGGGTAATTGATCATAAATTGGGCAACTACTAGACTTGATTTCTAGAGGCAACGCTTTTTTCCTCATCCATGCAAGGCACAGCCGCTGGCCTAGTCTTCTAGAATAAAGTTACCCAAGAACCTATTTATCTAGCATAGGGCTTTCACTTAATCTGTTGGAAAGCTACCCGACTAATCGGGTCCACCCGTCCGTAGGATGGTGCTGTCAGGGCATTCCATCCTCCCACTTTCCACCCTACTCACGCGTCAATTTGTTTTCTAATTAATCCTACCACACTGTTTGACATAAATAAACATGTTCCTTAATTAAGGCCCTTTTCACAAGGTTTGTTAAAATAGTCTTTTCCACAATATACAATAATGCCAAAGATAAGATTTTTTTAAAAAAAGTTTATACATGAATCAATTCCATACAAGCCAACCGGCTCTCTTATTCTTTTCCTTTATACTGCCGATGATCTAGAATTCGGCCTTTCAGCCTCTACATGCAAGGCAAAACCCTACGGGACCATACACCTCATCGTCGGCGGCTGGCTGGCAAGGACTCAAGCCGGCCTGTCGCCCTCTCAGGCTCCATCGCTCGATCCTCTTGCCCCTCAGAGGGATGTCTGTACACTAGGGTGGGCTTATTCACTGCACTAGCCTGGGTCCTCAAAACTAGACAGCATCATAATGTCTCGCCTCAATCGGCGAACCTTATTCTCCCAATGGTATGAGAGGGATACCTTGGGCCATTCCCGGGCTTTGCTAACGACGTCGCCCAGCTACACAAGCACGGAACGGAGTTAGCGTCGAAGCCAGGAAAAACTTGCACTCTTTAAAGATAACAATTTCAATGCAATTCATTGAATACAGCATCACTCAATTCGTAACTTTATACAATTTTATGTCATTATTTTAAAAGAAAAAGATACACATTTATTAACACTAATATTAAAAAAAACTCTTCTTTAAAAGATAACCAAGCTAACCTGGCTACCATTTCCTTGAGGAGCTTGTAAAGGGAAGGTTGGAGCCACATCGGGAGCATCTTCTCTAATCTCGTTGTTACGCGCTCCTCCCAAGGCAATATTCTAACGTTTTCGCTCGCGAAGGGGCCATCTTGGACGTCGTCTTGTAGGGCTCGCTATCATGGTTGAAATGCTCCAATCAGATCTCAGTTCTGAGATCATTTGCTCACCGTATGAGCAAAAGACCATAGCGCATGAACCCTCTCTTAAGGCTAAAACCTCTTACTAAAGTCCACGCAAATGGGGGGGATTGTGAGATGTCTTTAACACAAAAATGTTTTGATGAAGGGGAGAAGGACTGCTGTAAGTCTCTTCACATTGGGGGGGGAGAGAGAGAGAGAGAGAGGAGTTAAGGACACTGCCTCCTAGCAAGAGGGAGATAGAGGAAAATTGCCTTATCTGAAAAGTGACAAATGAGGGGGTGTGGAGAGGGGTGGCTGAAAAGTGACAAATGAGGGGTGGCTGGAAGGGACGGCTGTACTACAGCAAGTACACTACACAGGGACAGACGGCGGTACGGACAACGGCACATCAGAGCATAAGCTACGCAGAAATGCGTGTTGCCCATGGAGCCGGGGGTTTATATAACTGTGGGATACGGGTATGGGGGCTGTGCAAAGCAAGGACGAAAGGACGGTGTACCAGCAAAGGCTGTGGATCAGTGGCCTGCATGGCTCAGGGGGAAAGGTACGGTGTCGGTTAATAGGGAAAGGAGTGGTATGCATGTACCTTATCTCGCCAGGGGCAGCATGGGTGTCCACATAGCGGTACGTGTGGACCACACAGTGGGTAGCCGTCCTTTGGTTCCTGTGCGGCCATCGTACGGGCACCCTGGTAAGTGTGTACGGTCTAAATTTTGGGGCGGGGTCTCCAAATTTGGGATGCCGACCTCGATTTGCATGCCAGACCGCCCGGGAGGGGGGGGGACGATTTTCTTTTTTTGTCCGGGATGTTCTTCTGGTCATTGGGGTGCAGACAGTTCATCAATCGAACACTCGGTCATGCATTTATTAAGGTTTAAAGGTCGTCGCTTTTAACTGAAAATGACTGAAATTTGCGTATAAGCTTGATCCGGTGTCCGTTTTTTGGATGTTGTAAAATCCTATATTAGGGTAAAATCGCGCACAAATTCTAAATTTGGGCTCAAAATTTGAAGATTCTAAGTATAAATGACTCATTTAATAAAATCATTGATTTTTATACCATAAAAACTCATAAATTTATCTATTACATGGACATTTCTTTATTAGTGACTTATTAGTGAAGATGGGTATGTTACAGCAATTAGGCATGAACTCCAAAGTAGAGGGAAAAGTTTTTTCACTTCTATGACATCATTGGTCGTGGAGCTGAGAGGGAGTGTTGTATGTAGGGTTTACAGTCCATCTCCACTTGTGAGCCTTCTTGAAGGGACATCGGAGTGCATACGTATGTGTTATATTTATGGGCAATCCACCATGGGGGCAAGGCGAGGATTTTTTCTAGTATTTTACAATCCTAAGGTGGAAAGGTCTTCCATAGCAAGAACAGGGTGAAGTGGAAACTTCTCATTCTACTATGCGAGTGCTTTTTCACCACTGCAATGGTTGTAATCTCTAGACTGTTTTGTGACTTGGTGAGTCAAGGGATTGGAGATGGATGTAACTTGAAACACCGAGGGTTTCAAATTATGGTTGTTCTTATGATGAATTTCTTTGTATGTGGAATGACTTAAGTGTAAGGGATAAAGGAACCTGTACACAAAAATAAATGAATGAATCATGTTGTAACTTGCATCAGTGATGATGAAAACAAGGTGCTTAGTAACTTAGGAAAAACCTCATAGATGAACGACGCTAGAGCAGGTGGTTTGGGGGACCTGATGAGTCAGGTGTTCCCTTACAAGAGACTAGAGACCAAAATGAGATCTTTTAACATATTACGTAGGTCCCCCAACCTTGTGGAGATCGTTTATAAATCAGATCGTCTGGAAGAGGCACCGATGAGATAGCTCTCACAATAGGTTGGAATTTATCTTATCGAGTGAGGTGCCTCCCTACCCTTTAGTGACGGGATGGGTGGGTATGTTACAAATGGTATCAAAGTTTTTGTTTGTGGGAGTAAGGACTCTTAAATTCATAGTTTAAATTGACGAGTACGGCCTTGTACTAGCATTGGTTGACCACATTGGTATAGTTTGAAGGACCTTCGACCATTTGGTAATAATCAGACTAATTGTCGAAGGAAAGGCCTAGGCAAAATACTTCTTGGACCATTACCAGCCAAGCATAAAAAAAAAACAAGCCAATCGTAAAGAGTCTTAGGAAAATCAAAGGGTGTTTGTAGTTAAACGCATCAAAGACAATGATTATACTAAAAACAGGGACCTAGACTGACAACAACAAGAGCTGGAGAATCTCTTCCTAGAAGAGCTTACTCAAATGCCATCCACATAGGGAAATTAACGATGAGATGGGGGTTATTTAAAGAGCACAACGATTATATAAAATGCCAGTGCTTGAGTGCATAGAATTCAAAGAAATAATTCTCACAAATGTTGAAGCAAGGATTTATCAAGCCGAGTGTAACTCCTTAGGGAATTCCGACCCTATTTCAAATCTAAGACTTGTGGGCTCCAAAATCATGCAAATTTCCAAGAAACCAAGGTTTTACCCTTCCAAGATATGAAACTAGAATGCACATCATCAAGAAACCACGGTTTTACCTTTCCAAGATATAAAACTAGAATGCCTTAATGCTACAAGCTTCAAAACAAAATAAAACTAACACATCTCAGTCCCTGACGCGACGCCAAATATGTTGAAGTCAAGAGCTTACATTAGCCTTGACAAAGCATGTGTCAGTCCGCCTTACTCTTTAAAGCCACAATTGCAACTTCTTGACATGGGCGTGCTAGCTCGTCCGTCACATATTCACTCCATTGTCACAGTAGAATGCTCCTTGCCAATAGGGTGAAGGGAGTACTCTCTTCATGTAGATGGAGGCAAATAGAGATTATCCTTTGCAGTGGTTCTCCCTCACAAAAGGCAATTTAAGAAAAAGAAGCTAATGCAAGAGGAAAACCTACAAGAAAATATATTCAACCAAGAATCCATCCAACATGCATGAATCCAAAAGTATACAAGCAAGCAAGAGGTACTCTATTGCAAGGAAATGATTGTGTATTGCTTAGTGTCAAGAATCCATACAAGAAAATATATTCAACCAAGAATCCATCCAACATGCATGAATCCAAAAGTATACAAGCAAGCAAGAGGTACTCTATTGCAAGGAAATGATTGTGTATTGCTTAGTGTCAACAAGGACTTATATACAATACTAGTTTCACACTACATCGACCAAAAGTAAAAAATGCACCAGTCTTTATTACTAGTCTTAAGCAAGTATGTACACAAAGTCAGACTTTTCTTATTTTGTCTTAAGCTCAAGGTAAAGCTACTTTATATATTCCAATCATCTTACAAAGGATAATGGTTCGTTCAAGCAGGTAAGATGGCAAAGCACCTTATAATAGGTCGAGTAGGTGAAACCATGTTAACCTACAAAGTGGTTAATAAATGTATATTGTAATGTGTTCTACAATGTTGCTATTGGGATAAGAAGATCGATTCTAGATCTCAAGATATGTTTACTTCTCTTACAAGATAAAAATAGGCATGATAATCTCTACCTCTGAGAGGTAACTATTTTTGGGCAATCTCACAACTACATTTAGATGATATCTTCCACAAATTTAACAAGAAACTTATGGAGAAAATTTTGGCTATTGGTATTTCCTAATCTATCAAGTAGTTAAAGTTATGGCAAGATTTCCAAGATCATAAATTAGAGGATATTAGAAGTTGACTGAGAATTGAACATGCTATGTAAGCATGATGAGCAAGTGACATGTAACAAGTAAAAATATATCATTAAAAGTGATGGGTTGTTAAGAGTCCTTACACTTGGGACTGAGTGTTTTCCCTTATAGTTCCATATGTATCAATTTCTTATAGCATTGCAAACATTGCACTTCATCATACTACTTATCAATTTCTTATAGTATTGCAAACATTGCACTTCATCATACTACAACTCTAGTGAGATTTTGCTTATTATACTGGCTTTAATATCATTTGATCTTCAAGGTATTCATGTTTTTTGTATTAAATGTGAGTATATCCATACTTTATTAGACTTGTATGCTATATTTTTATCTTTATTTAAAGAAGCATTGTTTGAAGTTGGAACAAATGGAATCAATGACTTTTTGTCCTAGGATATGGAAATGAAACAAAGAACACCATGAGGTTGAAACTAAATGGAATCGCCATCATTTTTGCCAAGGATATGGCCCAAAGAAAGGAGGGAGGCAAGGGCAAGGCATACGACCTTTGGGTGGGTGGGGGGGGGTTGGGGTGTGTGTGGTTGGTTGGTTGATTTGGCTACGTCCATTATATAGAAACCTCACATAGCACATGCATTGAGTACTTTGAAAATCCATTTTCATGGATTTCAATATATTGAATTGTCCATGTATATTTGAGGCTAATGAGAGTACTTTAATGTAGATTTTCAAACAAAAAACCCCCAATTTCTATGCATATTATTCTTAATTCCATATAAACACCAAAGCCCTCCTATTGATCTCTCGTGCATCTCCCAACAACACACACACCCTCTCCTCCCTCAACAAACCCTCACCCAACCACAACTACAAACAAAGACATGCTTTGAAGCGCACACAAAGCTACTACAAACAAAGGCATGCCAAACATTGGAAGCCCAATCACTAGTCAAGATGACTGAATGCGTGTGGGATGGCATGTGTGGGCGTGTATGTGTGGAGGATGCATGCTGGTGCATACACTAGCAAGAGTACTATGGCTAAATGCTCCTCACGTGATTTATAGAAATTCAAGGAACACCAAACCAAAGGAGGAGACAGGTTAACCTCCATTGGAAGAGTACACCTTTAAAGACCACCACCCTAACTCATCGTCCAACCACTCATTAATGACCCATGACATCCCAATAGCCCTAGGTTTCCCTTCATTGGAAGAGAAGAGTACAAAGAGTCTAAACAAGAGGGAGGGGGTGCCTTAGACAAATTATTAGAGAAACATGAGGTCAAATTTTGGTTGCTAAAATATGGGCACATAAGCAAGCATTTTCTTCACACTTTTGTTCAAGTTTTTCTTTGCTTTCTCCCATTTTGGATGGGCCGAGCTGACTTCTACCTTGATTCCCTTTGGGAGGAATTAAGGGTGGCTCATCGTCATCTTCTGTGTTGTGTAGCCCCCTAATAGATGCATCACATCATCGATGATGCATCTTTTTTTGTTTCTTTGCCTTTTTTCATCTCCCTTCCTTGGAAGCGTGACATAGCACAAACAAATGAGTCTACCATGCAAGCCTAACATGTTTAAATGGTTTGCTTGGTTGGATTCTCTTATTTTGCTCTACGTCTTAAACTCTTCTACCGAAATTTGGTCTCATGGGGTCCAACCACTACGCAAAATTTTCTATTTTTCAGTTATAAGAAACAAAAACCTCTTCGAAAAAAGCATTGAGCCCGAAACGTAGAGTATAAAGCTCCACTTAGGCCTTCTATATATACTCCAAGGCTTCCCCTATAGTTACCAAGCATAAATTAGCATAAACCACCTACAATATGTAATTAGTCATCGAAATTCAAAGGTATAACCCCAATCATTGAAGACACTACACTTTTTTTTTTTGGCTTGGCAACATTGGAGGTAGACCATAGCAACTGCTCTCTCACTCTCTCATTCCCCCAAAGGAAAGTTTCTTTAAAATAAATTCTTCTGTCACGGTCACTAATTTAAAAAAAGGTTTTGGGAATGAATTTTGTGGACAAGGTACAATTCTTCTGCTTCAAGGGGTTTTCTCTGTGACTACCACAAAAAGCACATGGCATTGCATTCTGACCTTTGAATTCTGTTCTTGTGAGGAACTCAAGCTGGAACTGTACTGTCACCTTTCTAAAACCAATTGGCACCATGTATTGGGAGTGCATTCCCCACTTGTGGTGGGAGCTAATTGACATCATGTGTTGGGACTGTCTTCCCCACTTGTGGTGGGTGATCCTTATACGACTACAAAATGGGTTCATTGGTGTACCTTTCACGCCCTTTGTTCTCGATTTAATGCCCAAAGTTTCTCACAAATTTCAACAGATGTTGATTCCAGGTTCGTTTTCATTCATAAATTCAAAAATCAAAACAAATAAATCTCTGTATGGAGATATATTCCAGATATCAATCACTAGTCTAGCAGGTAACCAACAAAAGCATATAATATGCATCCGCCAAAATAATTCAGAGTACACTCCTGCAGTATTGACTTGGTTTCAGTCTACTTAGCATATGCTGAATAGCAGACAAGCAACATGCCACTCGGCATCTCATGGGCAAACACAAAGCAGAATCTATAACTCAAAATCCACACAAACACCTGCTTCAGAGCTTCATGCCCTTTCGCAGTAAGATAAAGCCACCACCTCTATGATATGGGTGCCTCCACATCAAGGGAAACCCGCACAAGCAGCAGGGATTAACATTATAGGGATTTACATTATAGGCTCTTTCCTGTATTCTCTTAATATCACAGGAACACTGGTAGGAGGGACCTATAAAAATCAGAAAATATGGAAGTCAGAAAAAAGAGTGATACTGGTTAATGAAAGCTTCTAATCATGTACACGATAGTTCTTACCATGCCCAACTCAGTGATGATCATTGATATATAATCTGCAGGTGTTGCATCGTACCTGAGCAACCAAAACTTTGAATTAAATCATGGTGTATTGAAATCTTACCTTTACGTTAGTAGTACTAGGCCTTAGAAGACATACGTCAGGTTTAAAAGCTGAAGGTGTGCACTTTGTGCCCAGCCATCCAGCTCACTCAAATCTTTCCTCCCTGGAACCTTGATGAGCGCATCCGGATCACCTGCAACGTCCCCAATCCCTTGAAAACTTCTCCTTGTAACTCTTAGAAGTAACAAACATCCCCTCTGCAAGTATGTACAGGTGGATCAACTACCACGATAGGTAAAAGACGCATAAGGTGAACAGCTTTTCACGTACCCAATTCATTCGAACATATAGAATCCAGCTGCACCCTCTCATGGAACTTATACGTTTCACAGCAGACCATGACAGGAACATGGAATGCATGAGCCACCATGGCCACACAAGCAGAGCCAACTCTCGAATACACTGTCCCGTTAGACAGTATCGAGGATGCTCCAAGAAATACTTTAGTCACCTCTTGCATGATGTAAGAAACAGCATTGATATGAGTGTAAGTACAACTGATACCTCTGCCAATTAGCCTTCTAAGCAACCCTTTACCTTCTTGTTTTGGCCTCGAATCCACTATAATCACCCTGAACTTCCGGCCAAGCTCAAATGCATGGAGTATGATCATCTCCACCACACATGATGAAGCATAGGTAAGTATCACATCCCCGTCTCTTATCTTTGTCACTGCATGCTTGGTTATCTCCGTATCTGCAAATGTGATTTTCTCTTGTATGAAGCGATCAATGTCTGAGACGAGTCGAGACTTCGACTCCACTTCAAATAGACTGCCCGGTAGCTTGGCGATTCGTGTCTTCAAAAACTTGATAGCATTTCCCATGCTTATGGACAGAGGCCTGCATGTGATGAGAAAAGATACGTTGCTGTTAATCCTGGCTGTCAAGTCACGTATCAAAGTCTTCTCCTTTGGAGTGGAATAATCCTTAATGATTTCACGGAAGGCCAACAGCATGGCCACACAGCGGGCATTCCCGCCCACAATATCCCCAGTTAAGTATTGCAGACCGACCTGCACAAAGCACTCAATGTTATTAGAAACCCTGGCAGATGGTCTGTCTAACAAACAAAACGCACTTGATTAAGCTCTTTGAAAGAAGTCTAGAGATAACAACCTGATAAACAGCAGGGTGTGGATGCATTGCATCATCATTAAAAAACTTTGCTTCCAAGGAAGGAAGCTGAGTCCCATGAACAAACTGAGGTAAGTGCCGAAACAGTTCTACCCTGTTTTTGGTCTCAGTCTGCTCAAACAAAGCTCGTTTTTTCGCTTTCGCAACTCTATGCTCATCATCAAATTGCATCCGAGGAGCAGGGATCTCCTTTCTCTTCTCTTTCTCTGGTGCCTTCTCTACAACCACAGGAGGCCTTTTCTCTGAAGTTGTCTCTGAAGTTGCCTCTTTCTTTTGAGCTTTGGATGACTTGCCAACACCAGCAGAGGTCCCACCCTCACCTTCAACAAACTCGCCTCCAGCTGTAATCAGAAATTTTTTAAAACACTAGATAAGATCTGAAGCATTTTCAGCTTCTATTATCAGTAGTCAGCTAGTGGTTTTATTTTTTTAACATTTTTTCATTGGCATTATAGATACACTCATGTAGTACCTCTCTCTCTCTCTCTCTCTCTCTCTCTCTCTCTCTCTCTCTCAGGCATGCATGTACACACACACGTGCACCAATTAAGTTGGTGACACGTGAACATAAGTTGGGAGGACAGCTTGGGGCAGCAGGTACAGTCACGTCACATGCATCAGTAGTTAGCACACATTATTCACGAGTCGTAATTATACAATTGACTATGTGATTCAGTTCGTGCATCTTAATCAATGTTAATTAGAGGTGCATAATCAGCACCCTTCCACTTAGCATGTTACATTGGTATCTTTTCTAGAAGTCATGCACGCACGTAGCTTCATAGGAGCTAGGAGACTCCATAGTAAAATGTTACTTGCAAGAACGGGCGATCCGAGAGGAACACTAGAGAATTGAAAGCCCAGTATAGACAAGAAGATAAAGCTTGATATCTGAAGGAGTCAGAGAACCTGCTCCCAACTTTTCATCGAGATGGGTAGACCAAGTCCGGTGCGTGTGAGGGCAAAAGGACAGAAGGACCAGATATACGAGAGATCAGAGTAAAACTGTCAAAATATGCAGCAGAAATGATAACCAAATCTGAGACCACAAGAGCAAGTAGAGTGCAAAAAGTAGACAGCACAAGAGAAGGAGAGAGAGAGAGAGGCGTATAACTCTTCTCTATACACAAGATCCCGAGGAAAACGAATGAATACAATGTGGGGCAATGGGGCCTATTTATATGGCCCCATCATGCAGTCGGCCAGCACTAGCATGTGCCGCCAGCCCTCACGACTGGGCACATCCAGTCGGCCAGCAGAAAAAAACTCCACGACTACTTCTGATCAGGTCGGCCAGCCCACGTGTCCAAGAGTGCAGTCGGCCAGCATCAGAAGCTCTTGCCAGCCTGTGGCAGCCACCCACACCATGGAAAAAATGGGAAAAAATGGGGAAAAAATACGGGGAGTGAGGAAAAATGATAAAACACCTATACAGGGCGGACACACCCACAACAGAGGCTCTGTCTGATAAAGATAGGAGATGACTTCTAACACCCCCTCTCAGCTCCTGGCTGTGAAATCAACCCAAGGGAACTGGAGTGCCGCTTAAGCGTAGCCTGAGGTGGAGACTTCGTGAAGAGGTACGCCGCATTGTCCTCCGTCAAACAATAAAGTAGCAAGATGTCACGAGCCAAGATCTTCTCACGTACAAAGTGATACTGTATCTCTATGTGCTTGGTCCGGGCATGGAAGACCGGGTTTCGAGCAATAGCTATACAACTCTGGTTATCGCACTAGATGTTCCGGTACTCTGCCTCTATCGAAGATAGGGCAATAGTTGGCTGCCTCTTACTGCTCCAAGAAACTGCTCTTGAGCCGAGGGTAAAACTGTGACCTCAAGTAGATCTCCTAACGTCTGGATTTCCTCCCCAATCTGAGTCACTCCAACCTTGGAGTCTGACTCCATCCCCTCCTGTGTAAAAGAGTCCTAGATCCTTCGTACTCTACAGATACCGCAAGATCCTCAATCTTGCGTCCCAATGAGACTTCAATGGCGTCTGCATAAAAGAGCTCAATAGCCCCACGGAGAAGCTCAAGTCCAATCTGGTGTTCAGCAACCAAATCAATGAACCAACCAACTTCCGATGCTGCGAGGCATCAACTGGCTCACAAGGATCATTAACGGTTAACTTTGTGTTTGGGTCCATCGACGAAGTAATAGGCTTGCAGTTCTCCATCCCAAAGGCCTCAAGCAACTCATGAACATACCGCTACTGAGAGACAAGAAAACCCCTCTGGGTCTCCCAGATCTCCAATCCCAAAAAAAAGTGGAGTAAGCCTAAGTCGGTCATCTCAAATTCCTTTGACAAGGCAGCCTTCGTCACGCCAATGTGCTCTACATGGCCGCCGGTGAGAATGAGATCATCCACATAAAGGATGATAATCGTAACCATGCCGCGTTCCCGAATGAGATACAGGTTAGGATCTACAACCGATCTCTGAAATCCAGTCCGAACAAAGAAGGAATCAATCTTCTGATTCCAAGCCCTGGGAGCCTGCTTAAGACCATACAAGGCCTTACGTAACCTGTAAACCATCCCTTCTGATCCTGGAACAACAAAGCCTGGAGGTTGCTCAACATACACCTCCTCCTGCAAGTCACCATTAAGGAACGCAGATTTTACATCCATTTGATACACGGGCCACCTCTGAGAAGAAGCAAGGGCAAGAACGGTCCAAATCGTGGTCATCCGTGCTGTCGGTGCAAAGGTATCCTTGTAGTCGATGCCTGGTCGCTGAGCATAACCTTTAGCCACAAGTCTGGCTTTGTGTTTGTCCACCGACCCATCTGACGCATATTTGGTCTTAAAGACCCATTTGACACCAATGACTGACCGTTTCGACGGCCTCGGTACCAACTCCCATGTGTTGTTCTTCTCGATGGCATCAAGTTCCACCTACATGGCTTTCCTCCAAGTATCCTGTGAGAGGGCTTCCTTTACGTAAGTGGGCTCCTTGTCCCGCATAATGCGAGACATCAAAGTATAGTTTACCTAAAGAAGCTCCACTGTATTGCTTTTGTCTCGGACTCTGTGTGATCTTCGAGGGCCGTCCTTTGTGGTCCACTCAGAGGGTAACTCCGTGACTACCGACTCCCGAAGAGTGTCCAGCAACCACCTGGGTACTCGAAGAGATCGAGGAGCCTCTGGCCGTTGCGGGGACTCCACTCCAACTGCGGGCTCAACCTCCTGAACCGACTGAGGTTGATCAACTGGAGTAATGGTCGGGGATAATCAGACTCCTCTGGATCTCCAAGAAGTGGCGGCTCCTCGACAATGCATACTGGAACATGCTCATCAAAGACCACATCCCGGCTGACAACAACCTCGTTCCTGTCTAAATCATACAATCTGTATCCCTTCGAAAGAGAATTATACCCCACAAATATAAGCTTGTGGGACTTGGAGTCAAGCTTCCCCCTCTGCTTCTTCGGAATATGTACGTACGCATCACTTCCCAAAAACACGGAAGTGCAAGACATCAGGTTTCCTGCCAAAGTATGCCTCAAACGGAGTCATATTAGGTACTGAAGTCATTGGAGACCGGTTGAGGGTATGGACAGTCGTTGCCACAGCCTCTCCCCAAAGTGGACGAGGAAGATCACGATGCTCCAGCATGGTCCTCGCCATCTCCACCACAGTCCTGTTTTTGCGTTCTACAACTCCATTCTCTGAAGGCGATCCTGTATTGGCCAGTTCCCTCTTGATGCCATGATCTGCACAAAATCTGAGAAATACAGTCGAGGAGAATTCACCCCCTTTGTCAGCCCTGAGAGTCTTTACCTACAATCCAGACTCTTTTTCCACCATCACGTGCCAATCCTTGAACCGTGCAAAAGCTTGGTCCTTCTGTGAAAGAAAGTAGACCCACGTGAATCTGGTACAGTCATCAACAAGCAGCATAAAATAGAGAGATCCTCCTAATGATGGTGTCTACTGAGGTCCACACAAGTCAGTGTGAATCAACTCCAACGGTTTTGAAGCCCGCCTGGAAGCCTGCTTCGGAAAGGATTCCCTGTGCTGCTTACCACATATGCAAGAACTGGAACATCTGGCAAGCCAACCACCAGATGGTCTCAGAAAGCTCGCCGCAGTGCATCCACATTTAAGTGGCCAAAACGAAAGTGCCACAGATCTCTGACCGGAGAACCTGTCAACGAGGAGAGTGCAGAGAGCTTGTAGATACCATTCTCCACACCGCCTTCCCAAACAACCTGGCCAGTCTCACGGTCCCGTAGAGCAACTGAATGCTCCTCAAATTCCACCCGAAAGCCAGTCTTGCATACTTCATGCACTGACAGAAGATGAAAACCCAGAGCAGGGACGTAAAGAACACGGGAAGCATGCTTGCCCCCCTTGCCGTCGAGAATAATCTCCATCCGGCCCTCACTGTGTATCGTAATGGTGGAGTTGTCGCCAATAAAAATGCGACCTGACTGCCGTTTCAGATCCAAAAAGAAGTCACGGGACAGAGTCATGTGCCTGGAAGCACCACTGTCAAGAATCCATTCTCGGGTATCCTTCGCGGTGAAGCCAATCGCCTCCTCGCTCGAAGACGATGAAGCATCGGAGTCCATCATCTCTAAGTGCACAAATGCAGGAGTCTTTGCAGCTAAGGCTGAAGAATCAGCACTCTTCCCAGTCCGCTTAGGACACTTCCTCCAATAGTGGCATTTCTTGTCACAATCATTGAGGATCGTTCGGCCTTCCGCTTCTCTCGTTCTGTGTCGGTCTTCTTCTCAGAAGACTTCTCCAGTGACGCCTTCCTTTTACCCTTGTTGTTATTCCAGCCTTTCGACCGTTGGCCAGTTAAGGCCTCCGAACCTCCGCTGTGAGGAGGGTTCATGAAACATTCCTCCTGGTCCAAGACCATGGGCACAAGCTCCTCCCAGGTAATGGTGCTGAGCCTGCCACTCATAATCAAAGAGGAGCAGAAAGCGGAATACTGAGCAGGCAAGTGGGACAGCAAAGTAATGGCCATGTCTTCAGATGATATCTCCTTCCCAGCCTGAAGGACTTCCTGCTGAAGGGCCTGCAGCTTGTTAATGTGCTCCCGCATCGTCGATGACTTTGCAGGGTTCATAACCCGCATCTGCACTTCCAAGGAGATCCTCTTCATGGGTGATACCCTTTTATAAAGAGAAGCCAAGTGCTGCCATATGCCTCTGGCCAGCATCATATGCTTTACGTGATTGATTACTTGTGGTGTGCAATTGAGGAAAATAAATGACCGGACCCTGGCGTTGACACGATCCCACATCGGTGCCTATGCCTCGCGGTCCTTCTTCATTGACAGTAACTCCCCTTCCTCTGCTTCCGGCCGTGGAAGCCCGATAACGATGAAATCAGCAAGGTCATACGACTCCAGCACAGACTCCATCATAACCTTCCAAATGCCGTAATTGTTCCTGTCTAACTGACGGTCCACTGGGAACGTGGGGAGAGTCGGGATCTTCACATGCTTCTCAACCATCTCTAACAAATCTGCCATCGCGGGGATGTAACTGAAAAAGGGTGGGTGGGTAGGAAAAAAAACTCCTGCAAGTGGCTGTCCAGCACCTTAGCCCGCCTTCCTCTTGCAACTCTCTTCCCGAACAGTCCAAACAATCCACCAATCAGCAACGTAACTATCCCCCTCTTGCTCAAAAAACTCCCAAGATCTTTCAGGAGCCTAGGGCTCTGATACCATGTCAAAATATGCAGCAGAAATGATAACCAAATCTAAGACCACAAGAGCAAGTAGAATGCAGAAAATAGACAGCACAAGAGAAGGAGAGAGATAGGCGTATAACTCTTCTCTATACACAAGATCCCAAGGAAAACTGAATGAATACAATGTGGGGCAATGGGGCCTATTTATATGGCCCCATCATGCAGTCGGCTAGCGCTAGCATGCGCCGCAAGCCCTCACGACTGGGCACATCCAGTCGGCCAGCAGAAAAAAACTCCACAACTACTTCTGATCAGGTCGGCCAGCCCATGTGTCCAAGAGTGCAGTCGGCTAGCATCAGAAGCTCATGCCAGCCTGTGGTAGCCACCCACACCATGGAAAAAATACGGGGAGTGAGGAAAAATGATAAAACACCTATACACGGCGGGCACACCCACAACAAAGGCCCTGGTGCTTGATAAAGACAGGAGATGACTTCTAACAAACCACATAGCATGAAATATGTGAGTGAATATATATAAAAAGGTGAGTGTAGATATGTACAAGTCTCAAGAGCCCTCATATGAGAGGTGACTCTGAGCAAAAAGAAGACCAGTGCAGAAGCAGAGAAGGATGTCGGAGCTGAAGCACAGTCGATGACGAAGGCTCGCGTCGATGTGAGACAAAGCACTCCGAGGTGATAGTGGCAGCGGAAAAAAGGTAACATCGATGAGGAGGATGGTGGTGCAGTCTCTACTAATGACACGGGTGCTACGTACCTGAAGCAGAGAGGGCTGCCGTCCCGAGTGGTGCAAGCTCTAGTGACACGGATGCTGCGTACCTGAAGGAGAGAGGGTTGCGTCCCGAAGTAGCAGAGAGGGCTGTGTCCCGATGTAGCAGAGAGGGCTGCTGTCCCGATGTAGGGCTGATGTGAGGCTGAAGATAATCAGGATGACCATGGGTTCCTCCAGTGGAAGCCCAAACCTGCAATGCAGCCTCTGCATCCTCACCACCTCACAAGTAGCATCACAAGCAGCCCGGTACTCTGCCTCTGTCATCGACAAGGCAAAAGATGACTGCCTCTTACTGCTCCGTAAAACTGCTCCTGGGTCGGAAGTAGATCTCCTCGTGTCCGGATCTCCTCCCTAAACTGAGTCACTCCAACCGTGGAGTCGAACTCCATCCAACAATCCCCCTCCTGTGTACAAGAGTCCATGATCCTTCACATGCCGCAGAAACCACAGGAAACGCAATCCTGTCTCCCAAAGAGTCATTCGCAAACATGAGCTCAACCGCCTCATCAGGAAGCTCCCGTCCAATCTAGTGTCCATCAACCAGATCAATGAACCATTCTGCTTCTGAGTCAAAGAGGCATCACACTGCTCACAAGGATCAACACCTGTTACAGTGCAAAAACAAGTCCTGGAAACCTGATGAAGACCACGCAAGGCCTTCTGAAACCTGTCAACCACCCCCTCTGAATCCGGAACCACAAAGCCTGGAGAAACCACCTCCTTCTGCAAGTAATCAACTGCCACTTGCTTGGCTTTCCGAAAGGTCCCCGTGGAAAGAATATCCTCATCTACAAGAGTTTCTTTGTCCCAAATACTACTAGACATCAGAGCATAAGTTACCTGTTCAGTTTCCTCTGACTGACGAACACAAGAACTACCAACATCAGTATTGGAGAGTTCCTGCCAACTGCTGCCATTTACTGGCAAGCTATCCACCATCTGGTCCCAGAAAGCCTACACCTGTAACGTATCCACACTTAAGTGGCCATTACCAAACTGCCACTCATCACAAACCTGAAGACCTGGGAGAGAGAGTGCTGAAAGCTTGTAAACTCCATTCTCCACTCTGCCTTCCCAAACCACTTGGCCTATTGCTTTGTCCCGAGAGCAACAAAATGCTCATCAAACTCCACCCATACGCCAGTCTTGCAAACCTGATGTACTAACAACAGATGAAAACCAAGGAACGGAACATACAACACCTGGGAGGAATGCTTCCCCCCTCTGCCATCGGGAACTATCTCCATCCTGCCCTCACTGTGAACTTATCCCCAGTAAGAATGTGACCAGAAAGCCTAAAGAGATCCTGTAAACTAGAGCGGGAAGGAGTCATGTGCCTGGAAGCACCACTGTCTAGAATCCACTCCCGAGTATCCATTGCGGAGAATCCTCCAATCTCCTCCCTGCCTGAGAAAAATGAAACATCAGTGTCCACCACCTCCAGGTGCACAAAAGCTGGAGTCTTCATGATTGCTGCTGAGGAATCTTCACCCTTCTCGGTCTTCCGCTTGAGACACTGCCTCCAATAGTGGCCTTCCTCGCCACAATCATTACAGGTCCTCTCTGCCTTTAGTTTCTCGCGGTCAGTAACGGACTTCTTCTCAGAAGACTTCTCCGACGAAGCCTTCCCTTTGCCCGTGTTACAGCCTTTCAACCATTGGCCAGTTAAGGCCTCCGAACCTCCACCCTGAGGAGAGTTCGTGAATCGTTCCTCCTGGTCCAAGACCATGGACACAAGCTCCTCCCACGTGATGATGCTAAGCCTGCCACTGGTAATCAAAGACGAGTAAAATGCTGAGTACTGAGAGGGCAAGTGCGACAGCAACGTTATGGCCATGTTCTCTGACGATATCTCCTTCCTCGCCTGAAGAACTTCCTGCTGAAGAGCCTGCAACTTGTTAATATGCTCCCGCATCGTCGACGACTTTGCAAGGCTCATAACCCGCATTTGTACTTCCAAGGAAATCCTCTTCATGGGCGATACCCTATTGTAAAGAGAGGCCAAATGCTGCCATATACCTCTGGCCAGCGTCATATGCTTTACATGATTGATTACCTGCGGTGTGCAATTGAGAAAGATAAACGAACGGACCCTGGCGTTGACACGATCCCACATTTGTGTCTGAGCCTCTCGGTCCTTTCGGATTGACGGTAACTCCCCTTCCTCTACTTCCGGCCGTGGAACCCCAACAACGACGAAATCAGCAAGGTCGTAAGACTCCAGAATAGATTCCATCATAACCTTCCGTATGCTGTAGTTACTCCCGTCCAACTAACGGTCCACCGAGAACGTGGGGAGTGTCGGGATCTTCACATGCCTCTCGGCCATCTTAAACAGATCTTCCATTGCCGAGATGTACACTGAAAAGGGTGGGTGGGTTGGAACAAAGAAGAACTAACACCTGCAAGTGGCTGTCCAGCAAATCAGCCCGCCGTCCTCTTGCTTCTCCTCTTCCCGAACAGTCCCGTACGGTCCACCAATCAGCAACACAACAGTCCTCCTCTTGCTCACACAAATCCCAAGAACTATCTAGAGCCTAGGCTCTGATACCATGTCAGAATACGCAACGGAGATGAAGACCAGATCTGGGAACACAAGAGCAAAACACAATGCAGAAAATCACAGCACGAGAGAGAGAGAGATAGAGGCGTGTAACTCTACTCTATATACACAAGAAGATCCCGAGGAATGATACAAAAAATGACAAGGGGCTGGGGGCCTTTTTATATGGCCCCCCATCAGCAGTCGGCCTGCTGTAGGGCAGTCGATTGGACACAAAAAACCTCCACGACTGAAAAATCATAGTCAGTTAGCAACAGAGTGGGTCGGCCAGCATTAGAGAAGTCCCACGACTCATGCAGTGCAGTCGGCCACTTCCAGAATCTCCACAGATGCAGTCGGCCAGGTTCAAGGTCCTCTTGCCACTACTAGACTGCCTCCCATGCCACAGAAAAATAGGAAAAAAATGGGAAAAAATACGGAGAGTGGGGAAAAATGAGAAAACACCTCATAAGGGCAAGCACACCCACAACAAAGGCCCTGGTGTATAAAAATAGATAGGAGATGACTTCTAACAAGTGAATATATATAAAAAGGTGAGTGCAAATATGTACAAGAGCCCTCATATGAGAGGTGACTCTGAGCAAAAAGAAGACCAATGAAGAAGCAAAGAAGGACGTCGGAGCTGAAGCACGGTCGATGACGAATGCTTGCGTCGATGTGAGGCAAAGCACTCCAAGCAGCGGAAAAAAGGTAACGTCGATGACGAGGATGGTGGTGCAGTCTCTAATGACACGGGTGCTGCGTACCTGAAGCAAAGAGGGCTGGTGTCCCGAGTGGTGCAAGCTCTGGTGCCACGGGTGCTGCATACCTGAAGGAGAGAGGGCTCCGTCCTAAAGTAGCAGAGAGGGCTGCGTCCCGAAGTAGCACAGAGGACTGCGGTCCCGATGTAGGGCTGATGTGAGGCTGAAGATAAACGCTGATGTCAGCCCAGATGTAAGCGCTGAAGACAGGCTGAAGAAAGGCTGAGGTAAGCCTGAAGTAAACGCAGATGTAAGCCTGAGGACAGGCTAATGTAAACGATGAAAGGCTCAGATGATCAGCGCTGATGTACACCTGATGTAAACGCAGATGTAAGCCTGAGGACAAGCTGATGTAAAGCGCTAATAGGGCTGCAGCAAAACGCAGGTGTCTGCTGAAGCAAAACGCTGGTGTAAGCTGATGTATAAACGCTGATATGTGCCCTGAAGTAGGCGCTGGCATATGCTGAGGTGAAACACAGATGTGAGCTGATGTATGCTTGATGCAAGCGCCAGAATACAGCCTGATGTTGGCTGATGTGAGCCCTCCTGATGGCGGCCTGGACCAGCAGAGGAAAACGCAGAGTGAACCCCTGCCTGGTGAAGGCGGCCAGATGGTACCTGATATGGCGATGAAGTGGTACTCACTTGATGAGGTATGAGGCAATGCTATTTATAGCAGAGAGGGGTGCTGGTCGGTCATCATAAAGGTGTAGGCCAGCAGCCAAGACAAAAAAACCTCAAAAAAAATAAAATATAAAATAATCCAAAAAATCCCTTTTTAGGGCTAGAAAAGTCATGTTTCTTCATAGTGCGGTGCAAAAAATCCTCCAAAGAGTCTGAAGGAACAACCTCCTCATAAAAGGCACAAAGCTCGCGAAGATATGGTACATCTGAATACCGAGAAGGTCTCCGGAAGAAGCCACGAGAAGATCGAGAAGATATCGAAGACGAAACACCAGGATCAATCTGGAGAGAGAAGCCCTCAAGAGACGAAACCATAGATGGCTCCGAAAAATGTGGTACCTCCTCTTCATCTGCAACAAGTATCAGGACCGAAGTAGAATCCTCCTCTGAAGAAGAAGGAAATGAAACGACCACTGGAACAAACTAATCATCAGTGATAGTTGAATTTGCCAGGTTCGAAGTAGGGACAGGCTCCAAGATAGTGGAAGATGCCTCCTCTGAAACATAAGAAGGAGAAGCAACTGCCAGGAGAGAAGCCGCCAAAGTAGGAAGCTCCAGAATATGTGAGGATATATCAACAAAATCATCCACCTACTCTGTAGAAGAACCATTATCCTCCTCTAAAAGAGAGGAGAGAAACTCTGCAATAATAGCATCAACATGAAACAACACAAGGAAGGGAAGATACTCATCCAAAGGGATGAGAGGGGAAGAGAAGAGAATCCCCACGAGGGGAGAATGGTGGTCTCCAGAAGCCATCACCTCCAAGAGCCCAAGCCCCCTTTAGAAAGACTAGAAGAGAGGGTG
Source organism: Cibotium barometz (assembly GCF_041138505.1). Lineage (NCBI taxonomy): Eukaryota > Viridiplantae > Streptophyta > Polypodiopsida > Cyatheales > Cibotiaceae > Cibotium > Cibotium barometz. Next base: position 38,487,261 of record NC_141059.1, on the reverse strand, counting down.
GGTGAGAGGGAACCAGAAAGAGAAGAGAATAGAATGACCTCAAGTGGTAAAGGCTGTAAAGCAGCTCTGTAGAAAGAAATTGCATCACTTGAGGCAGTCCCGACTGAAAACGCAACTCCACAAGAAAACGCAAGTTACTGATGAAGAAAACGCAGCAGTAACGGCTCCTATATGATGTAAACAGTCAACAGCAGCATGGGAATAGAAAACGCAGGTCCCTGTAGATGTTTCCCACTCTGATACCATGAAAGAATGGGTACTATGCTATGATACCCACAAAGAAATGCTGCAAGAACTGTACAACACTGTATATGGACAGCAAGCATAAAGGAGAAAAGAAGATCACTACTAAATATCACCAAAAAAGGTAGTACATCACATGGAGCAGCATGAGGGAGGTCCCGTAGATGCTGCCATTTCACTGCAGAAGCTGAAAAGAGAGATAATCTAAGGGAAAAGGGAGCCAGCCCTTTTATACTACCTCAGTATGCTGGTCGGCCAGCTGTAGCAAAAAATGCTATAAAATGCCTTAAAAATACCCAAAAATGGTAGAAAAAATGCTAAATAATCTCTGCTAAGATATGCCAATGCAAGGCTTCATATGGAGCTAGATACAAGCATGATTATGCATGGGAAAGTCCATCTGGGGATGAAATAATTTCCAACACTTGGTACAATGCTGGCCAACTCCTTATATACTGGCCAACTGGGTGATTTCTCAGCCGTGGGTTTTTTATGTGCTGTCCAGCCTGTCCAGCCTGTTTTGGGCTGGCCGACCAGCAGCCTATTGCCATATATATAGGCCCTCCCCTCCCCACACTCCATTGTATCATATTGTACCGGATCTTGTGTATAGAGCAAAGTTTATACAGCTTCTCTCTCTCTCTCTCTCTCTCTCTCTCTCTCTCTCTCTCTCTCTCTCTCTCTCGTTTTGCTCTCTACTGCATTTGTCTCATATTTGAGCTGTGCATTCCGACATGGCATCAGAGCCCCAAGTGGCTTGGAGCTTGGAGACAGTGGGAGCTTGAGGGTTTGCTGATTTGTGGTGCTGATTGGAGATTGCTTGGGCTGTTCGAGACTTGGAGATCGGGTAGAAGGAGGCCATCATCGTTGGACAGCCACCTTGCCTATTATCTGCAGCCTCTTCTTCATTTTTTTATCCACCCACTCTTCCTTCACAAGACCTAGTGAACCCTTGAGATGGCAGATTTGCTTGAGATGGCTGAGAAGCACATGAAGATCCCTTCTCTCCCCACATTCCCGATGGATCGACAATTGGATGGAACCAACTACGGCATATGGAAAGTAATGATGGAGTCTGTCTTGGAGTCTTATGACTTGGCTGATTTCATTGTGGTTGGTATTCCATGGCCGGAGTTGGTGGACTGGGAGCTTTTACCCTCTACTCGGAAAGAACAGGAGGCTAAGGCACAGTTGTGGGATCGTGTCAATGCCCGTGTGCGTTCTTTTATCTTCCTTAATTGTGGTAGAAGGCACGCAGGTCACATCCTGATTGGTGACAAGTCCACTATCCCTATTCATAGTGAGGGCAGGTTAGAGATCGTTCCTGATGGCAGAGGGGGGAAGCATTCCTCCCACGTTCTTTATGTCCCATCCCTTGGTTTTCATCTGTCGTCAATGCATGAGGTTCGCAAGACAGGCGTACGGGTGGAGTTTGATGAGCATTTTGTTGCTCTACAAGACAAAGTAATAGGCCAAATTGTATCGGAAGGCGGAGTGGAGAATGGGATCTACAAACTCTCAACACTCTCTCTTACAAGTTCTCAGTTAGGTGATTTGTGGCCGTTTCATCATGACCACTTGAAAGTGGAGACGCTCCGGCAGGCTTTTCGGGACCAAATGGCCAGATGGCAGCAGGCAGGAACATTCCAGTTCTTGCGTTTGTCAGTCAGACGAGCCTTTGCAAGTGAACTATGCTTTGATGTCTCATATCATTCGGGACAAAGAGCCTCCTGTAGTTGAGGAAGCTCTTGAAAGAGTGCACAGAGTGGAAGCATACAAGCACTAGAGTGTGCTGAGAGAGTGCGAGAAATGAACTATGCTTTGATGTCTCATATCATTCGGGACAAAGAGCCTCCTGTAGTTGAGGAAGCTCTTGAAAGAGTGCACAGAGTGGAAGCATACAAGCACTAGAGTGTGCTGAGAGAGTGCGAGAGAGAGTGAGATATGAAGCAACTATGCTGAATATACTGCACTAAAACAGTCCCAAGCAAGCGACATGAATAGTCTCATAAGTGAGGGAAGCAAATGGAAGGCTAGACCATGAGAAATGAAAGAGGCAAGCCCACCTATTTATAGGTAAGTAGGGCTGGCCGATTGGACACCATGTAGCTGGCCGACTGGGCATGAAGCACCCGACCTGGGAAAAATGCTAGAAAAATAGGGTAGCCAGCCCACAACCATGGGCCATGAAAAAGGACCAAAAGGGGACTCCAGAGATGAGCAAAAATTGGGGATGAATGTGCTAACACCCCCTCTCAGCACTAGATGCTGAACAAACTCCGAGAAGCTGAAGATGAGGAGCCAAGGAAGCCTAAGAAATCGGCTTGGTGAACAAATCTGTTGCATTCTCCGCTGAAGGACAATACTCCAAAAGCAAATCTCCAACAGGAACCCGTTCACGAACATAGTGATATTGTATCTCAATGTGTTTCGTACGAGCATGAAACACAGGATTCATGGTGATGGCGATGCAACTCTGAGTGTCGCACCAAAGAAGAGTAGATCCAGTAGGAAGAAAGCCAAGCTCCCCCAATAATCTCCGCAACCAAATCACCTCACATGTGGCATAAGAAACTGCATGATACTCCGCCTCTGTAGAGGAAAGCGCCACAATAGACTGCTTTTTATTGCTCCATAAAATGGCTCCAGACCCAAGTGAACAAACACAACCGGTAGTCAAACGCCAAGAAGAAAGCACCCTTGGCCATAGAAGATGCAAAAGTCCAAAGTACCATGCAGATATCGAAGAACTCGAAGAGCACACTGCCAATGTTGCTGACGGGGTTTGGATGTGAAAGAACTCGATAAGTTGATTGCGAAACAAGCATCCTATCGGGAGTAGGTCAACCAAACCAAACAACCGACGAGAACCTGATATTGTCCCTCATCAATCAAGAAGAGAAAACTTCTCACTAGTATCCATACGAGAAGATACTGATCTGCATCCAGTCATCTGAAACCTATCAAGTATCTCTCGTGTGTACTTATGCTAAGAGAAGAAAATACCCTTAGGGGTCTGCCGAATCTCAAAACCAAGAAAATAATGCAAAAGGCTGAGATCCGTCATCTCAAACTCTATCTCCAAAGTATCCATGACTGAACGATTGTCACAAAATAAGAACCTATAAAGATGAGGTCATCAACATAGACCACAATGATAACAATCAGCCCCCTCTCAAGAAGGATATAAAGGTTCAAATCTGCATGAGAACAACGCAGGCCAAGCTTCTAAAATCAATCCGCCGGTACCAAGCCCACGGAGCCTGCTTCAGACCATATAAAGCTTTCTTCAACCGGTACACCTGATCCTATTTGCCTAGAACCACAATGTTGGAAATTATTTCATCCCCAGATGGACTTTCCCATGCATATTCATGCTTGTATCTGGCTCCATATAAAGCCCTGCCTTGGCATATCTTAGCAGAGATTTTTCAACATTTTTTCTACCATTTTTTGGGTATTTTTTAGGCACTTTATAGCATTTTTGCTACAACCATGCTGTCGGCTTGCTACAGCTGGCCGACCAGCATACTGAGGTACTATAAAAGGGCTGGCTCCCCTTTTCCCTCATATCATCTCTCTTTTCAGCTTCTGTAGTGATAGGCAGCATCTACGGGACCTCCCTCATGCTGCTCCACATGATGTACTACCTTTTCTGGTGATATTCAGCAGTGATCTTCTTTTCTCCTTTATGCTTGCTGTCCCTATACAGTGTTGTACAGTTCTTGCAGCATTTCTGAGTGGCTATCTCAGCATAGTACCCATTCTTTTATGGTATCAAAGCGGGAAACATCTACAGGGACCTGCGTTTCTTTTTCCCATGCTGCTGTTGACTGTTTACAGCATATAGGAGCTGTTTACTGCTGCGTTTCTTCATCAGTAACCTGCATTTTACAGTGGAGCTACGGGACTGCCTCAAGTGCTGCAATTTCTTGCTACTGTAGGCTGCATTTTCTGCATAGCTTCTGTGTTTTCCGCATTTTCTCTTATTAGCTGAAAACCTCTTCATATGTGCTGAGGATAGGAACTCTGAGATAGACTGCTTCTTCTATTTTCAGATTCCCACCCTCCCTTCCCTTTCTTTCTTCTTTCTCTTGCTGTGCATAGCTTTAGAGGAGGTACTTTGTTTTCTTCAGCAGACATAGCTTCAGGAGACCCCCTCTCTACAGCCATTCCTTCTCCTATCTCTTCTCCCGCTCCATCACAGCCTGGATCCCTTGCTCCCGCTACTCCACAGGTGGTTCCTATTCCCAATCTTTCCTCTCTCAGTTTCTCTCATCCAGGTCTTGCTCCCACCCCTGCCCACATACCATCCTACAACCCTCCCCAAGTCAATGACTCCATGAAGCTTCCAGCAACCAACTATCATACTTGGTCTTTCTACACTCAGTTGTTGCTAGAAGGAGCTGGTGTGTGGATGGCTATCTCCACACCTCACTTGGTGGACCCTGCTTTGCAAAGCATATTGGATGCTCGGGCTCGTCTTATCATCATCCATTGCATGACTCCATCCATACAAGCACAGTTTGTCTCCTCCCGGAGTAATGCTCATCAAATGTGGACAGAGATCCAAAGGAGGTATGGGAGAGTTTCGAGTCAAGATTGCCAAATTGGAGTCAGATCTAGAGAAGCTTACCATCACTGAGTTAGATAACTTGATTGAGAAGATTGGAGAGTTCTCCCGTATCAAGCTGCAACTTGAGGAGTACGGGAGCACCATCAACAATCCCATCCATAAGCTTCTTGGTAAGTTGCCTACTTCCTTTGATTCTTTTAGGGGTAATATTTATTTCAGTGATCCTCTCCCCCCTTTTGAGGAAGTCGTGAGTTATCTCCATGACAAGTGCATGCTTCATGGAAAAGGCAAGTCAAATTCTACTTTTGTTGCCTCTAACAAGGGCAAGGGCAAAGGCAAAGGTGGAAAAGGAAACTCCAACAACAACAAGCGGAAAGTCACCACAAAGTCATCTTCTGACGACGACAATTTTGACAATTCTAAGAGCATCAAGGGTTCCAAGATGAAGGAATCTTGTGAGTTTTGTGGCCAACTTGGTCATTCAGAGGCCAAATGTTTTGCCCAACAGGCTGCTTCCCGCAAAGCTAAAGCAAAACAAGAGTCCTCCTCCAATGGCTCAGACACTTCACCCACAACAGATGGTTCAGATACTTCACCGACGACAGAGGAGAGTAAGAAGTCTCATGCTAAGATGGCTTTTCTTGCTGTCCATGATCCCCCTGTTCTTTCATCTTCACAGAAGCAGGATGAGTCCATCCTGGTGGTCACACAGGAGACTTCTAATTCAGAAGTCAGTGCCCTAGAGGATTATTTACAGGAGTTTTTGACAGACACCTTATCAGTTCCTATAAACCCCTTGGATGAGTATCTTCCTTCTCTTGTGCTATTTCATGCTGATGCTATTATTGCAAATTTTCTCTCCTCTCTTTCAGAGGAGGATAATGGTTCTTCTACAGAGCAGGTGGATGATTTTGTTGAGATATCCTCACATATTCTGGAGCTTCCTACTTTGGTGGCTTCTCTCTTGGCAGTTGCTTCTCCTTCTTATGTTTCAGAGGAGGTATCTTCCACTATCATGGAGCCTGTTCCTACTTCGAACTTGGCAAATTTAGCTATCACTAATGATCAGTTTGTTCCAGTGCCTTCTGCTTGTCCGCAAACACCACATCACGGCTCACAACAACTTTGTCGGCCTGCTAATCATATAGACAATATGCCTTGGACACAATACTGTATCTGAGAAAAGTCATGCACTGAGACTTTGAGTCCAACTTGGAGCGATGGTCCTTAGGCATATGTACATACGCCAAACAACCAAATACTTGAAAATGAACAACAGAGGGCTTCTCACCATGGAAAGCCTCATGTGGAGTTTTATCTGGAAGAGCAGCAATAGGAGACCTGTTTTGAATGTAGACAGCAGTAGAAGCCACCTCAGCCCAGAAACGTCGAGGTAATGAAGAATAGTACGGGCCATCTCCATGACGGTCCTATTCTTCCTCTCTGCAACTCCATTCTGTGATGGAGTATATATGCTATAGTAAGCTGTCTCCGAATGCCATGATTCTCGCAATATTGCTAAAACTCTTGGGATGTAAACTCACCCCCTCTGTCGGTCCTGAGAGCCTTGACCGAAGAACCGGTCTCTTTTTCCACCTCAACCCTCCAATCACAAAAGTGCTAAAAAGCCTCATCCTTGGACTTCAAAACAAAGACCCAAGTATATCTGGAGAAGTCATCCACCATCACGAGCATGTACGTCTTACTCAAAGACGTGGTACTCATAGGACCACATTAGTCAGCATGAACAAGAGCAAGTGATGTTGAAGATCTATGTGTTGCCTCCTTTGGAAAGGCGGCTCAGTGTTGCTTCCCTTGTAAACAAGAGGAACAAACAGGAGATGGAGCTTTGATGGTCGGTAAACCCTCAACCAACCCATCCTTCGAAGCTCGCTGTAGAAGTTGATAGCTCAAATGGCCAAACCGAGCATGCCAAAGAGCTAAAGAAGAACCAGAAGAAAGCAAAGCGGTCAACTTGTACAAACCACTATCTTGGACTCCCTCAGCCAAGATGTTACCAGTCTCCTTATTACGAATGGTAATCCCATAAGAGAAGATCACCTCCGCACCCTGAGCTGTAAGAGCACTCACTAACAAAAGGTTAAATGCCAAATCTGGAATGTACAGAACGTCAGAGAAATACCTCTTGTCCTCAGAGGAACGGAAGATGGGGATGGTGCCATGTCCATGAACTGGCACGGAAGAAGAATCACCCAAAGTGATCTCACATGTCCTGGCAATAAAGTCCTTGAACAGTAGCGTCGCTATCCACAATCCACGACCGCGACTGGGAAGTCACAAGAGCAAGTATACAATGAGTACCTACTAATAGAAGAATACCATCATCCTTCCTGGTCTGAGATACCACTGTAGAGGTAGAGTTCTCTGCTTCTTCATCCCGCTTCTTCTTGTGACATTGGGGCGATTTATGACCCTTCTTGCCACAGTAATGACACTCAATGTCCTTGTTTTTAGAAGATCTATTTTTGTCTTTGTCTTTATCCTTGTCGTTATCCTTGGAGTTCCTGTCAGAACCCCCTTTCCCTTTCTTCTATTGATTCTTCCCTTTATCTCATATAGCCAAAGCTCCATCAGAACCACTAGAGGTGCCACTCTGCTCCTCAAAGCGAGACTCAATCTGCATAATGGAGGGGAGAACTTCCTCCCAAGTAACTAAAACAGGATGTAATATGCAGAAGCTTCGGAGAAGGATCGGTACTTCAAAACTCAGAAATCAGCACTCTTTTCGCGACGGAATTAACGCACAAACTGAAAGGAGATGTGCAGAAAATAGAGAGAGAAAGGGGAGATGGAGAGGACACAGTATTGGGTCCCAATTACCCTCTGTAGGGCCCCCACCACGGATGGTGTATTTGCTGTATTAGAATGATGTAAATCTGAAAACAAATACAGAAAACTTGCCCTTTTCTTGGTTGGAAAATCCTGCCCTTGACCTTCAGTCCTTCACCCCTTTGCGTTAGCAACTTCTTGGCTGTCTTGGCCCTTGTTTGCTTGAGCACTTGGTGAATTATGAGATGCCTTCATTGTTTCTTGGCTGGAGTATTTATACTCCCCCTTTCATCCAGTCGGCCAGCTTTATAAAAGCCTCACGACTAGGTCTTTAGAAATAAAATGCTTTCACATTTATGCAAACTGCTGGCCACTCTGCGCATGGCTGCTGGGACAGTGCCAGGCTGCTGGGCACTCTGCGCATGGGTGTAAGACTGCCCCCTACACCTGGCCGACCTGCTAGGTAGGGTTTTTAGCCCTGTCGGCTGCCTGTCCAGAAGCACTAGGGCTGGCCGACAGCCCTTCCAGCCCATGCCATGGCTGGTGGGCACAGCCTGGGCCCTCCTGGCCCCTTGGGGGTGGTTCTACATCTCCCCCATGCCCACACTAAAAGTGCAAACCTTCGCACTGGGGTAGCCCTATGGGCTGGCCCCATCTCTACATGCAAACCTACATGCCCACAGAGGTCTGGCATCCAGTTGCAAACTAGATACACAGAACATCTGACATCATTCCAGAGGGAGACTCACAGCGCGGACTGGCACTGTTTCATGTGCAGGACACTGCACACCTGACCTTGGACTCATGTGCAGGACAATGCACACCTGACCTCGGACGACTGAGATGGATCCCTGGCTGACTCGTCCCGAACTGGGCTCACATGGGACCAGTTCACCGTCCCAGGTCCTGCACCTTCTGTACAGAAATGTCTACGTGGCATCCAAGTGCGGGATGCCGGTGACACAGGACGAGGAGAAGAAACGAGACTGAAAGTAAGCATCAAACCTCTCTAGAAGCTTGGAGAGAAGCCGAATAGCCATATCCTCTGTAGAGATATCCTTGCCACAAGCAGCAAGCTCATCCCAAAGATCTTTCATCTTCGAGATGAAAGAAGATAAAGATGGAAGGGTAGAAACTAACAAGTTTATAAGCTGTTTTTTCAAAGCCAAAATCTGTCCCGGAGACTTAATCTCGTAAAGATTTGCAAATGCCTTCCCAACTTCATGTGTAGTATCTAGAGAACAGAATCTTGACAATTCAACATCAAAAAAGAGAAAACACGACGATCATTTGCCTGCCAAATATCAATCTGTGCCTAAGTCACACCACCGGAAGCAAGGGTGGGACGGGAGGGTTGGCATTGGCAGGTGTAACACAAGCCAATCTTAGAGATCCACACCACGCAAGACTGATTTCACCTTCACCTTCCACAAAGTGTAGTTGGAGCCATCCAACTTTGCAGACTCAGAGAACATATGAAGTGTAATCAAGGCAACCATCACAAAAGCTTGGCCTCAATCTCAAACGAAAAATGCACAATCTTGGAAGGAGTGTCCACCACAGGTACCAGATGCCACCAATCCTCAAATCAAAACACCATCAACTGCAAAGAACACCTGTAAGGGGAGAAAACACAGCACAACAGATGCTGCTTCCCTGAAAATGAGGGGCCGACAGGTGTGAAGGGGGTTCTCAGTGATCAAACCGATGAAGGAAGACATGAATCTGCAGTGGAGAAGCTCTGGAAGAAGCCAGTCCACTAACAGCAGATCTGAGACGAAAAACGCAAAGTTGAAGGTGCTGAAAACTCAGAAGAAGCTGGAGCAGCAGAGGAACGCTGAACCGGGAGCGATGATACCATGAAAGAGTGCACAGAGCGGAAGCATACAAGCACTAGAATGTGCTGAGAGAGAGTGCGAGAGAGAGAGAGAGAGAGAGAGAGAGAGAGAGAGAGAGAGAGAGAGAGATATGAAGCAACTATGCTGAATATACTACACTAAAACAGTCCCAAGCAAGAGACATAAATAGTCTCATAAGTGAGGGAAGCAAAAGAAAGACTAGACTATGAGAAATGAAAGAGGCAAGCCCACCTAAGTAGGGCTTTCCGACTGGACACCTAATGCTGGCCGACTGGACACCATGTAGTTGGCTGACTGGGTATAAAGCACCTGACCTGGGAAAAATGCCAGAAAAATACATAAAAATAGGGTGGCCAGCCCACAACCAAGGGCCATGAAAAGGGACCCAAAGGGGACTCCAGAGATGAGCACAAACTGGGGATGAATGTGCTAATAGCTCTTTCCCAGGGGACTTGTAGGAAAGCCATGCAAGTGGCAGATGGTGACTTGCAGGAGGAGGTATCTATTGAGCAACCTCTAGGCTTTGAGGTTCCGGGTTCAGAGGGGGTGGTTTACAAGTTTCGGAAGGCCTTGTATGGTCTTCACCAGGTTCCCAAGACTTGGCATACCAAAGTTACAGTTGATGATCCTTGTGAGCAGGTTGATGCCTCCTTGTATCGAGATTCGAAAGTGGTTTGGTTCATTGATTTGGTTGCTGAACACCAGATTGGACTTGACCTTCCCGGTGGGGCTGTTGAGCTCATTCATGCAAACGCCTTTGAAGACTCATTGGGACGCAGGATTGTGGATCTTGCGGTATCTGCAAGGTACGAAGGATCTTGGACTCTTCTATGACACTAGAGGGGGAACGACGGAACGAGTCAAACTTCAAGGTTGGAGTGACTCAGATTGGCGAGGAGATTTAGACACGAGGAGATCTACATCAGGCTACAGATTTACCCTTGGCTCAGGAGCTATATCATGGAGCAGCAAGAGGCAGCCAACTATTGGCTTGTCGTCTACAAAGGCAGAGTACCGGGCTACTTGTGGTGCTACTTGCGAGGTGGTGGTGTTGTAGAGGTTACTTGGCGAGATTGGGATTCCACAAGAGGAACCCATGGTCTGTCAGAATATGCAACGGAAATGATATCCAAACTTGGGTAGACAAGAGCAAGTAGACTGCAGAAAATAATCAGCACAAGAAACACAGAGAGATGTGTGTAAACTCTTCTCTATACACAAGATCCCGGAAATACTGAATGAGAAAGTGGAGGAGGATGAGGGGCAATATATACAATCCCACATGAGCAATCGGCCAGCCTCAGATGGTGCCCACGACTCAGATAATGTCCACGACTGCTGTAAATAGCAGTCGGCCAGCAACAGATGCCCCACGCCTGGACAGAACAAGTCGGCCAGCACTCCTACAGCCCACGACTGATACAGATGCAGTCGGCCAGCTTCAGAGTGCTCCTCAACTGGCAGCCCTCCAGCCACTAGAAAAAAATGGGAAAAATAGGAAAAAATACGGGGAGTGTGGAAAAATGATATACGGGCGAGCACACCCACAACAGAGGCCCTGGTGTATACAAATAGACAGGAGATGACTTCTAACACCCCCTCTCAGCTCCTGGCTGTGTAACCAACCCCAGGGAGCTGGAGTGCCGCCTGAGCGTAGCCTGAGGTAGAGACTTCGTGAAGAGGTCCGCCGCATTGTCCTCCGTCGAACAATAAAGTAGCAAGATGTCACCCGCCAAGATCTTCTCACGAACAAAGTGATACTGTATCTCTATATGCTTGGTCCCGGCATGGAAAACCGGGTTCCGAGCAATAGCTATACAACTCTGGTTATCACACTGGATGACTGTGGGCTCCCTCTGTGGAAACCCCATCTCGCCTAGCAGCCTCCGCAGCCATACAACCTCACAAGCAGCACCACAAGCAGCCCGATACTCTGCCTCTGGCGAAGAAAGGGCAATAGTTGGCTGCTTCTTGCTGCTCCAAGAAACCGCTCCTGAGCCGAGGGTAAAAGTGTATCCTGAAGTAGATCTCCTCGTGTCTGGATCTCCTCCCCAATCTGAGTCACTCCAACCTTGGAGCTTGACTCCATTCCCTCCTGTGTAAAAGAGTCCCAGATCCTTCGTACTCTGCAGATACCGCAAGATCCGCAATCCTGCGTCCCAATGAGTCTTCAATGGCGTCTGCATAAAAGAGCTCAACAGCCCCACGGAGAAGCTCAAGTCCAATCTGGTGTTAAGCAACCAGATCAATGAACCAACCAACTTCCGATACTGCGAGGCATCAACTGGCTCACAAGGATCTGTAACAGTTAACTTTGTGTTCGGGCCCATCGGCGAAGTAATAGGCTTGCAGTTCTCCATCCCAAAGGCCTCAAGCAACTCATGAACATACCGCTGCTGAGAGACGAAAAACCCCCTCTGGGTCTGCCAGATCTCCAATCCCAAGAAGAAGTGGAGTAAGCCTAAGTCGGTCATCTCAAACTCCTTTGACAAGGCAGCCTTCGTCACTCCAATGTGCTCCACATGACCGCCGGTGAGAATGAGATCATCCACATAAAGGATGATGAGTGTGACCATGCCGCGTTCCCGAAAGAGATACAGGTTCGGATCTGCAACCGATCTCTGGAATCCAGTCCAAATAAAGAAGGAATCAATCTTCTGATTCCAAGCCCTCGGAGCCTGCTTAAGACCATACAAGGCCTTACGTAACCTGTAAACCATCCCTTCCAATCCTGGAACAATAAAGCCTGGAGGCTGCTCAACGTACACCTCCTCCTGCAGGTCACCATTAAGGAACGCCGATTTTACATCCATCTGGTACACGGGCCACCTCTGAGAAGAAGCAAGGGCAAGAACGGTCCGAATCGTGGTCATCCGCGCTGTCGGTGCAAAGGTATCCTCGTAGTCGATGCCTGGCCGCTGAGCATAACCCTTAGCCACGAGCCTGGCTTTGTGTTTGTCCACCGACCCATCAGCCGCGTACTTGGTCTTAAAGACCCGTTTGACACCAATGACTGACCGCTTCGACGGCCTCGGTACCAACTCCCAAGTGTTGTTCTTCTCGATGGCGTCAAGTTCCACCTGCATGGCTTCCCTCCAAGTATCCTGTGAAAGGGCTTCCTTTACGGAAGTGGGCTCTTTATCCCGCATGATACGAGACATAAGAGCATAGTTCACCTGAAGAAGCTCCGCCGTGTTGCTTTTATCTCGAACTCGATGTGATCTTCGAGGGCCGTCCTTTGTGGTCCACTCGGAGGGTAGCTCCGTGACACCTGACTTACGAAGGGTGTCTAACAACCACCTAGGTACTCGAACAGATCGTGGAGCCTCCTGTGATCGCGGGGGCTCAACTCCAGCTGCGGGCTCAACCTCCTGTGATGACTGAGGTGGATCAACTGGAGTGGTAGACTGGGAATCATCATCAGACTCTGGATCTCCAAGAAGTGGCGGCTCCTCGACAGTGGATGCTGGAACATGCTCGTCAAAGACCACATCCCAGCTGACAACAATCTCGTTCCTCTCTGGATCATACAACCTGTATCCCTTGGAAAGAGAGTTATACCCCACAAATACCAGCTTGCGGGACTTGGAGTCAAGCTTCCCCCTCTGCTTCTTCGGAATATGTACATACGCGTCACTCCCAAAGACACGGAAGTGTGAGACATCGGGTTTCCTGCCAAAATATGCTTCAAATGGAGTCATATGGGGTACAGAAGTCGTCGGAGAGCGGTTAATGGTATGGACAGCTGTTGCCACAGCCTCACCCCAAAGTGGACGAGGAAGATCTCGATGCTCCAGCATGGTCCTCGCCATCTCCACCACAGTCCTGTTCTTACATTCAACAACTCCATTCTCCGAAGGCGATCCTGTATTGGCCAATTCCCTCTTGATGCCATGATCTGCACAAAACCGGAAAAATATAGTCGAGGAGAATTCACCTCCTTTGTCAGCCCTGAGAGTCTTAACCTGAAATCCAGACTCTTTCTCCACCATCACGTGCCAATCCTTGAACCGAGCAAAAGCCTGGTCCTTCTGTGAAAGAAAGTAGACCCACGTGAATCTGGTACAATCATCAACAAGCAGCATGAAGTAGAGAGATCCTCCCAAGGATGGTATCTGTTGTGGTCCACACAAGTCAGTGTGAATCAACTCCAAAGGTTTCGAAGCCCGCCTGGAAGCCTGCTTCGGAAAGGATTCCCTGTGCTGCTTACCACGTATGCAAGAACTGCAGCGTCCTTGCCTACTACCAACATTTGGCAAGCCAACCACTATCTGGTCCCGGAAGGCGCGCCGCAAAGCATCCACATTTAAGTGGCCAAAACGAAAGTGCCACAAATCTCCGACCTGAGAGCCTGTCAGTGAGGAGAGTGCAAAGAGCTTGTAGATGCCGTTCTCCACACCGCCTTCCCAAACAACTTTGCCTGTCTCACGGTCCCTTAGAGCAACTGAATGCTCCTCAAATTCCACCCGAAAGCCAGTCTTGCATACCTCATGCACTGACAAAAGATGAAAGCCCAGAGCAGGGACATAAAGAACACGGGAAGCATGCTTGCCCCCCTTGCCGTCGGGAATAATCTCCATCCGGCCCTCACTATGTATCGGAATAGTGGAGTTATCGCCAATAAAAATACGACCTGACTGCCGTTTCAGATCCAGGAAGAAGTCACGGGATGGAGTCATGTGCCTGAAAGCACCACTGTCGAGAATCCATTCCCAGGTATCCTTTGCGGTGAAGCCAATTGCCTCCTCGCTCGAAGACGATGAATCATCGGAGTCCACCATCTCCAAGTGCACAAATGCCGGAGTCTTCGCAGCTGAGGCTGAGGAATCAGCACTCTTCCCTGTCCGCTTGGGGCACTTCCTCCAGTAGTGGCCTTTCTCGCCACAATCATTACACGATCTTTTGGCCTTCAGCTTCTCTCGTTCTGGATCAGGCTTCTTCTCGGAAGACTTATCTGGTGAAGCCTTCCCTTTGCCCTTGTTGGTATTACGGCCTTTCGACTGTTGGCCAGTTAAGGCCTCCGAACCTCCACCGTGAGGAGGGTTCGTGAAACGTTCCTCCTGGTCCAGGACCATTGGCACAAGCTCCTCCCAAGTAATGGTGCTGAGCCTGCCACTCGTGATCAACGAGGAATAGAAAGCGGAATACTGACCAGGCAAGTGGGAAAGTAACGTGATGGCCATATCTTCGGATGATATCTCTTTCCCAGCTTGAAGGACTTCCTGCTGAAGGGCCTGCAGCTTGTTAATGTGTTCCCGCATCGTCGAAGACTTTGCAGGGTTCATAACCCGCATCTGCACTTCCAAGGATATCCGCTTCATGGGTGACACCCTGTTGTACAAAGAAGCCAAGTGCTCCCATATGCCTCTCGCCAGCGTCATGTGCTTCACATGGTTGATCACCTGTGATGTGCAATTGAGGAATATAAACGACCGGACCCTGGCGTTGACACGGTCCCACATTTGTGCCTGTGCCTCTCGGTCCTTCCTCGTCGATAATAACTCCCCTTCCTCAGCTTCCGGCCTTGGCACCCCTTTGATAATAAAATCAGCAAGATCATATGACTCCAGAACTGACTCCATCATGACCTTCCAGATGCCATAATTGGACCCGTCCAACTGCCGATCCACTGGGAACGTGGGGAGAGTCGGAATCTTCACATGCTTCTCTGCCATCTCGAGTAAATCCGCCATCTCGGAGAGTAACCTGAAAGGGTGGGTGGGTGGGAAAAATCTGAAAATCAGAAAATATGCAAGTGGCTGTCCAGCCCCTTTGCCCGCCTTCCTCTTGCACCTTCACTTCCCGTTCAGCCCGAAACAGTCCACCGATCAGCAACCTGTTGCTCCCCCTCTTGCTCAGAAAAACGCCCAAGATCTCCTAGAGCCTAGGGCTCTGATACCATGTCAGAATATGCAGCGGAAATGATATCCAAACTTGGGTAGACAAGAGCAAGTAGACTGCAGAAAATAATCAGCACAAGAAACACAGAGAGATGTGTGTAAACTCTTCTCTATACACAAGATCCCGGAAATACTGAATGAGAAAGTGGAGGAGGATGAGGGGCAATATATACAATCCCACATGAGCAGTCGGCTAGCCTCAGATGGTGCCCACGACTGAGATAATGTCCACGACTGCTGTAAATAGTAGTCGGCCAGCAACAGATGCCCCACGCCTGGACAGAACAAGTCGGCCAGCACTCCTACAGCCCACGACTGATACAGATGCAGTCGGCCAGCTTCAGAGTGCTCCTGGCATCAACTGGCAGCCCTCCAGCCACTAGAAAAAAATGGGAAAAATAGGAAAAAATACGAGGAGTGTGGAAAAATGATATACGGGCGGGCACACCCACAACAGAGGCCCTGGTGTATACAAATAGACAGGAGATGACTTCTAACATGGTCATCCAGAGTCACTTTGTTCATGAGAAGTTTTTTACTGATGACATCTTGCTAGAGTTTCGTTCGACGGAGGACAATGCAGCAGACCTCTTCATGAAGTCTCTACCTCAGGCTATGCTCCGGCAGCACTCCAGCTCACTGGGGTTGGTTCCACATCCAGGAGCTGAGAGAGGGTGTTAGCACTCATCTCCTATCTGTACATTACACACTAGGGCCTTTGTTGTGGGTGTGCCCACCCAATAAGGTGTATCTCCATTTTTCCCCACTTTCCATGGTGTTTCCCCAGTTTTGCTGGATGTGGGAGGGCTGTTTTTGTGCTGTCGGCTGTTGTACTACTGGCTAACTAGGTTTGCCTCTTGGTGCAGTGCTGGCCGACTCCTTATATACTGGCCAACTGGGTGATTTCTCAGTCGTGGGTTTTTTATGTGCTGTTGGCCTGTTTTGGGCCCTGCCCTCTCCACACTCCATTTTATCATATTGTACCAGATCTTGTGTATAGAGCAGAGTTTATACAACTTCTCTCTGTTTTCTGCGTTTGCTCTCTACTTCATTTGTCTCATATTTCCGTTGTGCACTCCGACGGTTACTGCTCTTTAATGTGAAGAATTGACTCCTATTCATCTCGTGCTACTGCAAACGCGCATGGACCTCTGTGTGTGCAGTCCTACTACCATTCACGCCAGTTCTTTCGAGGTTTGCTGCTGTTGGCATCTTGTTGGAATTGTGTTTTTGTTGCCATAGCAGAGTTGACTGTGCGCACAGCCATAGGGAGCCCGGGTGAAGTTGTGTGCTACTATTCTTTCATCATGTGGGACTGAAAACGCAAAGGCATATGCTGTTTTTCATCTCCTTGAGTGGCGATCTACTGAAAATGCTGATCTTCATCACGTAGAGGTGAAAACGCAAGAGCTTCTGCTGCTGCTGCCACTCGTCATTTGAAGAAAGGGTCTAGTGAAAAAAGCAAATTCGCTGCTGGTTCTTCAACTCGTGGAGGGAGGAAACATTATTCAACCCATCTTCAGCAAAACACAAGAGTGGTGCAGCCAAGTTGCCGAGAGGACTGTTTTCAGTTCAAACGCATAGGGCGTAAGCTGTTTTTTCTGCTATGCAAGTGGTGTTTTGGACATAGTCACAGGGAATGGGCATTTTTAGACTCGGGAATGTTGGGGATGGCAGCATCTGCCCGTTCCCATTCCCATCCCATGTCACTCTACAGTAACAGGGAATGGCCATTCTCAACCTTTTCCGTCCCCGTTCCCCGTGCCCATTTCCCGTCCCGTATGACTATGGTTTTGGATGCAAATACAAGGATTCTTGCACTATTGGTTAAGGTTTTTGGCATAAGTGTTGGTTTAGGTTTGAGGCATGGCATCTCTACTACCTATTGGGTTCTCAAAGCTAAGCAAGTTGAATGGATCCAACTATCCATCATGGAAAGTAAAGATCCGGAGTCAACTTGTTGCCTACAAGCTGTGGAAAATTGTTGAAGGCAAGGAGTTGAAACCAGCAGGGCCAAAGAAGAGTCTCACATTGTCACGTGCACGCCTATGCCATGGCTAATCTCCAGCATGAACAGCATAATCCATGATTAGGACAGCATTTAGAGCATCATCAGCATCAGCATCATGGAGGAGTAATAAGTACCCAGTCGGCAGCCACAACAGCAGTGAGCTGCCAGCAAGGGACTTAGGCAGCTAGTCGACCAAGCATTAGGGAGGTGACACCAGGTTTGGACCAGCAAGGAAATAAGCGCAGCATTTAATAGGCTTTTTAGCAATATTTCTTGTCCAAGAGCTGGCCGGCAGCAGCAACGGCTGGCCAACAAGCATCCCTACATCATATAAAAGCATAAGACATTCATTTGCATAATTAACTCAGCACATTCAGCAGTTTAAGTCATTCATCATTGTGGAAGTCGGGCCACAGGTCACCCCTAGGGGGAGACCAAGGGCCTAGATTATGTACAGACTCTCATGTCACCTTTTTGTACCATATAAATAAGGAAACCTGACACCATCTCTCTCTTCTTCTCTCTCCTATCTCTTAATCATGTTTATTCAGTACCTTGTTCTTCATCAAGCTTAGGGCTATGGATAAGTCCAGCAAGGCTTCCGCGCATGCAACATTGGTATCAGAGCATTTAGGCTCAATCACTAAGCAAGTCCCAAGGAGGTACACAGATCCATCAAAAGAATGCAGCACGGTAGCAAATGGAGTGGTTTGCAATAGGAGAAGCCATAGTTGCATTCCGTACCCGTACTCATCCGATGTATACCTTCAATACTTTCCGTACCACTCCATACGTACCATACCTCGTACGGATAAGGTCTTTGTGTTAGAAGTCATCTCCTGTCTAGTTTTATACACCAGGGCCTTTGTTGTGGGTGTGCCCGCCCTTATGAGGTGTTTTCCCATTTTTCCCCACTCACCGCATTTTTCCCTTTTTCTGAGGCTTGGGAGGGCTGCCAGAGGGTGACAAGAGCAGTACACTGCTGGCCGACTGGGTGTTTATCAGTTTTGGGCACTCTTGCTGCTGGCTGACTGGTTTTCATCAGTCGTGGGCACCAGGTTGCTAGTCGACTGCATTTATGCAGTCGTGGGACCTCTGTCTTCAGTCGTGGGCACTTTAGTGCTGGCCGACTGCCCTCCCAGGGAGGTATATATAGGTCCTCAGCCCCCATACCTCATTTGTATCATATCTCGGGATCTTCTTGTGTATATAGAGCAGAGTTACACGCCTACATCTCTCTCTCTCTTGTGCTGTTTTTCTGCCTGCGTTTTTTGCTCTTGTGTTCCCAGATTTGGTCATCATCTCCGCTGCGTATTCTGACATGGTATCAAAGCCTAGGCTCTAGATAGGTCTTGGGATTTGTGTGAGCAAGAGGGGGACTGTTTTGTGACTGATTGGTGGACTGTTTTGGGCTGATCGGGAAGAGGAGAAGCAAGAGGAAGGCGGGCTGATTTGCTGGACAGCCACTTGCAGGTTTTATTTCTTCTTTGTTGCCACCCACCCACCCTTTTCAGAGTACATCCCCGCTATGGCAGATCTGTTTGAGATGGCCGAGAGACATGTGAAGATCCCGACACTCCCCACGTTCCCGATGGACCGTCAGTTGGACGGGAGCAACTACGGCATATGGAAGGTGATGATGGAATCTGTTCTGGAGTCTTACGATCTCGCTGATTTCGTCTTCGTTGGTGTTCCACGGCCGGAAGTAGAGGAAGGGGAGTTACCGTCAACCCGAAAGGACCGGGAGGCCCAGACACAGATGTGGGATCGTGTCAACGCCAGGGTCCGTTCGTTTATTTTCCTCAACTGCACACCACAGGTAATCAATCATGTAAAGCACATGACGCTGGCCAGAGGTATTTGGCAGCATTTGGCCTCACTTTACAACAGGGTATCGCTCATGAAGAGGATTTCCTTGGAAGTACAGATGCGGGTTATGAGCCCTGCAAAGTCGTCGACGATGCGGGAGCATATTAACAAGCTGCAGGCTCTTCAACAGGAAGTTCTTCAGGCTGGGAAGGAGATATCGTCAGAGGACATGGCCATCACGTTGCTGTCACATTTGCCCTCTTCGTACTCAGCATTTTACTCCTCTTTGATTACCAGTTGGCAGGCTCAGCACCATCACGTGGGAGGAGCTTGTGCCCATGGTCTTGGACCAAGAGGAACGATTCACGAACCCTCCTCAGGGTGGAGGTTCGGAGGCCTTTACTGGCCAACGGTCGAAAGGCCGTAACTCGGGCAAAGGGAAGGCTTCAACGGAGAAGTCTTCTGAGAAGAAGTCCGACGTTGACCGCGAGAAACTGAAGGCAGAGAGGACCTGTAATGATTGCGGCGAGAAAGGCCACTACTGGAGGCAGTGTCCCAAGCGGAAGACCGAGAAGGGTGAAGACTCCTCAGCAGCAATCATGAAGACTCCGGCTTTTGTGCACCTGGAGGTGATGGACACCGATGCTTCATTTTCTTCAGGCAGGGAGGAGATTGGAGGACTCTCCGCAATGGATACTCGGGAGTGGATTCTCGATAGTGGTGCTTCCAGGCACGACTCCTTCCCGTTCCGGTTTACACGATCTCTGCAGGCTTTCTGGTCATATTCTTACTGGGGATACGTCCACTATCCCAGTTCACAGTGAGGGCAGGATGGAGATAGTTCCCGATGGCAGAGGGGGGAAGCATTCCTCCTAGGTGTTGTATGTTCCGGCACTTGGTTTTCATCTGTTGTCAGTGCATCAGGTTTGCAAGACTGGCGTACGGGTGGAGTTTGATGAGCATTTTGTTGCTCTCCGGGACAAAGCAACCGGCCAAGTGGTTTGGGAAGGTGGAGTGGAGAATGGAGTTTACAGGCTTTCAGCACTCTCTCTCCCAGGTCCTCAGGATTGTGATAAGTGGCAGTCTGGTAATGGCTACTCAAGTGTGGATACGCTGCAGGTACAGGCTTTCCGAGACCAGATGGTGGATAGCATACCAGTAGATGGCAGCAGTTGGCAGGAACTTTCCAGTACTGAGGTTGGTAGTTCGTGTGTTCGTGAGTCAAAGGAAGCTGAACAGGTCACTTATGCTCTGATGTCTCGTCGTGTTCGGGACATAGAACTTCCAGTAGTTGAAGATGTTCTTTCCACGGGGACCTTTCGGAAAGCCAGGCAGGTGGCAGGTGCTTACTTGCAGAAGGAGGTGGTTTCTCCAGGCTTTGTGGTTCCGGATTCAGAGGGGGTGGTTGACAGGTTTCATCAGGTTTCCAGGACTTGTTTGTGCACCGTAACAGGTGTTGATCCTTGTGAGCAGTATGATGTCTCTTTGACTCAGAAGCTGTATGGTTCATTGATCTGGTTGATGGACACCAGATTGGACGGGAGCTTCCTGATGAGGCGGTTGAGCTCATGGTTGCAGATGTCTCTTTGGGAGGCAGGATTGCGTTTCCTGTGGTTTCTGCGGCATGCGAAGGATCATGGACTCTTGTACACAAGAGGGGGATTGTTGGATGGAGTCCGACTCCACGGTTGGAGTGACTCGGTTTAGGGAGGAGATCCGGACACGAGGAGATCTACTTCAGGCCCAGGAGCAGTTTTACAGAGCAGCAAGAGGTTACATTGCAGGTTTGGGCGTCCACTGGAGGAACCCATGGTCATCCAGAGGCACTTTGTTCGCGAACAGATCGTTGCTGATGACATCTTGCTAGAGTTCTGTTCGACGGAGGACAGTACGGTGGACCTCTTCACGAAGTCGCTCTCTCAGGACTTGCTCGAGCGGCAACCCAGCTCCCTGTGGTTAGTTTCACAGCCAGGAGCTGAGAGGGGGTGTTAGAAGTCATCTCCTGTCTAGTTTTATACACCAGGGCCTTTGTTGTGGGTGTGCCCGCCCTTATGAGGTGTTTTCCCATTTTTCCCCACTCTCCGCATTTTTCCCCTATTTTTCCCATTTTTTCTGAGGCCTGGGCAGTGGGAAGGGTGCCAAGAGCAGTACAGTGCTGGCCGACTGGGTGTTTATCAATTTTGGGCACTCTTGCTGCTGGCCGACTGGTTTTCATCAGTCGTGGGCACCAGGTTGCTGGTCAACTGCATTTATGCAGTCGTGGGACCTCTGTCTTCAATCGTGGGCACTTTAGTGCTGGCCGACTGCCCTCCCAGGGAGGTATATATAGGTCCTCAGCCCCCATACCTCATTTGTATCATATCTCGGGATCTTCTTGTGTATATAGAGCAGAGTTACACGCCTACATCTCTCTCTCTCTTGTGCTGTTTTTCTGCCTGCGTTTTTTGCTCGTGTTCCCAGATTTGGTCATCATCTCCGCTGCGTATTCTGACACTTTGTACCAAATATGAGGTTCAACGTACGTAAAGTACGCATCAAGTACTTATGTTGATGCGTACTTTACGTACTCGTACAGCACACGTACCGTACCGCACCGTACATAAAGTACTCAACCACTATGGGAGAAGCTAGAGGAAAGCATTCTTTGGGGGTATGTACTCAGAACCAATACATCTTAGATCAATTCCAAAGCCCTATCAACAGGCATGATCAATTCCCGCAAGTGACCCGCATTTGTGTTAAGGGAAAGGGATAGCAAGCATGGGGATAGCAGTGGAACACGTGCAGCAAGACTTGGAAGTGGTGATCAAAAGTGAAAGGTGTTCAGATAAAGTGTCAAAGTCAATGTCAAAGTCAGAGTCAAAGTTAAAGTAGAGGGTCAAAGTCAATAGTCTAGGAAGGAAGGATGACAGAGTGTCCTCCCCGTCATCAAGTTTATCAGGAGGGGATGTCACATGCATACCCGTACTATGACTAATCTCCAACACAAACAGCATTATCCTTGATCAACACCAGCACCAGCACCATCACCAACATCATGGAGCAACATAAGTACCTAGTCGGCATCTGTTAGAAGTCATCTCCTGTCTAGATTTATACACCAGGGCCTTTGTTGTGGGTGTGCCCGCCCGTATGAGGTGTTTTATCATCTTTCCTCACTCCCCGCATTTTTCCCCTATTCTTTTCCTATTTTTTCTGTGGCTTGGGAGGCAGTTCTGAGTTGGCAAGAGCACTGAGTAGCTGGCCGACTGACCCAACAGCGGTCGTGGACCCCTGTGCTGCTAGCCGACTAGGCATATACAGTCGTGGGCTTCATTCAGTGCTGGCCATCTGATGCTACAGTCGTGGAGGTCTTTTCAGCAGGCCGACTGCCTATCTGGGGGGATATAAATAGGCCCCCAGCCCCCATACCACATTTGTATCATATTCGGGATCTTCTTGTGTATATCAGAGCAGAGTTAACACACCTACATCTATCTCTCTCTTGTGCTGTTTTTCTGCCTGCGTTTTTTGCTCGTGTTCGCAGATCTGGTCATCATCTCCGCTGCGTATTCTGACATGGTATCAGAGCCCTAGGCTCTAGATAGGTCTTGGGATTTGTGTGAGCAAGAGGGGGACTGTTTTGTGGCTGATTGGTGGACTGTTTTGGACTGTTCAGGAAGAGGAGAAGCAAGAGGAAGGCGGGCTGATTTGCTGGACAGCCACTTGCAGGTTTTAGTTCTTCTTTGTTCCCACCCACCCACCCTTTTCAGAGTACATCCCCGTTATGGCAGATCTGTTTGAGATGGCCGAGAGACATTTGAAGATCCCGACACTCCCCACATTCCCGATGGACCGTCAGTTGGACGGGAGCAACTACGGCATATGGAAGGTGGTGATGGAATCTGTTCTGGAGTCTTACGACCTCGCCGATTTCGTCGTCGTTGGTGTTCCACGGCCGGAAGTAGAGGAAGGGGAGTTACCGTCGATCCGAAAGGACCGAGAGGCCCAGACACAGATGTGGGATCGTGTCAATGCCAGGGTCCGTTCATTTATTTTCCTCAACTGCACACCACAGGTAATCAATCATGTAAAGCACATGACGCTGGCCAGAGGTATATGGCAGCATTTGGCCTCACTTTACAACAGGGTATCGCCCATGAAGAGGATTTCCTTGGAAGTACAGATGCGGGTTATGAGCCCTGCAAAGTCGTCGACGATGCGGGAGCATATTAACAAGCTGCAGGCCCTTCAGCAGGAAGTTCTTCAGGCTGGGAAGGAGATATCGTCAAAGGACATGGCCATCACGTTGCTGTCACATTTGCCCTCTTCGTACTCAGCATTTTACTCCTCTTTGATTACCAGTGGCAGGCTCAGCACCATCACATACGAGGAGCTTGTGCCCATGGTCCTGGACCAGGAGGAACGATGCACGAACCCTCCTCAGGGTGGAGGTTCGGAGGCCTTAACTGGCCAACGGTCGAAAGGCCGTAACTCGGGCAAAGGGAAGGCTTCATCGGAGAAGTCTTCTGAGAAGAAGTCCGACGTTGACCGCGAGAAACTAAAGACAGAGAGGACCTGTAATGATTGTGGCGAGAAAGGCCACTACTGGAGGCAGTGTCCCAAGCAAAAGACCAAGAAGGGTGAAGATTCCTCAGCAGCAATCATGAAGACTCCGGCTTTTGTGCACCTAGAGGTGATGGACACCAATGCTTCATTTTCTTTAGGCAGGGAGGAGGTTGGAGGACTCTCCGCAACGGATACTCGGGAGTGGATTCTCGATAGTGGTGCTTCCAGGCACATGACTCCTTCCCGTTCCGGTTTACAGGATCTCTGCAGGCTTTCTGGTCATATTCTTGCTGGGGATACGTCCACTATCCCAGTTCACAGTGAGGGCAGGATGGAGATAGTTCCCGATGGCAGAGGGGGGAAGCATTCCTCCCAGGTGTTGTATGTTCCGGCACTTGGTTTTCATCTGTTGTCAGTGCATCAGGTTTGCAAGACTGGCGTACGGGTGGAGTTTGATGAGCATTTTGTTGCTCTCCGGGACAAAGCAACAGGCCAAGTGGTTTGGGAAGGCGGAGTGGAGAATGGAGTTTACAGGCTTTCAGCACTCTCTCTCCCAAGTCCTCAGGTTTGTGATGAGTGGCAGTCTGGTAATGGCCACTTAAGTGTGGATACGCTGCAGGTGCGAGCTTTCCGAGACCAGGTGGTGGATAGCTTGCCAATAGATGGCAGCAGTTGGCAGGAACTTTCCAGTACTGATGTTGGTAGTTCTTGTGTTCGTCAGTCAGAGGAAGCTGAACAGGTCACTTATGCTCTGATGTCTCGTAGTGTTCGGGACATAGAACCTCCAGTAGATGAGGATGTTCTTTCCACGGGGACCTTTCGAAAAGCCGGTGGTAGGTGCTTACTTGCAGAAGGAGGTGGTTTCTCCAGGCTTTGTGGTTCCGGATTCAGAGGGGGTGGTTGACAGGTTTCATCAGGTTTCCAGGACTTGTTTGTGCACCGTAGCAAGTGTTGATCCTTGTGAGCAGTGTGATGTTTCTGTGACTCAGGAGCTGTATGGTTCATTGATCTGGTTGATGGACACCAGATTGCACGTGAGCTTCCTGATGAGGCGTCTGAGCTCATGGTTGCGGATGACTCTTTCGGAGGCAGGATTGCGTTTCCTGTAGTTTCTGCAGCGTGCGAAGGATCAGGGACTCTTGTACACAGGAGGGGGATTGTTGGACGGAGTCCGACTCCACAGTTGGAGTGACTCAGTTTGGGGAGGAGATCCGGACACGAGGGGATCTACTTCAGGCCCAGGAACAGTTTTACGGAGCAATTGGAGACAGTCATCTTTTGCCTTGTCAAGAACAGAGGCAGAGTACCGGGCTGTTTGTGATGCTGTTTGTGAGGTGGTGAAGATGCAGAGGTTGCATGGCAGGTTTGGGCTTCCACTCGCGGAACCCATGGTCATCCAGAGGCACTTTGTTCGTGAACAGATCGTTGCTAATGACATCTTGCTGGAGTTCTGTTCGACGGAGGACAGTACGGTGGACCTCTTCACGAAGTCGCTATCTCAGGATTTGCTCAAGCGGCACCCCAGCTCCCAGTGGTTGGTTACACAGCCAGGAGTTGAGAGGGGGTGTTAGAAGTCATCTCCTGTCTAGATTTATACACCAAGGCCTTTGTTGTGGGTGTGCCCACCCGTATGAGGTGTTTTATCATTTTTCCTCACTCCCCGCATTTTTCCCCTATTTTTTTCCTATTTTTTCTGTGGCTTGGGAGGCAGTTCTGAGTTGGCAGGAGCACTGAGTAGCTGGCCGACTAACCCAACAGCAGTCGTGGACCCCTGTGCTGCTAGCCGACTAGGCATATACAGTCGTGGGCTTCATTCAGTGCTGGCCGACTGATGCTACAGTCGTGGAGGTCTTTTCAGCAGGCCGATTGCCTATCTGGGGGGATATAAATAGGCCCCCAGTCCCCATACCACATTTGTATCATATTCGGGATCTTCTTGTGTATATCAGAGCAGAGTTAACACGCCTACATCTATCTCTCTCTTGTGCTGTTTTTCTGCTTGCGTTTTTTGCTCGTGTTCGCACATCTGGTCATCATCTCCGCTGCGTATTCTGACATGGTATCAGAGCCCTAGGCTCTAGATAGGTCTTGGGATTTGTGTGAGCAAGAGGGGGACTGTTTTGTGGCTGATTGGTGGACTGTTTTGGACTGTTCAGGAAGAGGAGAAGCAAGAGGAAGGCGGGCTGATTTGCTGGACAGCCACTTGCAGGTTTTAGTTCTTCTTTGTTCCCACCCACCCACCCTTTTCAGAGTACATCCCCGCTATGGCAGATCTGTTTGAGATGGCCGAGAGACATTTGAAGATCCCGACACTCCCCACATTCCCGATGGACCGTCAGTTGGACGGGAGCAACTACGGCATATGGAAGGTGGTGATGGAATCTGTTCTGGAGTCTTACGACCTCGCCGATTTCATCGTCGTCGGTGTTCCACGGCCGGAAGTAGAGGAAGGGGAGTTACCGTCGATCCGAAAGGACCGAGAGGCCCAGACACAGATGTGGGATCGTGTCAATGCCAGGGTCCGTTCATTTATTTTCCTCAACTGCACACCACAGGTAATCAATCATGTAAAGCACATGACGCTGGCCCGAGGTATATGGCAGCATTCGGCCTCACTTTACAACAGGGTATCGCCCATGAAGAGGATTTCCTTGGAAGTACAGATGCGGGTTATGAGCCCTGCAAAGTCGTCGACAATGCGGGAGCATATTAACAAGCTGCAGGCCCTTCAACAGGAAGTTCTTCAGGCTGGGAAGGAGATATCGTCAGAGGACATGGCCATCACGTTGCTGTCACATTTGCCCTCTTCGTACTCAGCATTTTACTCCTCTTTGATTACCAGTGGCAGGCTCAGCACCATCACATACGAGCAGCTTGTGCCCATGGTCCTGGACCAGGAGGAACGATTCACGAACCCTCCTCAGGGTGGAGGTTCGGAGGCCTTAACTGGCCAATGGTCGAAAGGCCGTAACTCGGGCAAAGGGAAGGCTTCATCGGAGAAGTCTTCTGAGAAGAAGTCCGACGTTGACCGCGAGAAACTAAAGGCAGAGAGGACCTGTAATGATTGTGGCGAGAAAGGCCACTACTGGAGGCAGTGTCCCAAGCGGAAGACCGAGAAGGGTGAAGATTCCTCAGCAGCAATCATGAAGACTCCGGCTTTTGTGCACCTAGAGGTGATGGACACCAATGCTTCATTTTCTTTAGGCAGGGAGGAGATTGGAGGACTCTCCGCAACGGATACTCGGGAGTGGATTCTCGATAGTGGTGCTTCCAGGCACATGACTCCTTCCCGTTCCGGTTTACAGGATCTCTGCAGGCTTTCTGGTCATATTCTTACTAGGGATACGTCCACTATCCCAGTTCACAGTGAGGGCAGCATGGAGATAGTTCCCGATGGCAGAGGGGGGAAGCATTCCTCCCAGGTGTTGTATGTTCCGGCACTTGGTTTTCATCTGTTGTCAGTGCATCAGGTTTGCAAGACTGGCGTACGGGTGGAGTTTGATGAGCATTTTGTTGCTCTCCGGGACAAAGCAACAGGCCAAGTGGTTTGGGAAGGCGGAGTGGAGAATGGAGTTTACAGGCTTTCAGCACTCTCTCTCCCAGGTCCTCAGGTTTGTGATGAGTGGCAGTCTGGTAATGGCCACTTAAGTGTGGATACGCTGCACGTGCGAGCTTTCCGAGACCAGGTGGTGGATAGCTTGCCAATAGATGGCAGCAGTTGGCAGGAACTTTCCAGTACTGATGTTGGTAGTTCTTGTGTTCGTCAGTCAGAGGAAGCTGAACAGGTCACTTATGCTCTGATGTCTCGTAGTGTTCGGGACATAGAACCTCCAGTAGATGAGGATGTTCTTTCCACGGGGACCTTTCGAAAAGCCAGGCAGGTGGCAGGTGCTTACTTGCAGAAGGAGGTGGTTTCTCCAGGCTTTGTGGTTCCGGATTCAGAGGGGGTGGTTGACAGGTTTCATCAGGTTTCCAGGACTTGTTTGTGCACCGTAGCAGGTGTTGATCCTTGTGAGCAATGTGATGTCTCTGTGACTCAGGAGCTGTATGGTTCATTGATCTGGTTGATGGACACCAGATTGGACGTGAGCTTCCTGATGAGGCGTCTGAGCTCATGGTTGCGGATGACTCTTTCGGAGGCAGGATTGCGTTTCCTGTAGTTTCTGCGGCGTGCGAAGGATCAGGGACTCTTGTACACAGGAGGGGGATTGTTGGATGGAGTCCGACTCCACGGTTGGAGTGACTCAGTTTGGGGAGGAGATCCGGACACGAGGGGATCTACTTCAGGCCCAGGAACAATTTTACGGAGCAGTTGGAGACAGTCATCTTTTGCCTTGTCAAGAACAAAGGCAAAGTACCGGGCTGTTTGTGATGCTGTTTGTGAGGTGGTGAAGATGCAGAGGTTGCATGGCAGGTTTGGGCTTCCACTGGCGGAACCCATGGTCATCCAGAGGCACTTTGTTCGTGAACAAATCGTTGCTGATGACATCTTGCTGGAGTTCTGTTCGACGGAGGACAGTACGGTGGACCTCTTCACGAAGTCGCTATCTCAGGATTTGCTCAGGCGGCACCCCAGCTCCCAGTGGTTGGTTACACAGCCAGGAGTTGAGAGGGGGTGTTAGAAGTCATCTCCTGTCTAGATTTATACACCAGGGCCTTTGTTGTGGGTGTGCCCGCCCGTATGAGGTGTTTTATCATCTTTCCTCACTCCCCGCATTTTTCCCCTATTCTTTTCCTATTTTTTCTGTGGCTTGGGAGGCAGTTCTGAGTTGGCAAGAGCACTGAGTAGCTGGCCGACTGACCCAACAGCAGTCGTGGACCCCTGTGCTGCTAGCCGACTGGGCATATACAGTCGTCGGCTTCATTCAGTGCTGGCCGACTGATGCTACAGTTGTGGAGGTCTTTTCAGCAGGCCGACTGCCTATCTGGGGGGATATAAATAGGCCCCCAGCCCCCATACCACATTTGTATCATATTCGGGATCTTCTTGTGTATATCAGAGCAGAGTTAACACGCCTACATCTATCTCTCTCTTGTGCTGTTTTTCTGCTTGCGTTTTTTGCTCTTGTGTTCACAGATCTGGTCATCATCTCTGTTGCGTATTCTGACATGGTATCAAAGCCCTAGGCTCTAGATAGGTCTTGGGATTTGTGTGAGCAAGAGGGGGACTGTTTTGTGGCTGATTGGTGGACTGTTTTGGACTGTTTGGGAAGAGGAGAAGCAAGAGGAAGGCGGGCTGATTTGCTGGACAGCCACTTGCAGGTTTTAGTTCTTCTTTGTTCCCACCCACCCACCCTTTTCAGAGTACATCCCCGTTATGGCAGATCTGTTTGAGATGGCCGAGAGACATTTGAAGATCCCGACACTCCCCACATTCCCGATGGACCGTCAGTTGGACGGGAGCAACTACGGCATATGGAAGGTGGTGATGGAATCTGTTCTGGAGTCTTACGACCTCGCCGATTTCGTCGTCGTTGGTGTTCCACGGCCGGAAGTAGAGGAAGGGGAGTTACCGTCGATCCGAAAGGACCGAGAGGCCCAGACACAGATGTGGGATCGTGTCAATGCCAGGGTCCGTTCATTTATTTTCCTCAACTGCACACCACAGGTAATCAATCATGTAAAGCACATGACGCTGGCCAGAGGTATATGGCAGCATTCGGCCTCACTTTACAACAGGGTATCGCCCATGAAGAGGATTTCCTTGAAGGTACAGATGGGGGTTATGAGCCCTGCAAAGTCGTCGACGATGCGGGAGCATATTAACAAGCTGCAGGCCCTTCAGCAGGAAGTTCTTCAGGCTGGGAAGGAGATATCGTCAGAGGACATGGCCATCACGTTGCTGTCACATTTGCCCTCTTCGTACTCAGCATTTTACTCCTCTTTGATTACCAGTGGGGGCAGGCTCAGCACCATCACATACGAGGAGCTTGTGCCCATGGTCCTGGACCAGGAGGAACGATTCACGAACCCTCCTCAGGGTGGAGGTTCGGAGGCCTTAACTGGCCAACGGTCGAAAGGCCGTAACTCGGGCAAAGGGAAGGCTTCATCGGAGAAGTCTTCTGAGAAGAAGTCCGACGTTGACCGCGAGAAACTAAAGGCAGAGAGGACCTGTAATGATTGTGGCGAGAAAGGCCACTACTGGAGGCAGTGTCCCAAGCGGAAGACCGAGAAGGGTGAAGATTCCTCAGCAGCAATCATGAAGACTCCGGCTTTTGTGCACCTAGAGGTGATGGACACCAATGCTTCATTTTCTTTAGGCAGGGAGGAGATTGGAGGACTCTCCGCAACGGATACTCGGGAGTGGATTCTCGATAATGGTGCTTCTCCAGGCACATGACTCCTTCCCGTTCCGGTTTACAGGATCTCTGCAGGCTTTCTGGTCATATTCTTACTGGGGATACGTCCACTATCCCAGTTCACAGTGAGGGCAGGATGGAGATAGTTCCCGATGGCAGAGGGGGGAAGCATTCCTCCCAGGTGTTGTATGTTCCGGCACTTGGTTTTCATCTGTTGTCAGTGCATCAGGTTTGCAAGACTGGCGTACGGGTGGAGTTTGATGAGCATTTTGTTGCTCTCCGAGACAAAGCAACAGGCCAAGTGGTTTGGGAAGGCGGAGTGGAGAATGGAGTTTACAGGCTTTCAGCACTCTCTCTCCCAGGTCCTCAGGTTTGTGATGAGTGGCAGTCTGGTAATGGCCACTTAAGTGTGGATACGCTGCAGGTGCGAGCTTTCCGAGACCAGGTGGTGGATAGCTTGCCAATAGATGGCAGCAGTTGGCAGGAACTTTCCAGTACTGATGTTGGTAGTTCTTGTGTTCGTCAGTCAGAGGAAGCTGAACAGGTCACTTATGCTCTGATGTCTCGTAGTGTTCGGGACATAGAACCTCCAGTAGATGAGGATGTTCTTTCCACGGGGACCTTTCGAAAAGCCAGGCAGGTGGTAGGTGCTTACTTGCAGAAGGAGGTGGTTTCTCCAGGCTTTGTGGTTTCGGATTCAGAGGGGTGGTTGACAGGTTTCATCAGGTTTCCAGGACTTGTTTGTGCACCGTAGCAGGTGTTGATCCTTGTGAGCAGTGTGATGTCTCTGTGACTTAGGAGCTGTATGGTTCATTGATCTGGTTGATGGACACCAGATTGGACGTGCGCTTCCTGATGAGGCGTCTGAGCTCATGGTTGCGGATGACTCTTTCGGAGGCAGGATTGCGTTTCCTGTAGTTTCTGCGGCGTGCGAAGGATCAGGGACTCTTGTACACAGGAGGGGGATTGTTGGATGGAGTCCGACTCCACGGTTGGAGTGACTCAGTTTGGGGAGGAGATCCGGACACGAGGGGATCTACTTCAGGCCCAGGAACAGTTTTACGGAGCAATTGGAGACAGTCATCTTTTGCCTTGTCAAGAACAGAGGCAGAGTACCGGGCTGTTTGTGATGTTGTTTGTGAGGTGGTGAAGATGCAGAGGTTGCATGGCAGGTTTGGGCTTCCACTGGCGGAACCCATGGTCATCCAGAGGCACTTTGTTCGTGAACAGATCATTGCTGATGACATCTTGCTGGAGTTCTGTTCGACGGAGGACAGTATGGTGGACCTCTTCACGAAGTCGCTATCTCAAGATTTGCTCAGGCGGCACCCCAGCTCCCAGTGGTTGGTTACACAGCCAGGGGTTGAGAGGGGGTGTTAGAAGTCATCTCCTGTCTAGATTTATACACCATGGCCTTTGTTGTGGGTGTGCCCGCCCGTATGAGGTGTTTTATCATTTTTCCTCACTCCCCGCATTTTTTCCCTATTTTTTTCCTATTTTTTCTGTGGCTTGGGAGGCAGTTCTGAGTTGGCAGGAGCACTGAGTAGCTGGCCAACTGACCCAACAGCACTCGTGGACCCCTGTGCTGCTGGGTGGCCGACTGGGCATATACAATCGTGGGCTTCATTCAGTGCTGGCCAACTGATGCTACAGTCGTGGAGGTCTTTTCAACAGGCCGACTGCCTATCTGGGGGCATATAAATAGGACCCCAGCCCCCATACCACATTTGTATCATATTCGGGATCTTCTTGTGTATATCAGAGCAGAGTTACACGCCTACATCTATCTCTCTCGTGTTGTTTTTCTGCCTGCGTTTTTTGCTCGTGTTCCCAGATCTCGTCATCATCTCCGCTGCGTATTCTGACAGCATCCACAACAGCAATCGGCTACCAACAGGGGACTCGACAGCCACAACAACAGTCAGCTGCCAACAGGGGACTTAGGCAGCCAATCGGCCAAGCATTAGGAAGGCAACAACAGGTTTGGACCAACAAGGAAATAAGCACGGCATTTAATAGGCTTTTTAGCAATGTTTCTTGTCCAAGAGCTGGCTGACAACAGTAGCTACTGGCCGACCAACATTCCTTCATCATATAAAAGCATAAGATATTCATTTGCATAATCAATTCAACACACGTCAGCCAGCAAAAAATCAAGTCGGCCAAGACAAAAATCTGGTCAGACAGAACAAGTGCAGTTGGCTAGAGAAATACAACCCCCACGCCCAAAAAAAATAGAGAGAAATATGGAAAAATGGAAAAAAAATAGAAAAGGCTCCTGGGCGGGCACACCCACAACAAAGACCCTCACTGTCCAGAGAGGAGATGACTGTTAACAGAATACTCAACTATCTATCTCTCTCCTCTCTATCTTTTGTATGTGTTTTGCATCAAGCATGTTTCAGGATGGTGTTTAGGGCCGAAAGAAGACTTCCAAAGCTTCCGCATGTGACATTGGTATCAAAGCATCAAGCTCAGTAAGGCTAAACACTAATTCAGTCCCAGATGAAGGTGCACAGATCCAAGGTATAGGAAAGTGCACACATACGAGGCCCAAGGAAAGGAACACAAGACATGAAAGAAATTCCCAAGAGGTTGGTTGGTGGTGTTCCACAAGATCCAAGGGGAATGGCAATCCTGTGAGTCGGGTGCCTCTTGAGGCGCAGCAAGAAAGGCTTTCAAGCAACAGTTGCTCCAAGGAGTAGAGTGAGAGTGCCAAACTCAATACTCAGAAAAAGAAGACCAGAGAAGGTGTTCAGGGACAACGCATGAAGGGAGAGGGGACACAATGGAAAAGATGCATAGATCTTCATCAGAGTTAGAGTGGATTTAGAGACCGGGCCATGTTTTCAGGGAAAAGGTTGCCAGGAAGGGAAGGATGATAGGTTTGGGAATCCAAGGATGGACGATGGGATGATGACAGTCATCCAAGGATTAAATTAGGAATCCCGTCATCAAGTTTAGCAGAGGGGATGTCTTGTGCAAGACACGTGCAGGCTATTCTCAAAGCTATTTCCTGAAGGGGCAACAAGATAAAGAACCTTAATAGGACCAGATTCACAAGCTGTTGCTGCTAGTTTGGGCAGAAGGACCTTATGGAAGGAAGTGTACCTATTTGGCCCTCCTAGCTCTTTTTCACATAATGAACCCCATGCCCGGATACATGGATATATTGATGAAAGCATGAAAGAGGCTGCCAAATGTAACAAGCCTTGTCACCTGCCTTGCCAGTCATAAACTCCTGCAATGATCCACTAGAGCATAACAAGATGCCAATGCCCATAATACAGACCACAACTGAAGCTGATGCTTATCTTTGGTCCATGATAAAAACAACGGCAAGTTAAAACAAATATTACCATTCTCTCGTGCAGCCCGCTTCGCCTCACGATCAGCCTCCTGTTTCGCACGCCTTTCAGCTTTTGTAGTCCTCTCTTTCAGTGGTTTAGAGGGAGCTTGCTCGTCTGGCCAAGCAAGATTCTCAGATGAGTAAGAAATCACCGGTTCTCAATAATTTTACACTACTGGATCGAGGAAGTAAACACTCTAAAGCATACCTGCAGGAGGCAATGTCTGTGAAGGGGGCTGCGCCAAGCTTCCTAAAGAAGCAGAAAACCTAGGAGGAGGAGGAGGTGGCCGCTGCGGCTTGAATGAAGAAAACTCTCCTGCTGCTGCAAACCGACTAGTAGAAGGTGATTCAATGTGGTCATCCTTCAAGCTCAGGCCCTCGACTGCAGAGCTAACCTTGCTAACATAAGTAGGCGACAGGTCGGGCCCCTCGGAAGAGTGCACGCCAGTGTATCTGCCATTGCTCAAGGGAGACGAGACAGGCGAGTTGCCAAGGACAGAGTCTGCAGGGTTGTAGCTTCCCTGCAGGGGTACTTCCACAGAGGGGTGCTTGCGAGGGGGGGGCGAGGGGACCGGGAGGGGCGAAGCTTTGGAAGGAGGATCCGGAAGGCGGGGAGGGATGATAACAGGAGAGGGCGAGTCAGAATTAGGAATAAGGTTAGGGTTTGAAGGGATCGCAGAAGAAGGGTTAAGATTAGGGTTTGCCGATTCAGAGCCTGGCGTGACGAAGCCTACCTGGCGGACCTTAGGGTCGATTACGAAGCGAGGGCCTCTTCTGTTATCCATACTCCTGTCGACTATCTGCTCTTTCTCCTGCCAGCCCTCGCCCTCGCCCTCGCCCCCGTCTTCTGCTACCTCGATCCTTACATCCAAGCCTGGCATCCACACTCTCTTGCTCTGCAGAGAATTCACTGCAGGATCGCAGACTTGAAAACACTGCCAAAAACAGACGCCAGAAAAGTTGACACTAAAGAAGGGATACATTGGCAGAGTAAATTTTCGCTTAATATTAATCGGCCAAAAGAAAATTTGAATATAAATATAATATAATTCCTAGTTTCTCTTAATTTCTAAGTTTTTCCCTTTTAGCCTAAGAAGCTTGCACAAAAGCAAGTCACTCCGGTACGCCATGTGGCAGGCACCGAAGCAGGCCAAGTGGCAACCAAAAAAGTGTCGGGCCAAAAAAGCGTAGAAGCGGTAACCAAAAAAAGCGCCAAAGTCAAACAAGGTAAAAAAGCGCCAAAACTGGATAACTAGGTAAAGACGCTGCGAAGGTAAAAACATAGAGGCAACGCTAAACACTAAAAACAACGCTGGCCACGAACGTTTTTCCGTTCGCATGATGCTAATGTTGAATTTGTGCAACTAATGCTACAGATTCCCTATCAGACTCATCAGCAGGCTAAATGGGCGACTGAGGCGCTATTGAATTTGTGCAAATCCACCTAAGGAAGAAGACATGCTGCAAAAATTAGGACTTCATGTTTGTTCGAACACACTCGTGCACTTGTACAGGCAAATAAGGCTACCCAAGCATTCTAGTTTGTGGAAAATATACATCTTCTCTATATTATCTATACTAGTACTCAAACCCGTGCATTGTTGCCATATGTAAAATACATTAAGAAGCAAAACGCAGGAATGGAAGCCGGAATACAAAGGGTCAAATTGAAAGGGATTTTTTCCTCTTATATTTTAGAAATTCATGATTTCTTTTTTCTCTCCTCTCCTTGTGCCTTGGTTGTCCATTGTTAATATGTAATAGATATCTCTATATCTCTATATTATATAAAGGAATAGTAGGTTAAGGAAGAGGAGGAGGAGGTTAAGGAGGTTGGAAAGAAGAATTACAAAAGCATCCTAAAAGACAAAAAAATGAAGGGCTAGGAGCC
This sequence comes from Cibotium barometz, assembly GCF_041138505.1. Classification (NCBI taxonomy): domain Eukaryota; kingdom Viridiplantae; phylum Streptophyta; class Polypodiopsida; order Cyatheales; family Cibotiaceae; genus Cibotium; species Cibotium barometz. The sequence goes on along the minus strand of NC_141059.1, from coordinate 38,451,986 downwards.
AAAGAGCACTCTTTTGAGTTACAACACTCCATGGAGCATATTGCTCACTCTCATGAGACCTTTTGTGTCACGTAGGCTGTAATGCCTGTGACCGACGGCAGATCGGATGGCCATGTCCGGGGTTCAGTGGGAGAGGACGCCCATGCGGAGTCATGGGCGGCCAGGCTAGTGTGGACGGCAGGCCACACACTATATAGCCTGGGGGATGAGGGGCAATCCTTATTCTTCCTCTATGGTTGGTGGGTGGTGAGCCAGAGGCCATCCCCTCTTGTGGTAACGCCCGTAACGCGTTACGAGTATCTAACACTGGTATCAGAGTGTGGTTCGATGGGATTGTCAGAGCCCGCGCGTGACCGGGGGACCGGAGCCCACTCGATGGTTTTCAACCATTCATCTTCTCATCCTTATCTCCAATGGAGTGTGTGGAGGGAGGCGGCCAAGACAGAATGGAAGGGAAGAACTCTCTCTCTCTCTCTCTCTCTCTCTCTCTCTCTCCAATGGAGTGTGTGGAGGGAGGCGGCCAAGACAGAATGGAAGGGAAGAACTCTCTCTCTCTCTCTCTCTCTCTCTCTCTCTCTCTCTCTCTCTCTCTCTCTCTCTCTCTCTCTCTCCCCGTCACACACAGCAAGCAAAAAAAACGCAGGTAAGCTATTTCGTTTTTTTTTTCCTTTCGAAATTGAAGTTTGTCTGCGTAGAGAAAGGTCGCCTATCTCTCTACTGTGTATGGGGGTGGGGGGGCGAAGAGTTAGTCCCACGGCGAAGGCCAGCCCAACAAATGCGTTAAAGCTCCGTCTACTGTGTGTGGGGGGGTGAACAGCAGCCCCCTACCTCACGTAAGAGCACCGGCCCGTTTGCAACGTTTGGGGGAGGCAGCAGGCGAAGACACGAACAACATCCCCACGCTTGGCTGTAGCAATGCAACGTTTGGGTCTGCGTGAAATTGCTTGAATGAAAGTGGCGTAGCCACACAAATGTAATGACCAGCAAGGCCAGGCGACTACGGCAAACGTGTGGAGGTGAACGACAATGCTGCTGCTATGTCGATTGCCTGGCCAGCCAGGCCTAGGCGGCCAGCCAGTGGCGGCGGCGGCCAAAGCAGCCACAACGCCGGCCAGCCAGGGGCGGCGACGGCCAGCCACCAGCGCTGCAGGGGGCCAGAGAAAGAAAAAAAAGAAAAAAAGAAAAGGGTTAAAAAACCATTTATTTTTTTAATATATTTTCATTATTCATTTTTATGAAATTAAAAATGAGAAAATTTCAAACGAATCCTCTCTCGGAAGGGGAGGAAAGATAATCCCCGCAAGGGATAATCCCGGCAAGGCACAGCCTCTCGATCATTTTTATTTTTGTTATGAAGACTCTGGGAGCGTAGCCTCGCCAGATTTCAATTTACACTTTTGCGAACGTCGTCTTGCTAGAGTTAAAGTTTTTGTTCGGACAAATTTGTGTTTGTTTTGTAGTGACAAACAAATGTGTTCTTTTGTAGACACACCTTCAGTGTCACCACTCAGGTCTAGTCCGGAGTGACTTGGTCCTAGTTCGAAGTGAATTGAGGGTAGCACGTGTGGTGATCACACATTTGGTTCAGAGAGACTAAATTTAAGCTGAGCATAGACTTAGTATTGACCATCAAAGTCACGTAGTTTGGCTATAGTGTAAATCTAAAACTGCGGTGTGTTTTACTTGGGCTAAGAGGACCGGCAATGGCATCAGTTGTGCCCAAATTAGACGAAGCGCTTATCACGAGAAATCAAGGTAAGCCTAATTGAGCCGTAGTGCTCATAACCCTTCACAATCTTTTAACAGTTGCTAGAAGATTGTGATAAACTTTGGCAAATGAGAACCATATACAAGCGTAGTCTTGATGTGGTTATGCCTTGTGTCCAAACAAGTTGCTTACTGTTTGTAGCAACAAGAGAGCCTTGGCCCGTAGAGGCAAGCTGGCCTTTGTTTGTAGTAACAAAATAGTGTCATTACTTGGGCCTAGAGAGTAGTGACTAGTTTGATTTAGTCACGTAGATTGCCTTGTAAAAGTAATCCCTAAGGTGTGTATTACTTGGGATAAAGGGGCTAGCAGTGCTGCTAGCAGTACTCAATTGAATGGTTTATCTAGGAGTACTAATCTGAGGGATTAGCATACGCCTAGATAATAATAGCAGATTTAGGATTGATTTGTAGAAATCAAAGGTAAATCTGAAGGGGTATAGTCTTGAGATGTAATGCTCAATGCCCTTATAGAAGTTGATCGACGAAGAGAACCGTTCTTAAACTTACTAGCATGGTTTTCTCTTCTTTTTATTGTCGTGCGTCGACATCCCACTGCTCGAGAGTTTGTGGTGATCTTTCGAGGGGGGAAAGAGCCTTTTTATATGTCACATCAATTGGTTTGGTGGTAATTTGATGGTATGGGACATCAAATTCTCACGGAATCGATTGTAGTCTTGGTGGAATGGGACGCCAAGGCTTGTGCATGTAACTTGACTCTTTGGCAGGTCTGTATGTACACTTGTCTGTAGTGATAAAGTGTGCAAGATAAAATTTGAACTTTGAAAATTACCAAATATAGCCATAAGATGGGATAAAACCCAGTTACAGAGCTCGGAGAAGCTTTAGGTAGCAAGACCATGATGGTGTACTAGTGCTAACAGAGTGATTTAGTTCCGGAGTGATCTAAATCTAGAGGTTAGCAGTAAGACTAATTTGGTTGGACAGTTTCATGCATGGGGGACGCCCTATAGCATTTTGCAAGCGTAGTCTTGCCTATGTTCAACATAAGTGTGCGATTGTGAGCACATTTTAGTTGCTACCATATGAATTTGGAAAATATATTACTTTCCTACATAAGCAATTGTAATATTGCATGACAGGCTATTTTGCTTACAAAGTTCATGTGCGTGTAAACCCTATAAGTCGTATGACCCCTGGGGAATGAGTGGAGCATTTCTAGGATTTAATAAGGTTTTACATGGCAATAGTGAGTAGTATCTCACTCCAGACGAGCCTGGTTGTTGTTAGTATCAAATCCGACAAATTTAGTGTACATAAACTCGGGCTAAGTTAGGATAAGAGGCTAAGCCGGAGAGCTTAGTGGTAAATCCTACTATATCTGGTGAGTTTTGACTTAACCGGAGTGTTAAGAAGTAAACTCAAAATCTGGGGCTGAACTGAAGTGTTCGGAGGCAGACATATCTTTCGTTAAATCAGAGAATTTAGCAACAGATGAGCTTGGGGTGAACCATGGTACCCAGTAAAAAAGCTCTTCACACTAAAATAGTGCACAATAATTTTAGGGTGATAAAAATCTATCGCAGGAATGTTTTACAACTTTCCATAGATGATAGATGAAGACCATGTACTTTACGGAGTTAAAGTACATAGGTGGTGACTTCGGCACCACATTTTTTGTAGGAAGTCACCAGTGGTGTAATTAGGTCAGCCGAGACTCTACAAGACCTATGCACTAGTTTTTAAGTTGACCTCTATGATAAGGACGTCCAAAAATTCGTGTTGTAATACCAGAGATTGTACTGCAATGTGCAATGGAGGGGTCAATTTGTGTAGTCACTTCTTAGCAGCAAGTGACTTAAGCATCTTGTTATAGATGGTTGTATATGGTACTCCCACTCGGAAGAGGTACGCCATTGGGTACGGAGTTACTCACAAACTAGTATGGAGCTACTAGTGTGATGATAGTGGGTACGTAGTTACTCACTACTAATACATAGCTGCTAATAAAATTAAGATCCTCGAGTGAAAGATACTCTAGATCAACATTTTAAATTACCGAACCACAATCCATGAGTATCGAGGTACTCATAAATATGTTGACGTTGCTCAAATCGACGAGGGACCGATTTGTTCGATGGTATGGAATAAGCAAGGAGAGTGGAGTAACTTAAAAGTTACACATTACTAGTCCTAGTGAGTTGTCAAGGTCATTCGTAGTTTGATGATCCCCTCTACCCATTTAATTTTGCAAGCCCTGGCATTTAATCCGTAGTGATTATGAGTTTGGTGTGAGATATGGTTATGAAGTTCTTACAAGAGTACTCGTTTATTTGCTTGTCATTGGTTATAGCTTGGTAGAGATTGCCACCTATGATGGGTAGGTAGCTTTGCCGCTATAATGAGGAGGCAGCAAATAATGTTCTCATAGTTATACTTCATACCAACACCAAACAGGGATAGGATAAAATTCCTAAGTTCATCATCACAAAGTACTGTGATGTTTGCATTTATATTGAATGTATGATGTAATGAGACATTGGGCGTGTGTAATTACCATCAATTATCTAGCAACCTATGGCTTCGCAGCAAGCTCATTCATTACCTGTGGATTAATAATGTGGTTATTAGTAGTTTGGAATTTTTCTTGATAGATGGTACAACCCACCCAAATGATTCATAAGTGTGTAACCGCTTATGAAGGGTAATAATATGCAACAATGAAGCACTTTGTTACAAGTGTGAAACCACTGATCTGTTGCAAAGCAGTTTATCAATAGTACTAGCATATGTGCGTAGACACTATACCACATCTTCGTTGTTGCAAGATGTTTAAAAGTTTCTTGGAAGGACTCAAGAATATAACATATGATATTAAACACGGTCTAGATTTGTTCTTGGACCTATGACACTAGCGCGTAGTCCACTTGAGAGTAGAGTTTTTGAGGACAAATACCTTTCTTGAGGGAAAGGAGGGATATCCTCAAATATCACATAAACTCGAATAGTTGTGTGAGTCCAGACAATACTTGAAGGGATGTGTCTGGTAATAGCAACAAAGAGTTGTAAGTGATTGGATGTAACTCCAGACACCCGTAGTAGTGGTGCAAGAATCTTTATCAAACATCTCCACATACTATATGATCTGCCCGCAGATATAGTATGGCATAAGAGATAGGAAGTTTGATTGTTATATTTAAAGGGAAATTTTCAAAACTTACATTTACTCTGAGTTAGAGTGGAGTTTAACCATCCGTAGATTGATGGTAGTTAGAAACTCAACAAGATTCTAGAGCATATGCTTGTGCAAAGATGTTACTCTAAGAGAGAAAGTATCTCTCAGCTTTGGAACTAATCCTTGTGATGCATGATTAGATTGGCTCTAGTTTATTTCTCCTATGGCCGTAGAGCTTTCCAACGAGAAGTTTTAACAAGTTGGTGATGCAACATGGTAGCGTAGTCTACAAATATCTAGTAGCATAGTCTAAGAACTTACGCTACTAGAGTGCTCTCCAGTACATTAGCTTCTGTGCTAATGACATGATGCAAAATCAAGGCATGAAATTTGCCTTGGGGTTTTGGTTGAAATACCAAATCACGGCTTGCGTGAGTACTACTAGACATTTGCTTACCAATGACTTCCCCAGTTAATGGCACGTCGGATTGCCTGTAGCGGCGGTTGAGCTCGACCGGACACGTGGGAGAAATATGCTAATTACTCCATTGACGACGGGTACTTACTTTACAAGGGTAGAGTATGTGTACCAACTATTGGTGACTTTCAGGCCCAAATTAGTAAAGAAAGTCATGATAGTCCAAGTGCGGGTCATCCTGGGATTCAGAAGACCTATGCACTAGTAAAAAGACAGTTTTATTGGCCTAGTTTGTTTAAGGAGGTCCAGACTTATGTGCTGAAATGCAGTAAGTGTCAGGACAATAAACATGAACGTCTTAAGGTTGGAGGACTACTCCATCCGCTGGAGATTCCTCAAGGGAAAAGGGAAAGCATTTCCATGGATTTCGTTACCGGTTTACCCAAGACGAGTCGAGGAAAGGACTTAGTGTGGGTGGTAGTGGACAGGTTAACTAAAATGGCAAAGTTTATCGCCACGAAGAAAACTGTTCGAACGCCAGAGTTGGCAAAACTCTTTATTGAACATCTCTACAAGCTATATGGCCTGCCCCCGCAGATATAGTGTCGGATAGAGATAGAAAGTTCAACAGTCATTTTTGGAGGGAAATCTTCAAAAAGTTGGATACTACTCTGAGTATGAGTACGGCAGATCATCTGGAGTCTGATGGTCAAACTGAAAGAGTTAACCAAATTCTAGAGGATATGATGCGTTCTTATGTAAGTAAGAAGCAATCAAATTGGGAAGAATATTTGCCCATATTGGAGTTTGCTTATAACAGCTCCAAGAATTTAGCGAGACTGGATTTATACCATTCATGTTAATATGTGAATTCCAGTCGAGATCTCCGATGGCTGTAGGCCTAGAAAAGCAGAAGATTCAATCTGTTAAGGATTTCCTTGAAGATATGAATGATATGCTCAGAGCCGCACGAGAGAGCATTCATAACGCTCAGGATCGCGCTAAAACTTATGCGGATAAAGGACGAAAAAAGGTGACCTTTGCAGAAGGTGACTTTGTATTCCTCAAGGTTCCTGTGCAGTCAGAAACCATGAAAACGGGAAAGTGTGATAAACTTTCTCCGAGATATTGTGGTCCTTTTAAAATCCTTAAGAAGATTGGGGATGTAGCATATAAACTTGAGTTACCGGAGAGTTCTCAAGTCCATACTGTCTTCCATGTCAGTAAACTGAAGAAATCAGTTCACGGGTTAGAGAACGCAGTTTCTCCAGAGATTTTGGTGGACTTGATAGAGTCACCAAAGATACCACATGAACCTGAAAAGATTCTAGAGTATCGTGACAGACAAACCCGACCTAAAGTGTACCAGGAGGTACTTGTTAAATGGACAGATAGGGATGAGGAGGTGGCAACCTGGAAACGCCGTAGTGCAATTTCCAAAAAGTTTCCCCAGTTTGATTTCGAGGACGAAAACTCTTCTTAAGGGGGGGGTAATGTCACGTAGGCTGTAATGCCTGTGATCGACGGGCGGCAGACCGGATGGCCATATCCGGGGTTCAGTGGGAGAGGACGCCCATGCGGAGTCATGGGCGGCCAGGCTAGTGTGGACGGCAAGCCACACACTATATAGCCTGGGGGATGAGGGGCAATCCTTATTCTTCCTCTATGGCTGGGTGGTGAGCCAGAGGCCGTCCCCTCTTGTGGTAACGCTCGTAGCGGCGTTACGGGTATCTAACATTTTGGGTGCGATTTAATGGTGCTCACAAGATTGTTCAGGCTGTGAATAACAAAAAGTTTGAGGGTCTTTATGGGCTAAGGTCTCTCTCAAATACCTTCATGTTTCTTCTAGACCAAATGGCTTGAAGGGAGGACTGGCTTGAAGGGCAATGAATCTAATGGTATTGAAGCTCAGTTGTTGCAAATCCTTAAATGGAAATGTAAGAGGTTTCAACTGGAAACCAAAGGCCTTGAAAAACCAAGTGTACATGGGTATCCATATCTTCTTTGGAATAAAGCATAACCACAAACAATGCTAGATGGTCTCTAAAAAGATACCACATCTAGGACAAATTGTTAAACACATACATCTATGCTGCACTCTATATTTGAAGGTGAGAATAGCAATAGAAACTCCCCAAAGGAAAGTTTTGCTAGAGAAGGGAAAGGGGAGATTCCATATACCATGGAAAAATAGACATCCACCACTCTAGATTTCTACTTATAGCCTGCAAGACATATAAGTTGTTGTGAATTGTCAATGAGAACTATGTAGATACTTTTGTAGAGACATCTGCCAACTTAATCTTGTTAGACCACTTCCAATATTTGTGAGAGAGTTCTTGCCAAAAGATTAAAGTTTTTAACTTTAAAAATGTTGAGGCAGATTGAACTTCCTTCTAATCATCTCCCATAGAAGAATAGTACCATGCTTGTTAGTAAAATGCTACAAGTAAAACCTTTCCTATGAATTGCAATTGCCTTTTTCCCAACATCGTGAGCTAGACGAGTGGTGAAATCCTAGCCCAAAATATCAGTCCCCCCCCCTCTCTCTCTCTTGAATTGCCTCTATAACCAAATATACCTTCCCATTAAATGTGTGAGAATGAAGACTTCTAACAATTCACCACATCACGTGCAAAGGAGCAGCTTTTAAGTATAAGAAAAACATGACAAAATATTCAACCAAGCCTTTGTATTGGGGGATAGAGTCTTCAATTATATCTTTCAGCATCAAAGTCAAAGGTTGGATCTATCTTAAGAATTTAGGAAATGGCCACCACATGATACATATGAAATTCCATTAGAAAAAGTTTTGACCCTCCGCTATTAGGCAAAAGCTTCGACCCTCCACTCCACTACCACATCACGTGCAAAGGAGAAGCTTTTAAGTATGAGAAAAACATGTATATCCAACTTTTGACTTTGATGCCAAAAGATATAACCGAAGAATCTACCCCCCAATACAAAGGCTTGGTTGAATGTTTTGTGTTCTTAAGAATTTAGGAAATCCACCACATCTTTAGATATGTTTGAAATTCCCAAATGATAGGAAGAACGATTTTTAACCATGCAATCACTGGGAAAATCCATTCTCCAAGCGAGTTTTTTCGAGCAAAGGGAAAAGCCGAGTGAAACCCACCAAACATTCTACAAAAAGGAGGAAATAAGTACACTTTCTAAACATGCACACGCAAGCATAACACTACAATTAATGTACAAACTAGAGAATGTAATTGAAGAAATGACACCAGCCATCACAAAAAAAAAAACATTAGATCATTGGTTTCGTTCCACCATATGTCAAGATGCTATATTTTGAAAATTGACACTTGAAAAAATCAGCCCCTCATGCAGGCACATTGCATCTTTTGCCATGGAGGGCTGAAACAACTCCACCTAGGTTAGTGCTGCCTGGTGCATGAACTCATGAGCCAATGAATCCAAGCCTAGACCCACAAGTACACAAAGTATGAGTGCTTGCATGGTATGTATGCCACATGCTTGCTCTCTCATTTTTGAAACCCTTCACACATGTATCACAAAAAAGTCTGCTATTGACATAGAGTAGGTCACATCGTTTGCTCTAAAACACGGTTATAGAAGAGATAACAACTTGAGGATGAAGTGGCGTGGAGGATCGAACTTAAGTTTAAGACTCTAAAACACGCATATGCAAGAGACTGTCACTTGAGGATCAAGTGGCATGGAGGATCAAACTTAAGTTTTAGCCTTTGCAACATGGGATGACAACACAAGCCTCAATGGGCATTTAGGCTCAAGCTTAAGTTTGAGCCTCAAGCGTTGCTAGAAATTGGTCAAAATTCAACTCAAGGTTCATAATTCTTGAGTTATGATGATGATGATGTTGATGAGAAGTCTTAGGGGTACCTCTAAACATCTCTAATTTATCCTTATAGACTCTTGATAATTATCTTTGGAATAGGACTATTTACCTCATTGCCTTTTTCCATTTGCATGAGCCATGGCTCAAACTTGATTTTGAGCCTGGGCTCTAGTGTGGAGGCTCCCTTTCTATGTACATTCAAGTTTGAGCCTAGGTTCAAACTGAAGTTTAACCACCTAAGGTTGAGAAGGTAGGAAAGAGCAGCAAACTAGAGCCAATAGCTTGCAAACCCCCCCTTCTCTCTCTCTCTCTCTCTCTCTCTCTCTCTCTCTCTCTCTCTCTTTCTCTCTCTCTCTCTCTCTCTTTTGCGCACACACTCACAAACACATAGCTACTTATTATTAGGAGATATGTACCAACAAGGGCAAGGTTGTGCAACCACCAAAGGTATGTATTAAAATCAATTTCACCTGCTTGAGAGATAAGTGCAAGTAGTGGTCAAATCACGATGAGAGATACGTTGTTTTAGTTATAGCCAGCATCAAAATTATGCCCCTAAGTAGATTATGTGTGTGTGTGTACTCACTCAAGATTAACAACAAGCAAGAAGCATTGTAGCTTACAGGAAATAGGCAGCTCTAGACGTCACAAAATGGGCAAAAAATGCAATAGGTAGATGTGGTCATCATGGAGGCGACTGCCATGCAAGGAGAGAATCAGCCACAAGACCATAAAAAATTAGCCTAGAGGAGGGCGCGCCGGCTGGGTGCTGATGAAGGAAGAAGCACGGTGAGAAAATCAGTGCAAGACCATAATATGTTTTAAAAAAATCATCATTGGGAATGCATAGACGATTATTATAATACATGCATCCTTCATCCAATTTGTACCCAAGAACTCGACTCATTTCGTGAGGAGTCTTGCTTTCCTACATCAGAAGGGTAGTAATAGGGGCAAAGAATTTGTCCTGCATGATTCTCTCCCTTGCTTCACTAATTAATGGATTTGACACCTCTGTAATTGCAAGCAAGGAGGCTTTTCTGTTGAGCGCATCTACCACCACATTTTCTTTCCCTGGTCGATACTTAATCTCAAAATCGAATTCGTGCAAGGTCTGCATCCATCTCCTTTGACGCATGTTGCGATCCCTTTGGGTGAAGATCCACTTCAGACTTTGATGATATGTCCATCAAGGTGAACCTTTGTCCCAAAAGATAATGTCTCCACAACTTTAGAGCATAAACTACTGAGAATAACTCCAAGTAATGGTGGACGGCATAATTTCTCTCATGTGTTCTGAGTTTTCTGGATTCATAGGCCACTGCATGACCTTCCTCCATAAGAGCATCGCCTAAGGCAAACCCAATGGCATCAGTAACTACTTCAAAAGGTTTGGTAAAATCTGGAAATTTAAGGACAGCGTTGGTTACTAAGGCTATCTTTAGCTTATCAAAGGCACTCTGACACATAGCAAACCACTGAAATAGGGTACTCTTCTTGAGAGAAGGTTAGTTAAAGGGGATTCTATCTGAACATACCTGGGTATAAAGATCCTATATCATCCGGTTAATCCTAGGAATCCTCTGACTTACTTTACCGTCTTGGGTTTCGGCCAATCTACGACTGCTTGGATCTTTGTGGGGTTAGGAGAAATCCCATCTTTAGACACTATGAATCAGTATTCCACCTGGTCAACAGAGAAAGAACACTTGCTCTTTTTTGCAAAGGGTTGGTGCTTCCTTGGGATTTCCAGGACCTTGCGCACATGATGATCTTCATGATCTGCATGCAGCATTCTCAGCAAAGAAGACAAGAACAAAATCATCCAAGTATTCTATGAGAATATCTTGCATAAGACGATTAAACATCGCCGGGTCATTAGTCAATCCAAACGGCATGACTGTGTACTCATAATGCCCATAGCGAGTATTGAATGCTGTCTTCGGGATGTCTGTTCCTTGATTCTGATCTGGTAGTACTCGGATATTTGAGATCTATCTTTGTGAACATTTGGGTCCCACTTAACCGATCTAGAAGTTCATCAATCCTAGGGATGGGATACTTATTTTTAATTGTTAATTGATTCAATCCTCTGGTCAATACAAAGTCTTAACGTTTCGTCTTTCTTCTTTTGAAAGAGAGCGGGCACACCCCAAGGTTAGACACTAGGTCTGACGAATCCTTGCTCTAACAGTTGTCTTAACTGCTCCTTAACTTCTATGGCTTCAGGGACTGGCGTTTTGTATGCACGACGCTGGGCTACTAGCTGAGCTTCGGGGGTTAACTCGATCTCATGATCTACTTCATGAGACGGAGGCATCTCAGTCAGCTCTTCTAGGAACACATCTGCATACTCACTTAAACACCCTGGTTCTTTAGCCTTGCATTTTATGTTTACCAGATTCATCTTAACGACATAAATAGCTTGCCTCTTTTTGAGCACTTTTAATAATTTAGAAGCCTTGACTAATTGTAGCATTGGGGATCCGGAAATTTCAATTCCTTGAACTTTATTCCCGTGAAGGTCAAGGAAAGAGATGGTTCCATTGTAACGATGAATGTCAGCCTGATTCTTATGGAGCCAATCCGTTTCAAGGATTCTATCATAGATTCCCAAGGGTAGGACTCTGAACTAGCACTCTGTTATGTTCCCATCTAGACTAAACTGAATAAGGTCTGTCTCAAGGTGTGTGAAAAGAATCTTTCCACTGGCCAATTCCACTTGCATAGGTTTCTCTAATTTTTGATTTAGGACTAACTTACGCAGACATCCTGGGAAAATAAAAGAATAAGTACTGCCTGAATCAATCAAAAGCTTGAATTGCTTACCTTGGTACTCTATTAGAGTTTGGAGGATTGAAAATTGATGATTATTCCCCTGATGCTCAATTGCGGCATAAATCTATCCTTTTTCTTCCTCCACTTTCTCAGCTATAGTGACGGCTCTAGCTACTGCAGTAGTTTGAGGTGGAACTCTCTCTCTTTGATTCCCCCAATTTTGGGAGGGAGTTTGGAGATTGCTTTGCACATGGAGGCTGCAGGCTGAGCTGGCACTCTTTTGGGGTTGCCTTGATTTTGGCGTGGGGGACCTTGATTGGTGGACTGATACGAAGGAGTCTGTCTGAATTTTGGGACCCTGGCTTCCTTGGCCCACAAAAGGAGATGGGCAATCCTTGAGCTAGTGTCCAAATCCCTGACATCCGAAGCACCTGTTCTCACTTCGAAGCTCTTCCCTTTGCATTCTTGAAAGAGCCGGAGTTCTTGAGAAAGAGCTTTGGGGAAAAGGTCTTCCTTCATTCCTGAAACTTCCCGACTCTAGATTCTAGTTGGGACCTTGGTGTCTCTTTGGAGGTGGAAGTTGGAAGAACCTCCCGGTGTCTGGAATCTCTTGAAGGATGAAGGAGCTGGCTTTGGTGGGACTTTAACGATGAAGGCTTTGGCGAAGTCCTTCGCCATTCTTACAGCTTCAGCCATGGAAACTGGCTTGGCATTCTTGACCAGGGTGTCTTAAGATTCGATCATTCCCCGAATGAACCTGGCCATAAGTTTCTCTTCGTCTAGTGGTGGTGAGTACTTGAGGAGAAGAGCAAATGCCTGGTGATATTTTTCAATAGTTTTGCTCCCCTGGTTTAGCTCTAAGAATTCATTCATCTTGGTTTCTAAAAATCCGGGGGGACAAAATCTCTTTCTTAGATAGGCTTTGGGATCATTCCAAGATTGGGTATTCCTATCCAGATGGTTAGTGTCGCAATGGTTTCTCCATGCCACCCTGGCCGTTTCCACAATCTTCAGCCTAGCGAGAGCCATTTTGCTCCTCTTGTTGTATCCAGTGACATCAAAATATTCCTCCATGGCCTCAACCCACTTCTCCATAGCCTCGCCCAAGTTCTCCCCTTCACCTTTGAAGGGTCCTAGCTGAGTTTTGTGTGAAGAGCCTTGCGAACGTCAGGGGTCAAGCTCTTCCTCACCAGTGAGAGGATCTGGCTGTCGGCCACGGTTCCCTCATCTCATGATTCTGCCAAAAATGATACATTAATAAATTTTTATTTTGATATTTTCAATGAGATCCTAAGACTTAAGAGGTTCGAAAAATAATTTCTTAAACAAGATAAACGATCTTATTGGAGATCTATGACATATGTCCGAGTAGCACATTTTGCTTCATCAATTCGTCATATAATAAACAATCACTTATACAACGGGGAATTTTTCCACAAAACATTTCTTTATTTATATCAAGGTTGCACTATGTACATAGAGCATCTCGGCTCCAGAAAGTCAAAATCTCCTCGAGAAATGCATAAGACGGCGATACTAGGCTACAGACATGCCCCGATATACAAACATTCCCTTATTGCCAAGGGAGCTACTATCTTCTCCTTTGGAATAAAGCGGTTAAGAAGTCTGTAGATATGGCAAGAAAGTCTGAAATCTTAAGAGGGAGGGTAATATAAAATAACACCATGAATCACTTTTAGCCTCATCAGAATCATGGCCAACGAGATATTTTCCCTTAGCATCAGGCACGCTGGTCGTAAGAGGCGTGGACATACTGCCCTAAAAACCACTTGTGCTGTCGTCTCTCCACTGGGTCTGGGAAATATAAATCCTCGAAATGGCTTGCGAGTCTGGCTCGGCTCGTTCGAGTTGTAGAGTGGAAGAGATGAGATGCTCGAAGGTGAAAGCAGTCATATATGACTGGGAGAGATCAGGAATACCGGATAAGTGTGGAACTTCCATCTATAAAACCAAATTCTTTGATTAAAAATCTTCATTAATGAAGCTTAAGGAATGAAAATACAATACGTAAATGCTCTTTCTGAGTTTTTATTATAAATTTCTAATAAGAATTTATTTTTCCTTATTAGCTTTCAACAAAGCTCTCATACCAGCTGTGAGACCCCCGCCCCCTCCGCAATGCCCCCTCCGAGGCACTGGTGCGACGGAAGCAGCGTCAGCCTCTCGCGTGGGATAGGGATCCACACTCGGGGCCTCACCCACGGATATCTGGACAAGAGACTAGCCCGACGATTCCTTCGAAACTGAACCTGAAAAAACTTCCCTCGCTCGAAAGGCACGTGCGATTCTACCAGGAAAATCATTTAACGGGAGAATTGATCTAACTAGTCAAAGTCTTTAACTAACCAAACTGATCCGACCGAACCTGAAAGTCGCATGGTCAAATCAAGAAGAGACTTGCACTTGGTCCATAGAATCACCACTTTTTTCTTGCTTTAACGAGGCACAGCCGCGTTGATTCCCTCCCACAGAACGAGGGTCTTTTTAGGACTTAATCTAACTAATGTAACTTAATCGTAACTATTTGTATCGCGAGAATCCCCCGATCCTGCCTAACCCCAACCATGGGTTAGCCAACCACCCAACCACTGTATTGGTGGGATTCCTTTATAAAAATTTGGTTCTGTTTGGCCCGAGTACCGAGGAAAAGAGTTCCCAGGCCCCCTAGCCGGCGTTTCAAGCAAAATTCAAGGTAGTCATACCACTTAAACACCCAATATGAAATTGCCATTTTAACAGATTCGACTGTCTTTAAAACAATCTTTCAATGAAATCATAGTATTACTGATCATAATCCTCCAAAATATTGAGTCCATTGTTTTACAAAATATAACATCTGGACTCTCCGTTGAAGACCAGCTGGTCAACCAACGAGATCCAATATCAAAAATCCATTCACAAAAGTCATTCTTTCGGTTCATTTGTATCTTCCTCGACATACGCATGAGTGTCCTAGCAATCGTGAGTCCATGTATCACCTGGTCAGAACCCTCTAGGATCCTACTTAGGTGTCCTAGCACTTCACTCAGGGGCCGCTTCGTCAGTCCTTGCCCATTGTACCGGAAGCGCACCATTTTAACCATACCGAGGCTGGTCAAGACCTTGGCAGGTATTGCCGACCGCGAGCGATGTCCCTCGATGACTCCCCGCTAGTTGTTGCAATGAGTCTCTCCTTAGTCACTCACATACCAAATGCTTCCTCTAGCATTCTCGCGTCAGTCCTTTAAAAGAAAACATAGGTTCTATGCAAGTAAAATTCCCGGTTCGAGAGATTGGTTCCACAAAACCCTTTTCCCTTAATCCATATTTTCTTAATGATAATCATTGATCTCTCATCAAGGTAATCTACCCATCATTTGACTGAATTTCCAACTAGATTCTTGATGATTTCGGTTAAGGGAAAACTATGCTAATTCAACGATAGTCTATTCTTTGTGTCAAGAATTGGAATTGGTCACGAGCTTTTTGCTTGATTCAGATTCGAGAGATGGGCAAGTAGTTTACTAGCCGCCCCTCTCTCAGTCATGGTCTAACCAAAATTATTTGGTTTACTTCTAACTTTGATTCCTAAGGATTTTCTTCAGATAAAAATCTACTGAACTTCTAACCGTAAGGAAAATTCCAACTTTATGAATTTCATTCCATAATAGACCAAGAATTGGTTCTATATGAGAATATCTCGGGTTTTTATAAAAATACTCTTCTTCCATTAATCTAATTTTGAGTACATATCAATTTGGTGATTTATCCACCTAAAATATCTAAGAATATTCTTTCTACTAATTTAATTATCAACCCTAAGTTTCTAGGTAGAATTATGGTGAAAATTCCTCTTTTGTCTCACCAAAATTTAATTTAAACCTTTATCTGCTTAAAATATCATAAAAATTCTTCTTTTAAATTAAATACAAATATCCATTTTTTTGAATATGCTTAAAATCCCTCTTTTTGCATTTAAATGATTGAATTCCAAATGTCATGGGAATTCCTCTTTTATCATTTAAAAATTTCTTAGGTATAAAATAAATTTATCTAACATTTCTTTTTTTAAATTAAATAAAAATATCTATTATTTTAAATATGCCAAAAATTCCTCTTTTACTATTTAATTACTTGGATCTCAATTATCATGGGAAATCCTCTTTTGGCATAAAAATAAATTTACCAAAAATTTATTTTTTCTTTTAATTAAATATTTATGCATAAATACTAAAATTTATTTCACATGAATATGATGAAAATCATTCTTTTTGCATAGGATGTCCAATCCTAGAATATGGTAGGAAGTCCTCTTTTAGCATTATGCATGAAGAATCGCTTGGTAGTACTGACCCCATGAATCAAAGTGGAGTCGATACCAAGTGATATAAAACAAACAGGACTACAGAGGGCTTCGAAACGCTTGGTACTGACCCCAGGAAAAACATTATGACAAGCAGATAGGATTCCGGAGGCCTTTGAATCACTTGGTACTGACCCCATGACCAACGTTATCACAGTGGGGTTGGTACCAAGCAATATAAAACAAACATGACTCAAGAGGGCTTCGAAACGCTTGGTACTGACCCTATGAAAAACATTATGACAATGGGGTCGGTACCAAGCGATATAAAGCAGACAGGATTCTGAAGGCCTTTGAATCGCTTAGTACTGACCCCATGACCAACATTATCACAATGGGGTTGGTACCAAGCGATATAAAATAAACAGGACACCAGAGGGCTTCAAATTGCTTGGTACTAACCCTACGAAAAACATTATGACAATGGGGTCAGAACCAAGCGATATGAAACAAACAAGAGTCTAGAGGGCTTATAATCGCTTGGTAGTACTGACCCCATGACCAACGTTATCACAATGGGATTGGTACCAAGAGATATAAAGCAGACATGATTCCAGAGGCCTTTGAATCGCTTGGCACTGACCCCATGGAAAACATTATGACAGTGGGGTCACCACCAAGCGATATAAAACAAACAAGACTCCAGAGGGCTTCGAAACGTTTGGTACTGACCCCACAAAAAACATTATGACAATGGGGTCGGTACGAAGCGATATAAAGCAGACAAGATTCCGGAGGCCTTTGAATCGCTTGGTACTGACTCCATGACCAACGTTATCACAGTGGGGTCAGTACCAAGTGATGTGCAGAGACAAAACCCATAGGTCGAAACCAGCAAAACGTTAATAGAGGGTCTGAAAGAACTCTAAAGAAATACCTGCAATGGATGTAGAGGCTGATGGCGTTTGGCTCAGTTTGGGGGGCGTTGATGAAGCTGATGTAGTCAAAGACTTGGAGGATGATGGATGTAGCAGCGATGGCGTTTGGCTCTTGCTATTTTGTGAGAGACTCAGAGGTGAAAAAAATAAACACATGCAAGAAAGGAGAGGAGTGAGCACATTGTACATACCATATTGTTGCATTATTAATGCGTCCGACCATTTAAATGTCTGCACGAGTGGTATGAGTCGATAATGTCCCAAATCTCCCTTGGAGCATTGTTCGGGGAAAATATTTTTAAGAAACATACCCAAATTCCCATTGGACTCTTCTCAAACCAGCAAATTAAGCAATTTGGGACATACATTTTTAGAACTTTACACTATTTCATAAATTTTCTTTGCAAGCTAAAATCCTTCTAGGTTTAAGTCTAATAGGAAATACTCAAAGCTAACCGGCTCTATGATAAGCTGAGACACCCATTTGCGTTGAGTAAGATATGTTGCCGTCCCTCTGCATCGCTAACGCCATCGCCCCTTCGTCTTGGAAAACTAAAGCTTTCAATTTTTTCCTGTAGCTATGCCCCTCCCTCCCTCCCTCCCCCCCTCTCTCTCTCTCTCTCTCTCTCAAAAACACTCAAAAGGAACAAGATCAACACACACACACACACACACGATGAGGTGGGAGGGCGAGCTAGTTTAAGCCACCCTCCACTAAAGAAAAAACCTTCATATTTTTTCTCTAAATATGAAGGCCAAGTAAGTTTATAGGCTTTCACGTTGAAGGCTAGGGCAGGCCATCAATTTTCAAGCCTGGAAGACAGACTATTTCAGCTTACAAAATACAACTAAAATACAAAATATGCCACTTGTATGTTTTTTATTTAATATATAAAGGCTTCATCTAAAAAAAAAACTTATTGACCCCTTTAAGTCTCTTTAAATTTAGGGGTCAGGACCAAGCGGTGATGGGCTCGTGAATTCTGCGTGAGCCCTCTACCGCGCTTGGTATTGACCCCTCTTTTTTTGGTGCTAGTACCAAGCGACAGGGGGCTTGCATGTGTATATCCAAATCTCCTTATCACCAGGTACTGACCCCATGTATAATAAGCGTGCATGTTCTAATTGACTGAAATGTTTGTTTTAAGCATGTCTTCGAAAGAGTTGGACATTGTCTACGAATCGGATGATGACGAGGCTAGGGAGTCTTGTGCAAAAAAGCTATTTATGTTCTTGTACAATGCAAAAGCCCACCACGAGCATCTGCATGAGTTGTCTTCAATGTTCAACAAGGAACTTTCTCTTGAGAACGTCATTAATTCTTGTAGGATTGTTCTTGGTGACCGTGAGCAGGAGTATGAAGACACTATTTTTGCCAATATCGTTATGTTCGATGGTGAACGATATGTTCATCCACCTGATTTTGCAATAGACAAAGTCATGAAGAGGAGGCTTAGCCGTTGTCTTGAAAAGATTCCCAGTTGCAAGCAACAATAAAGTAGAGGAGAAATGCCCAATACACTCAAAGAAGTGTCGCCTGCTCCAATTTAGTTATGGTTTTCTTTGTTTTCTCCATCTTCCTACTAAGGACTCAGAGCCGAGACAGTGACTTTGGCAAGCACTCAAGTGCCAATCGAGGATGATGGGGTTAAGGAAGAGGTGGCTATAGACCCAGCAAAGGAGAGGGCAGAGGCCGAAAAGGAAACCTTTGAGGCTAATGCATCCCTTATCCCCTTTGATGCAGCACCTATTTCATTGGAAGACAGTCAATCTAATGAGAATAAACAGGGGGAGTTGTCACTACCTTCCTTGCCCAGCTTTACTATGGTAGCCCAAGCTGATTATGTATTATTAACAGACACTATGTAACATTTCAATATTCGTGAAGACTATTGCTTGGCTGCCTTAGCAAATTTTAGTGAAGCAGACATGGGCTGGATAGAGGAAGGAGTTGACAATTATCTACTAACTGATTCTGCAGTCCAAGACTCCGAGTACTCGCCTGACAAGGAGATATTAAAGAAGATGTTCGATGAAGCTAGGACATATGAAACCCAATTGCCTTCCGAGAAGGAGGAGGCTGCAGCAATTATCAAGCGTCTTGGTTTGGCAGATATGGGCAAATTTTTGGCACCTACTATGCATGAAGATAGTAAGTCCACGATCCCTTTGTAGACAAGATCCATGCTTGAGGGTGATGAAAATCAACAGGTAATAGAGCCAAATATTTTTCAAACTATAAGAATTTGATTTATGTGGACTTTGTCGATTGTGTCAATTAAACATATAACATTGGTACCAAGTTTTTGTATATGATGATGATTTCCTGAAGAGAGCAAGAGGCTCAAGATCATTCGATGCTTCCACTTCAAAGTCAGCAGGTCATCGAAAGGATGTTGCTCTTGCTCAATATATAAGACATTTGAATCATCAAAAGGTACGTGCAATTCACGACACTTGCTTAAAATTGACAACAGCAAAAGCAATGACAACAACAAAAGCAGTGACATGAGTCATGATGATTACAATTTTAATACGTAGATCATTATATTTCACAAGGAGTTCTCAAAAGACAATGCAAAATTTCCTTTATTTGCATTCAAAGTACTATCTAGGTTTTGTGTGGTGGACACGAAGTGCCTTTAAATGCTGAGAAGGTGGTGCTTGTCGAGAAACAGGTTGCACTGTGGGTGTTTGGTCAGGGGTATGGTTGCCAAAGCACTAAGATGCCCCTACTACCTATCATATACAGCGCATGCTATTGTAGTGGGAATTACAGACATAGACACATTGCATCCATATGGAACAAGATATCTAATAAGGACAAGAAAAAGCCGGTCGGAACTGTTGCCTCCAACGGTGCAGATGCCAAAAATAGATCTCCCGGCAGATGAAGAGGAAGAAGAGGAAAAGGAAGATGAAGAAGGAAAACCACTAAAGAAGATCAAGCCCACCTCATCTAGACCACCTTCTCCCAACCCTGACTCTTAAGCGACGCCACAGCTGATGGCACTCTCTCGCAGTTGACTGATTCCAAGCGCATTATTGCTTTTCTTTATTAATCAATTGTATTATACATCTCAATGATAAGGACTTGAATGTGTCTTTTTGTTTTGCTTTGTGAATCAATTTCTTATAAGTCCATTGATGTAACTCTAAAAGACTATTGGCTCGATTCTTGCCTCCACCATGTCTAGTGTGCTTAAAGTAACCTGCTCTTGCCATGTAATGTGACTTCTCCATGCCTTGAGTTGACCATATTGACAATGAACCGTATGTCTTTGCGAAATATGGTGTATGATTATATAGTATATGCTACAATCAATGATAAAACAGAAAAAAATTAGATGTATGTATTAGTTGGTCTCACAGTATTGAGATTGCAGCATTTTTTAAAGTTCTTACCATGTAATGAGTTACATGTTGATCACTCCATCCTGCAATGAATGCCTTTCTCCAAGTCTCTAATATGTTTTCAAATAATTATATCTCACTATTGCTGCAACTCTTTTTCTCCATGAATGCAAAGATCTTGTCAGATGAAATCCACACATTTGCCTTCCGATTTTGGATTGAACCTTCATTTCCAATGTCCTTGACTCATTATGTAGATATTTCCCTTGATTAAACATCTTTTGCTTATTTTTATCTCGACAGTCTTTGAGGCAGAATGACAAAAATCTTTTAGCTTTCACACCACCTATTGATGGTTTTTTTAGTACTTTGCTACCCCCTTGTGACAGCTTGTCTGATATCACTTTTTCTATTACTTTTAAAGATTCTTTTTATAGGCTTTAATGTTTATGCAAAGCATATGTACAAATACACCAGCTTCTCTACAATTCTACATAGTGCATGCAATGTGCATATGTACAAATACACCAGCTTCTCTACAATTCTACATAGTGTATGCAATGTGCATATGTGCACTCTGGATAGAGGAATATCAAGCACTGCTTTAAAATCTTTATCTTTTAAATGCCTATTAGGAGATTTGTTCCATAGTACATGATCTAAAGTCTTGGCACTTGCCATGCAATATAGATATGGACTCCTTGAATTTGCACCTTTGCTTATGTTATACATGCATTTTAGAGTCTTCAAATCACCTACCATGTGCCATTCCACTTTATAGTCACCAAACCCAGGCACATGAAGGGCCCTTCCATTTCTTTACTCACTAATCAGTAATGGAATTGTAGTTTGATGAAACACCCAATGCAAAATTTCAAAGTCTTCTTTATCCACCTGTGTCACTAGGAAGAAGCTCATGTTTAATACAAGTTTTGTGCTTAAATTATTTCACAACGTAATACACAGTCATATTTAATGATAAAGAAGATACCTCAAAAGATCCAAGCGGCAATATGTTATTCTCCGATTGAACACTGAAATATCTTGCATCATCTTTTGTAATTGATGTGTCTAAGGCCCTGTTCATTAGAGTGATAGTAACCCTCTCCATTTTTATGTTCTTTAAAATCTCACACTCATCCAGTTTCAAAACAAATTTTAGAACTCCTTCACATTCTTCTTGACTAATCTCAAAGAACTGAACTCTATACCTTTGCAAAGCTTCAAGATCAAAGAAAATATTGTTGTGCTGGTTAAAGAGTACCTCTCTATCTATGTTGCTTCAATATGTACTGGTGAACCAAGCGTCTCAAACACCTTTGAGTTCACATGTTGGCGTGCAGAATTTACTTGCATTGGTTTTGGAAGTAACAAACCTTTATGCTTCTTACTTTGACATTTCTCTGCTAGTGCCTTAAACAGTATACTATATGCTTTCTGAGAGATGCTAGTCTCATCCAACATTGCTTGCACTTGTTGAGTTGCATCGAGTTGGTTCTTGTTCATAAAAGAAGACACATGCTTCTCATTGATTTTTTAAAACTTCTTTTGATACAACATCTCTTCCACTATTCCTTTTGGTACCAAATGACTGTAATGCACTCTAGCTTCGGAATGTACCTTGGACTCTGGATGAAGTAAAGATCTAAAAATAGAATAACATAAAATTTGATTACTTATGTCTAGTTTCAAACAAAGAACCTAATCTAAAAAGAGAAATATATATGAAACAAGAGTTAACATTACCTTACAGTATGTACTCGCTTCTTCATCCCTCCACTTCCAACTTTCATTTTCTCTATGTTGCAAAGTTGCCTTCTTCTTTTACGTGGCCCTAGTGATGTGTCCTTTCTCCTTAAAGCATCAATATTTTTCTCCAAGTCTTGAATTGTTTCTTTGTTTGCCATAAGCTTCTCTGCATACAACCCATTTAGTTTTTTTATTTCAGTGTTCTCTATCTGTAGACAATCCCTCTGCTGTTCTGCAACCATCGCTTTTGTTTCCAAGTGTTGGGCATAACCCAGCAAACGTTGTCTACCATCACTCATGAAATGTAGTAGGTTTGTAATGTTATAAAATGGAGGTGGTGCATTTATAAATGGATCCTTGGGATACATTGACCCATCGGTCCACAAGTCCAAATGACGCTCTCCATTATTCCTCCTTTGCTCTTTTTACTCATAACATATAAAAAAATCTCTTATTTCGTTTCTTCAAAGGCTGGTACTCAGATTGTATGTCCACATGAAGATGGTAAGTATCATATGTTCTTTTACATGCACCATTTCTACTACTGTACTGAGAATTTGAGTGTCTCCATGTGTTGTTGAAGGTGGAAAAATTGAAATCCCCAAATTTAGATTAATGTTCTCATTTGCAAAGCTAGTATTTTCTGCCTCATCATAAAACATATTAAAGAATTGAAACAAGAATTAACTCCATTAGTAAGGACGTCAACAGGAAAACCCCCACAGTCGAGATGATGACTAAAGCTTTCCTCGAATCTATTAAATGCATAACTACCTCACATCTGTGAAATCTTGGTTCTGATGAGTTTTACATGCATCCAACAAAGAATGCCACCTTATGATGAAACCTCATTGAAAGAATATGTATATTTTAATATATTAAAACCTACTATTATAATACTAAAAAATGAGCCGAATTGCAAATTTGGATATGTTTTAAACCATTTTTATTTTCTCTCTCTAAGATGAGTTGACACTTCTTATAGGGCCTAAAATTGAGTCCTCATTTCTCCTAATACTTACATATTGCATAAGAGTCATGAGATAAAGTGCACAAAGTTGGCTTCATGATTGCTCTTTCAAAAGTACACATAGGCATTCCATCATCATACTCTTGTAAATTCTCTTACAAAGTACCATTGTGGCAAAAGGAAACTCCTCATCTACTACATGATCATCTCATCACTTTCCATGCACTTATTACACTCACCAAAGGTCTCATTATCTTCTTCATACTAGATAAGACCATATTGATAGTGACTTTTGTAAACTTACATGTCTTATAATGTTCCTTATGCCGCTTCTCACCACATTTATAGCAAAGGACATTGTTTCTCAACTCATTGATTTAGTCTTCCTTCATGAATTTACTTTTGTTGGACACCTCCATTGGTTGGCTTTCCATCCCCACTCAAAGCTTTGGAGAGATTTGACCCAAATACGAAATTTTATTTTGAACCACCACCATAGACGATAGGATACCTAGGAATGTGGGAGTTGATGAGAAGCATCCTTGCAAACTTTCCAGAAGTTGGGGCATTCAAATCAACCCTACCTCCGCTCATTTGTCAGTCCTCTATATGCATATTTATCTTAAATCAACCAAGCAAGAGAGAGGCCACCCAACTCCATTGAAGCTATGGGAAAAATACCACACATCAGCATCTCATGACCTTGAATCCCCAAGAAAAGGGATGTCATAAATGTCACAAGGAGGAAAGCACTAAAGAGAGTTAAACAAAGAGAAAAGTAGTTGAGTTGGAGAAATCTTCAAGATTAGAGGAGCACAAACATGGGGCACACCACTAGCATATTTCACTAAGGACGTTACATTTTTTTTCACATCTTGCACCTCACCCCATGCATGCACACATGGCGCTCTACAGGCATAAGCCTCTTTCCCATGGTATGCCCCATGCACTTTGTGAAACTGACCTCATCAACCCTCCAATTACATCTCTAGATGGGGGGACCATGGTGAGCTCAAGCCTCATGGTACGACCCATACACATGCAACATCTCGTCAATGACAACCCTCCACCTACATCTCTGGAAGGGGAGACCATGACAAGCTCAAGCCTTTGGCCCATGGTATGACCCATTACCTGAATAACCATTGTAGGGACCTCCAAAGAGCTTCACTTTGATTCTAATTCAACACAAACATAACCTCACCCTGGCTGACGTATTAGCCATGAAGAATCCCAATCTTTAAGTATATCAAGCTATGAGATCTAGGAATAATTTCCTATCATGCTAAGAAGGTCCATAGCTACCATCTACCCACGCAAATCATTCAATGGAGGAGGCCTGCATGAAGAAATCCTACATCACATTTACCTTGCATACCAATAAGCTACCTAGAAGCTATTGAAGATTATCACCAAAATGCCCTACATTTGACTCTAGATCAGTCCTGAATCTACCACTTAACCTTGCATGCCAACTTCACAGCATATCTTGGAGTATCCACACCTCCCCAACTCAATAGTAATCTTCACCATCAAACTTGGTGATGTGAGGATGCGGTTATCAGTAGGAAGGGGGTATGTAAAAATCACTCCCATTTTTAACATGGTTTTGCTCAACCTTTGTCATCTTGCTCGCTTGAACAAGCACTTATCTTTTGTAAGACGTTGCTCAAACATATAAACTAGCCTTGCTAGTATAATCTTAATGTTAATTAGGGAAATTCTAAGAACTTTGTGTACATACTCTCTTAAGACTAGTAATGTTAATTAGGGAAATTCTAAGAACTTTGTGTACATACTCTCTTAAGACTAGTAATAGTGTCCATAACATTTTTAAGTTTTGGCTAGCCTGGTGTGAAAACTAGCAACTTGTATATAAGTCCATTTCGACGATAAGCAATACACATTCATTAGTTAAATTTAGTATTACTAGGGAGGCCCATAGCAAGTTATAATCTTCATAATAAGAAAATCACTTAAACAAGGATTAATTAAAACATAATCAAGACACTCATCACATGATGGCTATATCAAGCTCCTCAAATGAGCCAAGGATTACATGATTTTATAGCTCTCAAGGAGCCCTCATCCACAAGATACATGCACCCTTGTACTATTCATGTCTCAATAAATGTTGACACTCCATCTTCCTCCTTGTACTTTCCATGTGCTACCTTTTTTACCATAGATTTCACTTTTTACAAGTACCTATACAAAATCAACATTTAAGTAAGGATCCTTAATCTTTCTTCCTTTTTGACCATAGATTTCACCTTTTACAAGTAACCATATGAATCAATCTTTAAGTCAGGATACTAATCTTTCTTCCTTTCTAATATACATGCTCTTCCCTTTTATATACTCATGTTATACCCTCACACATTGCTATTTCAACACCCCTCTCAATGTGATGAGGGTATATCACACCTAACATGCTACATTGAACCTAAACTCTTAGTTATATTCTAGAGTGGTCCACCTTTAGCTTGCCATGTGGGCTACAATGTTGGCTTTAACTTGACACTTTTACACATAGGAGGATGGGGTTACAACCAGGTAAGACAAGCCATACCTCTCATGCTCAAAATAGGTGCTCTAGGTTTCTTCCATTTTTGGAGGAATTACATCACTATTCACATGGGAAGCACTACACTTCTTCCACAAGATCAAGGAGAACATCAACAAACGACTCCATTCAAGAGCCATCATGAAATCTCTCTTTTTTGTATCGGGACTAAACACTAGACTTGAGACATACTCAAGTGTAAGGACCTTCCCACTCACCTCATTTGCATATAATGGTAACTTCATTTGTGTTTGAAAAGTTTCACGGTGGTGGTGAGGGATTTCTTACTTGTTGGCAAGTCAATGTCAAAGTTCTTGCTAATGAAAGAATCACTTTAGGGGATTGTTAGTTGGAGAGAGAAGTGCCTAGGGAGGATGAAGGTAATGAAAATAACAATTGGTTAAGCCAAGATGAAAAGGGATAGCCATCATTGCAGTAGGATATGGATTTATCAATCACATTACATCACAAAATACATCTAAGGGATGTGAATAGTGATATAAATGCTGCATAAGTTAATAAGGAAGCCCAAATGAAAGAGCCTACATGAATAGCCTCTTATGTAAGGGTCTTTTACACCACAACTCAATAACGTTATCCGTATAGATTTTTAAACCTACAAGCAATCACATATAATTAATATGTGTGCTAGAGGGCACCACACAGAGATCAGCTGACTTGGACATTCTCTCCCCTTTGCTATACTCATGTTATACCCTTACACATTGCGATTTCAACACTCCTTCGCAATGTGATGAGGGTCTATCACCTAACATGCTACATTAGACCTACACTCTTAGTTATATGATGGATTGGTCCATCTCAACATGCCATGTGGGTTATAATGTTAGCTTTAACTTGACACTTTGCACATGGGAGGATGGGGTTACAACTTAGGGTGAGAAGCCAAATATGGACAAGTGTAAAAGGGACATTAATCAATGAAGTGTGGAAGGAACCAAGCATATAAGCCCATGGACATATTCATTTACCAACTTTTGAATATATAATCTCACTTGAATCTAATTGCTCAAGGTTTCATGGTGGTAATCCAATCTTGTGTGCATTCCATGCAATGAATACTAGGATGTGTACACTCCATCCTCATTGAGTGCTAACCTTTTTTGCATTGGTATCAAAGCCAAGCCTTTGATCCATCTTCTTCTTCCTTCTTTCTTTCACTTCTTGTAAATTTTTTTAATAAAAAAAGAGGTATGTTTCTCCATTTTCTTGATTTTCTTGATCTTTCCCAACATTTTCTTGAAAATCTTGGTACAAACATGAAAATTGTTCAAGTTGGATGTTAGGAACCATAGCTATGGTGATCTTGAGTACATCAAAGGTTTAAAAGTTGAGCAAAATCATGGCTATGGTGATCTGAAGTCAAATCGAACATCAAATTATTGTGGGAATTTGTCCTACTATATTGTTTAACATCTTGTTCAATTACATGAACGAAGAGTTTTGGAGGATGTATGAAGCTTGTACAAAGTGGAAATCTCTAAGGCTATGTCAAAAAGTTTTGGTATCTTTCTTTCTTTCTTTGTGGCTATAATGAGAAAGTGGCAATAAAGAAGTTTGTGAATGGGTTGTGTGTTGATCTCCATCATATAGTGCAAAGTATGAATGGTGAAGTCAACAACTGTATGCTTAGAGAAGTCATGCTATTTGCCGGAATAGTGGACAGCCACATAAAACTCAAGCAAGAAAAAGGATTAATGCATCTTAGTACTCAAGGGTATTTATGTAATGATGAGGATGATACAAATAGTGTGAGGTCCAATCTACTTTTGATCTTTGAGCAACCCGGTGTACATGTTTTGGAAAAGGAATTCGGTTTCATGCCAATTACTTACAAAAGGGAGAAGAGCATACATGGATGGTCCACTTATAAACCATGAGCATATTTTGGATGCTAAGAAAGAAGTCAAGGCATCTAAATTCATGCACAAATGGTTGAGTTGAAGACTCATTCATATGGTAAGCCTCAAAATGCCCATGGCATGTGCAAATGTGGCAAAAGATATGCAATACATGACACGAGAAGGCATAGCACTCATAGAGCCATAATGATAGTGCATGAGCAGCTCTCCTATGATCACAATTAAAAAATGTTATCAAAATGATGTCGATGATGATGTGAATTTGCACCATGGTGATCAAATGAAGGATAAAAGTAATAGAAACAACCCATGGTTGCGTGTGAACAACCATCAATAAAGCCTAAGGTGAGTAAACAAACTCACAAAATCTCCCAAATGTGTGACACAAGCCCACAATGTGCTAACACACGTGACCAAAGCTATAAAATCACAAATAGTGTGAGAAAATGCTAGCAATGCCAAAGTGTGCACATGAATCAATGCTACCAATGCACAAAACGCACATCGCATGATGTGAACAAGCCCAAATAATACATAAACACGTGTGGCATACCTCGCACGTGTGAAAATTTGCCAAGGAAGCTCAAAGCCTGTGAATAAACCCAAATAATGCTGTACATCAATGTACGTGAACAAAACCCATGACACACACGTCGCATGAGTACCTCAAAGCAAACATGTGAAATACTCACCAAAGCAAAGAGTATTGAAAGGTGGGAGAGGTATAGGAATCACACACAAGTGGGTAAGCTTCAGATATGGACAAATAGGTGTGGGTAGGTCAAAAGAAATGCCCAATTGTTTATAGGAATGGCCAAGTATTTGGGTGTAGGTGGGCAAATGGGCTAGCCCAAGGGTGGGAAAAGGAAGTGTAAAAAAGAAGGGTGGGAAAACCCTAAGTTTTAAATTTCTTGGGTTTTTTTTAAAAAGCTCGAGACTTTCTTTTTCCTCTATTCTTGGATTTTTTTAAAAAAAGCTCGAGACTTTCTTTTTCCTCTATTTACCATCTATACAGGATTAACCACAACCCTACCTCCCTCCCCATGGGCAAAGGAGGTGGGGCTATTTCAAAATAACCACTCCTCCTGCAAGCGTGAGGAGGAGCCAAATCTCACATCTTCCAATGCAATTTTGAAAAGATCTCATCTCACATCTTTCAATAAAATCTTTGTATACATGCTTACATACACACACTTATATGTATTATGTATGTATGTGTATCTATAGGTATGTAAGAATGTATATATAAATAGTGTGCATGTGCATATGTGTGTGTGTGTGTGTGTGTGTGAGAGAGAGAGAGAGAGAGAGAGAGAGAGAGAGAGAGAGAGAGAGAGAGAGAGAGATTACATGTAAGATGCATTTATTTGAGAGTAAGCACACCTCACCACTCAACCCTACCATTAAAATTTAATCTAAAATTTAATTAATTAAAATTATATATATGTGTGTAAATCTATTTAAGTGAGAGAGAGAGAGAGAGAGAGAGAGAGAGAGAGAGAGAGAGAGAATTAAAATTATATATATGTGTGTAAATCTATTTAAGTGTGTGTGTGTGTGTGTGTGAGAGAGAGAGAGAGAGAGAGAGAGAGAGAGTGTGTGTGCATGAGAGAGAGAGAGAGAGAGAGAGAGAGAGAGAGAGAGAGGCTGAGAATTTCTATGGAGGAGGTAGTTTGTGTGGGAGGAGATAGTGTGTGTTTTCATTAGTGTATGTGCGGTGTGTACATGTGTGTGTGTGTGTGTGTGTGTGAGAGAGAGAGAGAGAGAGAGAGAGAGAGAGAGAGAGGCGACAGATAATTTTTACGTAGGAGATAGTTTGTATGGGAGGAGAGAGTGTGCGTTTAGATTAGTGTATGTGCGGTATGTACATGTGTGTGTGTGTGTGTGTGAGAGAGAGAGAGAGAGAGAGAGAGAGAGAGAGGCGACATATAATTTCTATGTAAGAGATAGTTTGTGTGGGAGGAGAGAGTGTGCGTTTAGATTAGTGTATGTGCGGTGTGTACATGTGTGTGTGTGTGAGAGAGAGAGAGAGAGAGAGAGAGAGAGAGAGAGAGATGTAATGAGGGAGGGTGAAAAGAGAGAGAAAGAGAGTGAGAGATAGAGAATAAAAAGTATCTTTTAATAAAATATAAATTAAATAGAAAACATATATGTATATGTGTGTATACATGTGTGTGTGTGTTTTTATTTAAATTTATACATACATACATACATACATACATACATACATACATACATATATATATATATATATATATATATATATATATATATACATACATATATATATGTTTGTGTGTGTGTGTGTGTGTGTGTGTGTGTTTAGATGTGTGTAAGATATATCTATCTATATATTTAAAAGTGACCACAACTTATCACCCATCTTCGTACATTAAAATTTAATCAAAATTAATTAAATTATGTCGATGTTTGTATTTATATTTTTAAATACATGTATATATGTATAAGTATATGTATCTATGTATAGGTTTATGTATCTAAAACATAATATTGTATATACTATATATTTACATATGTGTATGTGTGCGTGAGAGAGAGAGAGAGAGAGAGAGAGAGAGAGAGAGAGAGAGAGCGCTTCTATGTGTGGGAGAGTGTAAGAAGAGAGAGGGAGTGTGTGCATGTATGTGTGTGTGTGTGTGAGAGAGAGAGAGAGAGAGAGAGAGAGAGAGAGTAGGTGTGTATGTGTGTGCATGTGAGAGAGAGAGAGAGAGAGAGAGAGAGAGAGAGAGAGAGAGAGTTTCAACATTTGAGAGTGTGTGTACATGACAGAGAGAGGGAGAGGGTCATGTGCATGTGCATGTGTGTGTGTGAGAGAGAGAGAGAGATGGTTGTAGTAGAGAGGGAATAGTTCTTTTCTAGAACCTTGGTCTACCGCAGCAATGCGCGGGTGCAATACTAGTCACGCTTAAACCTCATGACCTCCTCTCACCTTCACACTTGCTGCCTGCTGTGCTTGCTTGCACCCTTGCTGCCCAATGATGTCTGCTGCTGCTCAGCTAGGGTGAGCAGAGCCTATTGAGCTTGCGCACTGCTGCAGCTGCCTGTGATTTAAAATGAAATCTACACTGGAAACGCCTGCGATGCTCTCTTTTCTTTAAAAATGAAATCTACGCTTTCTCTAGGCGTCGTTGAGTTTACGTGCTGCTGCCTGTGATGCGGAGGCTAGGCGTTTGCTGAGCCTTGAAAGGTGACGAAGCTGCTGGTTGGCTGCTGAAACAAAACTTAGGGAGAGAGAGACTGCTATATAGTGTGCGCTGTAGCTTATGGCGGTGGGAACTGGCCGCCCTGGCTATGGCGCTGCAGCTCATTTGCCCTTAAACTTGATCATAATCACAGCTTCCTCCTCCTCTTCTGCTACTATTCCAGCGATGGGTTGCATGCTATAGGTTTAAGAATGTGCTCTACCCATCTTATACCCTCACACATTGCTATTTCAACATCATTCTCTTACAATAGAATACTTGTGAGTTCTTCTCTTCTCTACTTTTACTTGGATTCTTGCTTGCTAGATGCATTACTTGCATGAATAGGTTTTCTTATAAGATGCTCCCCCACATCAGCTTCTTCTATATCCAACCACTGTGAGAGAGACCCACCATTGCAAGGTCATTCTCTTCTTGCTTCCATCTAAGCATATAGAGCTATTCCTTCATTCCCATAGCCATGGAGTATTTCAGTGTGACAATAGAGTGAGGACACATCAGCACACCCACATTAAGGAGTTAGAGTTTAGCTCCAAGGCAAAACTCAACGATACTTGATTAGCCATGGCGAAGGTAAGTTTTTAACTTGAACAATTTGGTAAAAAGAAGTTAGAATCAGAAAGCAAAACAGGTGAAAAGATATTGAAAGAGAAGGCAAGAGACAGGAGACACACCTACACACTCATAGCTCTCAATTCATCATCTCATACCAAGTAGAGAAGCTCCATAGCTTTCCTCCATTCTCTTCCTTTATAATGTTGTGTATGCTCTCCCCCTTGCTCTACTCATGTTGCACATGCTCTTCCCCTTCCTCTACCCATCTTATACCCTCACACATTGCTATTTTAACTTCATTCTCTTAGAATAGAATACTTGTGAGCTCTTCTCTTCTCTACTTTTACTTGGATTCTTGCATGATGCTAGAAGGATTACTTGCATGAATAGGTTTTCTTGTAGGCTGCTCCCCCACATCAGCTTCTTCTATATCTGATTTCTGTGAGAGAGACCCACCATCGCACAACAAAGGTCATTCTCCTCTTGCCTCCATCTAGGCATATAGAGTTATTCCTTCACTCCCATAGACATGGAGTATTTCGATGTGACAATAGAGTGAGGACACATTAGCACACCCACATCAAGGAGTTACAGTTCAGCTTGAAGCCAAGACCCAACGATACTTGATTAGCCATGGCGAAGGTAAGTTTTTAACTTGAACAATTTGGTAAAGAGAAGTTAGAATTAGAAAGCAAAAGAGGTGAAAAGATATTGAAAGAGAAGACAGGAGACACACCTACACACCTACACACTCATAACCTTCAATTCATCATCTCACACCAAGTAGAGATATTGAAAGAGAAGACAGGAGACACACCTACACACTCATAACTTTCAATTCATCATCTCACACCAAGTAGAGAAGCTCCATAGCTTTCCTCCATTCTCTTCCACAAAATAGCACATACTACATAATGATAAGCTCGCACTGAAATAAACCTAATGCTAATGTGCACACACTTGGCCAGTTAGGCACACACACATTATCCACACACACTACTAGTCTAGTGTCCACACACAAGTGCTATCGACCAGTTCCTAATAATCTTGCATTCTCAACACTCCCCCTTAAGCTCACCATATCCATCTCATGTACTCCAAGTATGTCTTTAAAGTAATCATACTTCTCTTTACCAAGTGGTTTGGTAAAGATATCTGCTCTTCAGTCTTCACATATGTCAAATCTATCTAACCATCCAACACTTTCTCCTTGATGAATGATAATGGGCCTCTATGTGCTTGGTCCTCACATGATAAACTGGATTACTAGCCAATTTAATACTGCTCATGTTATCATAGTGTATGACAACTACTCCATCATGATGCTATCTTAAATCACCAAATAACTTTTTCAACCATACCACCCCACATGCAGCCATAGCGTCTCCTCTATATTCTGTCTCTGTGCTAGATAAAACAACTATGGGTTGCTTTTTGTTGCTCCAACTCACTGCAACACTTCCCATGCTAAATGCATACCCACTAATAGATCTCCTGTCATATGCAATTTTTGCCCAGCCTGCATTTGTGCAGCCATACACCATCACAGCCTTTCCATGCTCATAGAATAAACCATAATGGGCAGTGGTATTCACATATCTCATGATCCTTCTAACAACATCCAAATGTGGCTTCCTGGGACTCTGCATAAACATACTAACTAGTCCCACTACATAACATAAATCCCGTCTAGTAATGGTCAAGTAAATCAAGCTACTGACCATCTTCCTATACATAGCAACATCATCCAACTCACCAAGATCAGCCCTTAGCTTTATGTTCTACTCCAATGTTGTTGCCATAGGCTTGCATCCCCCAGTCATGCCATACTTTGTGAACATATCCAAGGCATATAGCCTTTGCACCAAAAATGTGATGTCTTGATAACCTCAATGCTAAGAAATAATCTCAACTCTCCCAGATATTTCATGTCAAACTAGCTCCTTAATGATACCTTCACATTGGCAATGTCATTCCCACAATCACCTATGGCAATCGAGTCATCCACATAAATAACAATCACCACCATACCACTCTCTATCTTCTTCACATATAGTGAAGAATATGAATTTTCCACATGAAATCCAATGCTTACGAGATACCTACTAATTCTATCACTCCATGCTCATGATGCGTGCTTTAGCTCATATAATGCTTTCTTTAATCTGCATACATGTGTGGGAAAGTTTGGATGTATAGAACCCTCTAGCTATTCCATAAACACTTCGTCTTGCAACTCTCCATTCAAGAATGCATTATTGACATCTATTTGATGTGATTCCCAACCTTTAGATGAAGCCAATGAAATCACAAATCTTACTGTAGCCATTTTAGCTACTAGGCTAAGTGTCTCATCATAATCAGGTCCACGTGTTTGTGCATAACCTTTAGTGACCAGCCTTGCCTTATACCTTTCACGGATCCATCTGACTTTCATTTGACTTTATAACCCATTTACATCCAATCACATTCTTTCCTTTTGGTAAATCAACCAAGTCCCATGTATCATTATGTGCCAAAGCATCTATCTCTTCATCCATAGCTTTATTCCATGCTTCTTTGCCAATAGCCTCTTTAAAACAAGAAGGCTCCACATGCTTAACCATATATGTCATATATGCATAATGCATAGCATGCCCACTGTAGGTGAATCTCCATACTGGATATCTCACTCTTTATGACCTCCTCACTAGCTATGGATCACTATGAGCTCCCTGAGCTCTAGCATATGTGACGGTACATACTTGTCGTTCCTTACACCTGGAGTTCTTGCCATTTGGATTCCCAACTCATTATCAAGACTCTCCGAACTAGATAACTTGCATTCCTAATGCCAATGCCTTCAACTTCTTTTTTCCTTTGTCCAATGTACTACTCTCAGTGCTCACCTCGTCTCAATCTCCCTAACCATGGACTCACATTATCACCACTAGATGTCTCATGTGGGCCAGACATACTAGAAGAGTTCTCTAATGGTAAGTGTACATCCTCATTAGCATCAATGTCATCAATTATGACACTCTCACTTTGCTTATACCAACTAGCCATCTCATCAAATACCACATCTCTACTTATGAGAACTTGATTTATCACTAGGTTGTAACATTTGTATGCTTTCCTTTCTTGTGCATACCCAATGAACACACATTTTTCAGCTTTTGGATCCAACTTCCTCCTCTTCACATCTAGCACATGCACATAAGCAATATATCCAAAAACTTTTAAATGTCCAATGTCGGGCCTAGAACATGTCACCCTCATCTTAGGAGTACTCTGTTGAGAATACAAGCTCATCCGGAGAACTCGTGGATAGCGTTAGTGTGTGGACACTTGCCTAGGAGTGTGTGTAGACAATAATGGTCATGTCCAACTGGCCATGTGTGTGGACATTAGCATTAGGTTTTTTTCAGGGTGAACTTATCATTAGGTAGTGTGCTCTGTGTTTTGGGGAGTACAATGAAAGAAAGTTATAGAGCTTCTCTACTTGGTGTATGTTGATGTAATGAGAGAAATGAATCATTAGGTGTGTCTCCTATGTTCTCCTCCTCTCTTTTCATCATGGTATCAAAGCCTAGGCTTCTCTCATTAGGGTTTATTGAGTTAGTAAGTGAGGAAAAATTCTCGTTTTTGGAGCTTTCCATTGGAGTTGTGGAGCAAAGAGAAGTTGAGGAGCACACTAAATCAATTGGATCTAAGAGCTTGGCCCTATTGGTGAGTGGTAATATCTCTCCTTTACAGTTTGTAGGTGTTTTGAAGAAGATTGGAGCCAAGAGGTGGATGTCCCATGCAAGAAAAAATCTAAAAATTGGAGCTTTACATTCAAAAGCTTGAAGTTTTGTTTTGGTGATGTATGACATTGTTGTGGACTTGATACAAGCATTACTGAATGCACATGAGTTGTATACAAGCAAAGATTTGATGTGTTGCCTCATTGAACCCTAGTGTGGAAAGAAGAAGTTCAAGAGCTAGTGTGTGTGTTGTAAACATTAAAGTGGTTAAGCATCTTGGAGTCCAATGGATAGTAAATTGAGCAAGTGTATACTCAAATTAAAGTGTTTGAAGCTTGGATTGGATGCTTGAATGCTTTTATTATGCACAGAAACTGGAAACATTGTGTTATAGAGAGAAATACGCTTCCCTGCAAGTTAGCACAAATTATCAATAAGCTAAGTATGCATCATTTAGCTTAAATTTGACCCTTGTATGGTGTTAAAAATCAATGTTAGCAACCTTTCAATATATTAGAAGCTTTACTCAAGGCCTTGGGAGTTGGAGCAAACCACAATAGCAATAAAGTTGCATGCCGGTAGCTCAGAAATTAATGCTAACTCTCCTTGAAGGTACTATGCATACTCTGAAGCCTACTTGAGCTATGGTATGGTGTTAAACATCAAATAGTGAATCCCATTTACTTTTTAGAAACCTCATTGAGTTGGTTGTGAGCTAAAGGTGAGTAAAGTAAACAAAT
Source organism: Cibotium barometz (assembly GCF_041138505.1). NCBI lineage: Eukaryota > Viridiplantae > Streptophyta > Polypodiopsida > Cyatheales > Cibotiaceae > Cibotium > Cibotium barometz. Next base: position 38,416,036 of record NC_141059.1, on the reverse strand, counting down.
TGTGGCATGCAAACTTGTAAATGTAGAACAGTGAGGTGTTTTTTATTGTTTGTGATCACTACATGTTGTGGTGACCTTGCACATGTATAGGACATATAGTATAGTGATAAGTGACATGTATGGAGCTCGTATTTGATGATTAAAATCTTGGAGGTGCTGCAAATCAGTAAACAACAAAATAGAGAGTGTTACTCTTGGACAAATTTGAGCAAAGGGATGTATGTGATGCAATGTCAAGTGAAGCATATGGTATGCACGTATAATGTATGCATATAGTATAGTGATAAGTGACATGTATGGAGCTCGTATTTGATGATTAAAATCTTGGAGGTGCTGCAAATCAGTAAACAACAAAATAGAGAGTGTTACTCTTGGACAGATTTGAGCAAAGGGATGTATGTGATGCAATGTCAAGTGAAGCATATGGTATGCATGTATAATGTATGCATGTATCTACATGTGAATGAGCTTATTGAGAGCATGGAGGACTACTTTGAATATGTTTCATAGAATTTGTGAGTGGCGCCAAGTGTGTTTTAGCTTGAGCAAGCGGTGGTTTTGAGTCCCAAATTCTATCGCTATCAAAATTGTGGGATGTGTGGACAACATTGGTGATCAAGCACATGTATGTATGAGTGTTTGTCGCTCTACCGCCTCGTCGCCGCCGTGCCGCTACACAGTGCTCGATCGCTCTCTCACTCTCTCTCTCTCTCTCTCTCTCTCGCACACACGCAAGAGAAGGAAACCAAGAGGATAAGGCAAGAGCACTCTTGTATTCAACACATGAGAATGAGGGTTTTAGGGTTACATTTGACTCTTATAGGTGACTTGGCCGTTCACACATGGGCGCCCATACATGGTGGGCCGATCCTAACCCTTATCCTATTGATATTCAAGGTGCGTCTCTCATCGGCGATCGATCACCCAATCCCTTTATCCTTTGCATATGGTGCCGACAAGCCCGGCCCATGACTCAGAATAGTTAAACTAATTACATGATGTAAAACATAGTATGTCTCAATGTCCATCATAGGTTAACATGCCCCCCTTCTTGATGTAGATTCCGTCCTCGGAAGCTATGGTATTGTAAGCTCAATAAGGTTGTTGTGGTAGACCGTCTGCAAAACAGGGAAGTAGAGTGAAAGTATGCTGGAATTCAAAAGATATAAAGTGTATAAATTCAAGCATGTTAGACCACAATGGATGTTGCTATGAGAACTTAGTTGAATGAGCTAGTGGAGCAAATTAACAGGAGTTTAAAATTATTGAAAGTAAATCAAGAGTTAGCAAGGTGTCAAAGGTTAATCAAGGTTTATAACTGGCCTAAGTCAAGGAAAATAACCAAGCTTAATAAATAAACAGATGACCACACTGTGTCTACTCTAAGAACAAGTTAATACCACGAGCCTAGGGACACAAGAAACATCAGAGTTACAGGAGCCTTTTGCCTTTATTTCTTTATGTACGTGATAATTTTTAAACACAATGGCGACCTTCCTAAGGCAAAACTAACATCGATCTTGGTACCATGTTTAACACAAGGCATTATCCAGGAATCTATTAGTTCACCTTAGGCAAGGCTACCCCCTACAACCAAGGCATCGGTCTGGAGTGGAATACTCCTCGCCTACCAAGTATCAATAAGGCAATAGGCCCACATTAGAGCACATAATAGACTTGTATTGCCATTTATTGTAGGCTTTTTTTTAAATATATTTATTTCTTTTGATCTTCGCTCCTGAACTGTAATGTGTTCTTGTATTCTTTCGACAAGGGGTAAAAGCTATGTCCTAGAGGTCAACACACACATGGCCAGGTGTCAAACATTAAGATGGTTTGACCCTAGACCTAAGACAATCGTATTCCAAGGTTAACTAAAGACTGCATGCATTCTCAAGAATATATCCAATAAGATTAAACTCATTAATGATTCACACTAGCACGTCAGGCAACTACTAAAACTAAGTAGTACATTGACAATTTCCATGTGGTCATGCATTATAGTTCATGCAATTAATTGAACAGTAAAAACGAAAGAGAGTGGGTATGGAAGAATTACACCTTTATTTTGGAGATCTCCTTGATTCGACCCGCAATTTAATGAGGTATTTATGTATGAATGTTGCGGCAGTCTCAAGACTTGAAAGCGAACCCACTTCAAACTTATCAGCCTGTACAATCAACTAACAAGCACTATACCTCGAGAGGCACGTTAGTGTGAAAAATTAAAGACTCGTTTAAGGAATCCAAACTAGAAAAAACTTGAAAACACTAACCTACCTACCAGTCACCACACTACTACTGAGGATACGATAAGAGGATGTTGTAGAGTCCTGGCTCTAGCCCTAAGGCTAAGCCTCTATCCGCATCATCCAAATAAATAAAGTCAACCTCAGTAGTGCCATGAGTTTCATCCGTCCATTCATTGTCGTCAGATATATCGTTTTCGTTTTCCCATCCACATGAACTCATCAAGAATGTAACCATGCAAGGATAGCCATCTTGTGGAAAAGGAAAGCATTGGGCTATGGGGGATATGTCCTCTACGGAGTAGGGGTCAGTCACGGTCAATAGGTGAATTAGCCATTCTAATTTCTCAACATTTTCCTCTCTGGCTAGTACATCTATACGATCCCATTCAGTTTCAATTACAGGATAGCACATGTGAAATATCTGAGAAAGGTACAGATGATACCTCTCACCAAAGGTGGGAGTGTATGAAGTGTATGATTGCATCTGCCATATCTGCAAACACAGATATAGCATCAGTAGGTTTATGACAGGTCAATCTAGTTCTTGATTGTATATATGGATATTTCTGCTCTTAATGTGCTCTTGCTCTTTTTACTATTTTTTGCTTTTTTTTTTCTTTTCTTTTCTTTTCTGTGTATGAAGTTATATATATATATATCCCCTTGAATTTAGCAATTACATGGTCAGGGGAGAAGGTTAAGGAGGAAGCAATAGAATGTTGAGCGTGAGTACATGCTCCCCCTTTCCTTGGGTAGATCATATTTTCTGCAATGATGTTGCAGCTTCTTGGAACCAATTTGTCCAGCGGGTCATAGGTTGTGATGTGGGCAGATAGCTTTTTATGACCCTTGTGGCCAAATCCAATTGCAAAGATGGAAGTGTACGTTCCCATTGACGAATGGAGGAAATGGTTTCCGACAATACTTTTACAAAGGGAGACATAGACTCATTGGTCTCTTGTTGGGTGTTGACAAGAGTAGGTGTAGAGCATGAAGAAACTTCTATATCAATGTGTGTTTGGCATGAAGAGCTAGAAGCTTCATGTGACTCCCCTCTTCCTGAGCTAGGTGGTATTGATCGATATCGTTTGGGAATCCAAACTAGCTCTGGAAGAAGTGGTGCGGAGCACTCTATTACCTTTTCCTTACCACGGTCTTGAATTGTCGTTGGGGTGGCAACATTTGGTTTGCAAGGTTTTATAGGTGATGTAGAGGGATTCAGCTTATGTTTAGGGACCCAAATCTGGTCATTCCCCTCGTAGTACCCTTGGGCTACTAATAATTTTTTAGGGATCCATCGTGATGTTACATTGCCCTTTCTTGGGTGGGTAGTTACTTTCCTTCTACAAGGCTTCTTGTCTGAACGAGATTGAGCGGGGGAGGTAGCTGTTAACGAAGCTTTTGGGACCCATTTGTATATACTCTTTGGCATAGTAAGCGGAACCTTAGAGGCCACCTTGCCTGTTTCCACTCTTGGCGTTGAAGCGTTAGAGGGGTGACAAACAATCAAGGATGGTTTTGCCACTGGACTTTGTGATTTTTCATTATCTAATATTTGAGTGGATGACTTAGGTGGGGATTTTGAGCGGTCAGACCTAGTGTTGGTTCTTGCGTTGTGACTCGTCATTGCACTTGGTGGCCATCATCCATTTGCGTCCTAAGTTTACAGTCCCTTCCATGGTACCAGCAGGCATAGCCAAAAAGCTTTGAATTATGGTCCCTTTATCATAGGCCACCGGAGTGTGCAGAATTCCTGAGACAGGGGTTTTCTTCTTGTTGATACCTTTAATTTGGATAGCACTCTTGGATAAAGGTGGTTTTCCAAGTTGACACCACACGCCATATGATAGCAAATTGTGTTGAGCTCCTGTATCCAATAATGCATTATACAGCACCTCCTCGTAAGGACTCTGTAACTCAATTGGGGTATCTTAGAGGTGGGTCAGATTCCAGTGAATCCTCTTCTGCCTCCTCGAAAAATGCTTGTGTAATCCCCAAGTTAGCTTCTCGTTGGTGCCTAGCACGCTGTTAACGTTCTTTGGCTTCAATTCTTGCTTATATCTTTTTAAGCTCAGCTTGTTCTTTAGCTGCCTTCTTTTGATGGATTGCATGTAACTCCTCTTGGCTCAGGGGATCATAGTACCTTTTGAATTTACTCCCATTAAGGAATCCAATGGTTTCAACTCCCTCGAGAGTCTCCACTCTGATGGTACCTTGCGGGGTAATTTCACATACTCTATACGGTCCCTTACCAGCATATTTGAGCTTCTTCTTTTCGTTTCGCACTCCATACATTAGGACTTTATCCCCAACCTTGATGTCCTTGTCCCTTAGGTGGCGATCAAACCATTTTTTCCTTCTATCCTTCTCCACAAGGGCATTGTACACAGCCAATTGTCTTTCTTCGTTTAGTCGCTCAAGGATATACAGTCGCTCTACTAAGGGATTACCATCCGAACCCTCTTGAGTAGCAACACAAAGACTAGGAATGACAAATTCCCATGGTATGACTGCTTCTTGGCCATATACCATTTTGAATGGTGTGCAATTAATAGCCACTTTGTATGCAGTACGATAGGCCCATAAAGCTGTTGCAAGCTTTAGATCCCAATCCGTGCGATGAGCTTCAACTGTTTTTGTCAAAACAGAGATTAAGGTCTTGTGATGCCTCCGCTCTACAGCTGCGTCTTCCTCAAGCCGCCATAGCCTAGGCGTGGAGAAGAAGAGAGGGTGGAAGTCGGTTCACCTCCCAACCATATAATGACGAGTTAGGGTTTCTCGTTGGGTTTTATACCAAAACCCTGGCCTGTGTCCACACCTCCTAGCCCGGCCGCCCATCTTACTTAAGAGTCGTGCTCACTTAGATGTGTACACACATCGACCAAACCCTAACGCCCATTAACCCCTGAACCCCGCTAGCACTAATAATACTCTCGAGACTCCGAAAGCTATTAACTTATGCTAGGGTTCGACTTCCGTAGGACCATAGTCCTGACATTACTCCCCCCTTCGAAAAGAGTTTTCGTCCTCGAAAACAAAAGTGGGAAAATGTTTCCTCATCACACTAATGTTTTCCCAAGTGGAGCCTTCCTCTGGACGGTCCTTCCACTTGATAAGAGCTTGTTTCCGAACTTGGTGGCGAGTACGTAACATGTGGTAATCCAATACTCTTTCTGGTTCATGAGGCAGTATTGGGGGTTCCACATATTCTACCAAGAAAGAATCATCCACCGGCCTTTCATGACCCATAAGGTGTTTCCTCAAACGGCTTACGTGAAAGATGGGATGAACCTTGGAATGTGCTGGCAACTCAAGTTTATAGGCTATTGGGCCCACCTTCTTGAGTATCTTAAACGGTCCACAAAATCGGGGCGACAATTTTGGTACGGGACCTGTTTTTAAACTGGTGGAGTTTTCTGGTACCTTCAGAAACACCCAATCACCTTCTTGAAAGTGAAGTGGCCTACGTTTCTGGTCCGCAAACTTCTTGTAACGATCTTGCGCTTGACGAACATTTAATCGTGCAAGGCGCAACATATCCATATGGTCTTGGATAAAATCCTTAACCTGACTGATTTTCTCATTCGCCAGTCCCACCGACACTGGTGAACGTGGCTGAAAACCATACATCAACATGAAAGGGCTAAAGCTTGTCGAGACATGCTTTGCACTATTGTAAGCAAACTCAAGAATAGGCAAATAAGACTCCCAATCAGATTGTTTTTTGCTGACATATGCCTTAAGCATATCTTCCAGCACTTGATTAACCCGTTCAATCTGACCATCTGTCTACGGATAATCAGCTGTACTAAGGTTCAACATAGTACCCAGCTTACTGAATACTGCTCACCAAAAATGGCTGTTAAACTTGCGATCGCGATCACTGACAATATTGGACGGTAAGCCATAAAGTCGGTAAACATTCTCCACAAAAAGGCATCCCAATTCTGGAGTTGTAATTGTTTTCTTAGTAGGCACAAACCTACAAAGCTTGGTTAATCGATCCACGATTACCCAAATAGCATCATGTCCACGATTCGTTGTGGGCAAGCCCGTTATAAAATCCATAGAGATACTTTCCCACTTTCCGTCGGGAATCTCTAATGGATGCAGTAACCCGCCAGCTTTAAGATGTTCTACTTTGTTCACTTGACACTTCTGACACTGCAGAACATAGTCAGTAACATCCTTGTGAAGTCCAGGCCAATAGAAATGCTTTCTTATGAGAGCATACGTTTTGCGAATGCCCGCATGACCTGCACTTGGACTATCATGACACTCAAAAAGAATTTGGCGCCTAGTGTCTAAGTCCAATGGAACACAAACTCTCCCCTTGTGGAGTAAGTATCCATCATCGATGGAAAAGTTTTTCCATCGCTGTAGTTCATCTTGTGATAAAGAAGAACCATGTGTGGAAGAACTGGGAACACTACCGTTTGAGTGAGAGGGACCCCTCATTTGAACATGATTCCACACCTTTGAGTATGTTGAATCCTGCTTGCATTTGCCTCGTAAAGATTCTAACAATTCACTTTTCAACTCTGTGAATAGCAGCGAATTAATCTCCGGCATACGACTCAAAGCATCAGCTACAATATTGTAACGTCCTTTGCAATAGCGTAGCTTGCAATCATACTCCTGAAGGATCTCAGCCCATCTGGCCTTTCGACCCTGCAAATCTGTTTGGTTCCTAAACCACTTTATGCTTTCGTGATAAAAAACAAGCTCGAATTGCGCACCATATAAGTAATGTTGCCATTTTCGTAAGGCATATATGATGGCAAAGAGCTCACGCTCGTACGCTGAGTAGTTTTGTTGAGCACGATTGAGTTTCTTGCTCTCATAGGCAACAGGATGACCATCTTGAATGAGAACCGCACCCACTGCCTTAGCACTGGCATCCGTTTCAATCACAAATGGTTTTTGAGGATCCACAATTGCCAAGATGGGAGCTGTAGCCAAAGCAACTTTAAGCTTATCAAAGCTACGTTGTTGCTCCTCATGCCATTGAAAGGTAATTGCTGCACCTTTCAATTGATCAGTCATGGGAGCGGCAATCTTTGCATAACCGTTCACATATTTGCGATAAAATCCTACCATTCCCAAGAAGATTTGAAGTTCTTCCTTACTTCGAGGTGTTGGCCATCGCATAATAGCATCAACCTTACTAGCATCCATAGCAATTCCGTCTGCAGAAATTACATGACCTAGGTATTGTGTGCTATCCTTGAGAAATTCGCACTTACTTTCTTTCGCGTAAAGTGCATTCTCGTGTAGTAACTGAAAAACTTTTCGTAAGTGTTCTAAATGCTCTTCTAAAGTCGAACTATAGATCAAAATGTCATCAAGAAAGACAATGACAAATTCGCCTAAGTACGGCCTTAGTACGCTATCCATAAGCGTCATAAACGTTGCCGGGGCATTAGTAAGCCCAAACGGCATAACCAAAAACTCATAATGTCCAAAGCGAGTCCGGAACGCAGTCTTGGTTATATCATCAACGTTAATACGCACTTGATGATATCCTGAACGTAAATCAATTTTAGAAAAATACTTCGCACCTTTGAGTTGATCAAACAACTCATCTATCTTAGGTAGCGACGGGTATTTGTTCTTAATGGTTACCGCATTCAAGGAGCGATAATCCACACACATGCGCATGGGTCTATCCTCTTTCTTCACCAAAAGAATGGGCGATGCCCATGGTGAAGCACTATGGCGAATGAAGCCCTTACTAAGGTAATCAGCAAGCTGACGTTCCACCTCAGCTGCTTCAGTCGCACTAAGCCTGTACGACGGCTTACTAATTGGTTTGGTGCCCGGAACGACATCAATGCGATGAGGCAAAGCTCGTTCGGGTGGCAAACCCTCTGGTAAATCATTAGGAAAATAATCTTTAAATTCTTGTAACAGTTGTTGCAAAGACAAAGCATTAACTGGTTGCTTAAGATTATTTAAAGAGATTTTAGAAGAAGGTAAAGAGAAGAAGGTAAAGAGAAGAAGGCATCGCTGAGGAAGATTCATTTGAAGAAGAAACATCATGCACATCAAACCCACTAGTTTGAGACACACAATAACAAAAATAGACTTCTTCTATTTGATTACTATGCTCCAAAAAAGAGAGTTCGGCATTACATATGAGTGGTGTTGGGGGTACATCACGTTCCCCAATAATTAAAACATGCTTACCATTGGCCTCAAACATAAACGTATTATGTTCATAACTCCTTTTGAGTGATGACCCTAACCCATACAACCACTCCCGTCCTAAGATAACATCCGCACGAGACATATTCATCACTTGGAAGTCAAGAACCATAGTGTGTTCTTGCACAAACATAGGCACTTGCCGTACTAGAGTATTCCACACATCGTGATCATCCCCCTGAATGGTGGACACCACATAATGATGAGAACTCTTTGTCTCCGGCAACTTTAATTTCTTAACTAATGCACAATTCAAGAAATTCTGCGTGGCACCATCATCAATGAGAATACGTACTCGATGACCATAAATGGAGCCATGCATACGGACCAAATCATGTGGTCCAACTGTCTCTTGCCACATAGATGCAGTGAGATTACACTCATGCATCTCGGCAGTGTGTGAAACCTCTATCGCAGAATACTTAGGATCAGCATCCAAGGGAAGCGTTTGCACCATGTGTACAGCCTTCTCCTTGACCTTATCCTTATTCTTGCGAGGCAACTGTGGACAATTTTTCTTCTCATGATCACTACCTAAGCAATGATAACATAGTTTCTCCTTCTTGGCCCGTTCATAGTCTTGTGGAGACAACGGACCACTTGACCCTTTAGACTTCTTTGTGGTTTCAGTAGAATTGCTGGCAAGTTTACGCTTATTAGCATTAAATTGCGAGCCATTGAATTTGGCCAGTCTATCCATGCCCTTCTTATCCATGGTGTCATCAAAGATAAGGGCACTTTGAATAGCCGCTTCCAAAGTTTTAGGATATTGGGTTTTAACCTTTGCCTGATATTCTTTATCAAGGCCTCTAACAAACCCATGAACCTTTTGAAAGTCGTCCAAACTGTCTAGCTTGAGAATGACTTCACGGTATTTGGACACATACTGATTAAGTGTAAGACCTTCCATCTTGCACTTGTCCCAGGCTGTCCAACTCCGATCTTTCTCGTTTTGCGGTAAGAACTCCTTTTTAAAAGCTACCGCAAACTCCTCCCAAGTCTTAGGGCGAGTTTCAATAGGTAGACTCATCCACCACTTGTAGGCTTCACCTTCAAGTGTGAGACTCGTCTCAGTGACCATAACAGCAGCGGGAGTGCGGCGTAAGCGATGCAAGTCCGTCCACTTGTGTAAAAATGTATGGACCGCATCCTTGTTACGATCGCGCTCCTCTCCCTTAAACACAGGCGGCTTCACGTTTTTCAACATAGCCCTTTCCTACGTTGCAGATGGTGCAATAGATTCTACTGTAGGATTTGGAACAAGAGGAGGCATAACTATCGGAATAGGCCCTCCACTTGCCGCCGATCCACTTGCAAAACGTGCCATAAATTCAGTAAAAAGTGTGCTCATGTTTGTGAGATTGGTATTGACATTTGTTATAGTGCGCTCAAGTGCAACTACCCTTGAAGTGAGACGCCCAAACTCTAACGTGTCTACCAAACCATAATCATCTATTGGACTCGCACCCCCTTCGGTATCGGTCATGTTGTCATCTCGATCAGGCGCAACGGCCTGTCGCGAATCACCCACACTACCACCCAAAGGGTGTGCCTCACTAACATCATGCATATCATTCTCAAAATCGAAGTGAACATGAGACGGTTCCGCTGAGGCCATGGTATGCACGTGCTTACAAATAGAGAACGGATTACCTTCAAAAGCGAACTCTAATTGAAGCGTCGTAGAAGAATTCCTCTTGCATGCACGAAAATCGAGAAGAAATCACCACTTGAGTCGTCAATCAACACATGCATGCAAAAAAGTGTGTTGCATGTAGCATGTCGTTGAAGATCCGTCCACCAAAAACTTCCAAACTTGGAGCATAGAAAACTCCTCTCACAAATTGAAAGAAGGAAAGTTGAAGGTGAAAAGGTCACTTTCCTTGTAGTTTGTGTCACTTTCCTTGTAGTTTGTGTCCTCCCTTGAAAGAATAAGTAGAGTTCTTTTGAAGAGAAGAACAACACAAGTGAAAAGGTGAAGTGGCTAGCACACTTGCCTTGGAGCTTGAGGTGGTGGGTTCAAAACCCCACTCCTTGGATGGTGAAGCTTCCCACTTGTGCCACTCAAGTAAGGGAGAATTCTCGCGCGCTCGCCAACGGCGCACCAACGATCGCTCACCGATCGCCTTCTAGGACTGTCGGACTGCCTTGGTCGCCGCCTTAGGCGTCCGCTGTCGTGACCGTCTGGTAGGGCCGTACGGACGACGGGTAGGCAGCGGGTAGGTAGCGGAGACGCTCACTGTGGGCTGTTCACGCAGGCGCGCATAGGCTGCGGCTGCGCGCGTGGAGGTCACCGTACGGGCAGCGGCTGCGCTCGTTTCTTTTGCTGTAGCGTCGAGCTCTTTCTCATGCAAGTCACGCCTGTCGTCGCCGTTGGCTCTGATACCAGTGTGACGCCTCCACTACGGCTGCGTCTTCCTCAAGCCGCCATAGCCTAGGCGTGGAGAAGAAGAGAGGGTGGAAGTCGGTTCACCTCCCAACCATATAATGACGAGTTAGGGTTTCTCGTTGGGTTTTATACCAAAACCCTGGCCTGTGTCCACACCTCCTAGCCCGGCCGCCCATCTTACTTAAGAGCCGTGCTAACTTAGATGTGTACACACATCGACCAAACCCTAACGCCCATTAACCCCTGAACCCCGCTAGCACTAATAATACTCTCGAGACTCCGAAAGCTATTAACTTATGCTAGGGTTCGACTTCCGTAGGACCATAGTCCTGACAGGTCTTGTTGGTACTCTCGACTTGGCCATTCGCTTGCGGATAGTAAGGAGTAGATTTATGATGGGATATCATGAAATTTGTTGTGAGTTCCTTAATCACTTCATTTATAAAATGTGTACCATTGTCGCTCACAAGTTCAAAAGGACAACCGAAGTGTGTGATTATATTTTCAAAGAGGAACTTGGCTGTTGTCCTTGTATCTGCCTTACGTGTCGCTTTCGCTTCAGCCCATTTGGTCATATAGTCAGTGGCCACAATAATATAGCGAGATTGTGTGTTGCGGGCCGCTGGGCTAATTGGACCTACAAAGTCTAAACCCCACTTTTCAAATGGTTGGTTTACTTTGATTGGATGTAGGGGCATTTGATCTTTTCGCTGGGGTTTCTTGTATCTTTGGCATTCATCGCAACCCTTCACAAAGAGTGATGCATCTTGGAACATAGTGGGCCACCAATACCCTGATTGTAAGATCTTTTGCGCAGTTAAGTCTCCTGAGAAGTGACCACCGGCTACACCCATATGTGCCTCTTGCAAAATGTATAGATACTCATCCTCTCGGGCACAACGACTAAGAACGTCATCCTTTCCTCTTTTATAAAGAGTCCCGGCTGTCAGGCAATAGGGTTCGCATTCTTTGATCAGCTTTCGAGCTAAATCTTTACGAAGCTCCTTGGGTGGAAAGCCATTAACCAAAAAGTTAACAATCTTCTCACTCCATTCAGGCATTGTCTCCACCATGAACAGGGAAGTGTCAAGTAAGTCATCATCAACTCCCGTAGGAGCCTCACCATTAGGTATGCGAGACAAATGATCAGCCATAACATGTTTTTTGCCAGGTCTCACAACAACAGTGAAATCAAACTCAAGAAGAATCAATAGCCATCATGTGATTCTTCCTGTGGAGCATGGTTTGTTTACCAGATACAACAATGCTTGATGATCCACATAGAAAACAAACTTGGTGGCAAGGAGAAAATAATGAAATTTCCTTACTGCATATATCATTGCCAACCCTTCTCGCTCCGTAGTGGTGTAGTTCATCTCAGCATCGTTCAACTGGCGACTGGCAAAGCTAATGGGGTAGTATAGATTGGAGCACTCGCCAAGGCCTTCTTTAATAACTCATAGGCACGGTCACATTCTTCGGTCCAAATAAACTCGATGAGAAGCTTATACAATGGTCGAGCTATCTCGGCAAAGAATAGAATAAACCTTCGATAATAACCAACATGGCCCATAAAGCGTTGGACTCCCTTATAGTTGGTGGGTGGGGGCAATTCTAGAATGACCTTGATTTTACTCTCGTCCATGGAAACCCCATTTTTGGACACTATATGCCCTAGAATGACTCCGTGTTTAACCCAAAATTGGCATTTGAAAGGGTTCAATGAGATGTGATATAATCTACACCTTTCAAATATTTTTTGTAAACACATCAAGTGCTCATCCCAAGAGGAATGAACACAAAGATCATCTAAGAAGGCTTCACAAAAGTCCCTTAGATATTCCTTAAAGGCTGTGTTTATCAATCGTTGGAATGTTACAGGTGCATTTGTAAGATTCCTCCCCCAACCCCTTTTTGATGTCCAGTATCTTCCCCTGTAAAATCAATCCCTCTTCAGAAATATAAAGACCTTCTTTCTAACTGTTTTAACCTAGAGAGAGAAAATATTCTAGAGAGAGAATATTCAGATTTTGAATATTTTTAGATAGAAAAATATCTCACCTCATTAAAATGAATTCCCCTGAAACAGAAATTCAGAAAGAATTTTCCAATGTGCAATTGGAATTAATTGGAAATAGGTATAAAGAACTTTAGTCTAAGGGTCTAGATTTTTAGAAATTTTTGGATTATGGTCCAATTAAGGTTCCTATGGGCCAATAGCATCAATCCATGTGTAGGGAGGAGATAAATCCTATTTGTAAAAGAAGATACCCAAAAATGAGTAAATGCTTACATAAGATGAAGAGTTGAAAATGTACAAGGTTTACTAGTAAAAAACTATGAGTAATATCAAAAAAATGAGATAAATTGAGTATCCAAAAATGAGTAAATGCTCACATAAGATGAAGAGTTGAAAATGTACAAGGTTTATTAGTAAAAAACTATGAGTAATATCAAAAAAATGAGATAAATTGAGTATCCAAAAATGAGCAAATGCTCACATAAGATGAAGAGTTGAAAATGTACAAGGTTTATTAGTAAAAAACTATGAGCAATATTAAAAATATGAGATATTTTGGGTATAATCATTCCATTTTGACACATATGTAAGGAAGGAGAGTTTTTTAAAGGAGGTGCATATTTCACATGCTTGAATGAGTTTTAAACTCAAAAATAATGTGATATTTTTATCTCTCATCTCTCTTGAACCAAACCAAATCAAAATAGAACTAAACCGAATCAAAAAGTAACCAAACTAGGTCCAAATCTAGTCGAAATGCAACCAAACTGACTTGGAAAATTCTAGAATTAGTTTGTTTGGTTAGGAGCTCAATTTTTCCTATAAATAGAAGCCTCCTCTTGTTGAAAAAAATATAGTGTCTTATGCATTGTTACTCTACTTCACCTAAGCCAAGAACTATGAATTCTTTAATAATTCACTAGTTTTTGACACTTCTCTCTTTCTTAAATCCCCACTGGTGGCTCCATCAACATACTAAACCAATTGATTGGTCGGGGGCCTCTACCGTGAACAAAGAATCAAGCAAATTATAAGGTAAGTATAGTGAATTTTGATCTTTTCTATAATTTCTCAATGATTCTCTCTTCTCAACCCCTCTCAAGATTGAGAAGCTTAATTGGTATGGTTTTTGAAATGCTTTTGAAGTTAATTAATTAATGATAGTAAAGAATTACATAAATCTCCATTTATGTTTAATTCTAATGGTTTTTTCTCTCTCTCTCACTTAAGAAATGGTCATACTCATGACCATTCTCAATCCAAATGAAGCTTTTCATAAAGCTTTTTCTTAATCCAAGATTAATCTATGCTTGAGAATAAATTAATAGTTTTTTTTATCTATGCTTTTAGTTTATGATTATTTTTGACTTAATTCATTAAGGGTTATTGATCTAATTAGGGATCATTCTAATCATTCCCTTAAAGATAACCTATCTTTTAAAATAATTGAGATTTACTAGTTATAGTAGCGGAGCTATGGCAAAATTTTATAAAAATATACACATAAAATAATTTCATTCAAAGCATGAAAAGAGGATTTCCTACCATATTCTAGGAACTATCATCCTAGATTAAAAGAATCTTATTATGCATGGAGATGTGGATGTATGCATGTAGATGTAAATGTATAGATGTGGATGTATGCATGTAGATTTAGATGTATAGATGTGGATGTGAATGGAGGTGTGGATGTATGCATGTAGATGTAGATGTATGGATGTGAGTATGAATGTGGATGTGGATGTGAATGGAGATATGGATGTATGCATGTAGATGTAGATGTATAGATATGGATGTGAATGGAGATGTGGATGTATGCATGTAGATGTAGATGTAGATGTATAGATGTGGATGTGAATGAAGGTGTGGATGTATGCATGTAGATGTAGATGTATACATGTGGATGTGAATGGAGATGTGGATGTATGCATTTAGATGTATAGATGTGGATGTGAATGGAGATGTGGATGTATGCATGTAGATGTAGATATATAGATGTGGATGTGGATGTATGCATGGAGATGTAGATGTATGCATGTAGATGTAGATGTATGGATGTGAGCGCGAATGTGGATGTGGATGTATGCATGGAGATGTGGATGTATGCATGTAGATGTAGATGTATAGATGTGGATGTGAATGGAGATGTGGATGTATGCATATAGATGTAGATGTATAGCTGTGGATGTGAATGGAGATGTGGATGTATGCATGTAGATGTAGATGTATAGATGTGGATGAGAATGTGGAGGTGAGTGTATGCATGTAGACGTAGATGTATGGATGTGAATATATGATATGTGATGTGAAGGAATCTAAAGTGAGGAGATGAAAAATGATGTGATTGGATGAGTACACATATAAATGGAATGTGGAATAAGTAATGTGGGTTGATGAGGGATAATGTGGAAAAATGAGAGTTAATATAGAAACTGTATTTGTAAACTGTTTGTAAATGCTGTTTGTAAATGACTGTTTTATGTCAAGAATGCTGGGGAAGCATTTTGACCATCTTGTGATTAATGCCGTGGACCTAACTGATAAAGTTGCAACTGCTAACGGAGAGTCAATGGAGGACGTCTCGCGTAGCAAGGTCGGCCGAGGTCTTGATCAGTCATCTCGGTGCGATTAAAATGGTGAGCTTCCGGTACGGTGGATGAGGGGCCAAGGAAGTGGCCTATGAGTGAAGCGCTAGGTCACCTGCGAAGGATCCTAGAGGGTGCTGACCATACGGTGCTTGGGCTCTGGGTCGCCTAGGATACCCACGCGTGCGTCGAGGAAAATATTGGAACAAGGAGTAAGAGTTGTTTTCTGAAATCGGGCATGGATCTGGTTGATTGACCTTGCTGGTCTTCAATGGATGAGTCCATGGCTCTTTATATGGATCTGTTGGTTGATCTTGCTGATCTTCAACAAGAGTCCATCTTGATAAGTGATTATATTGCGGAGTATTATGGGCTAGGAACTAGGAAACGGCCCCTGAGTGGACAGGTGGTGAGCGTCCTAGTTGCCAATGATGCCATAGATACTCTAATGAAGGAATGATGGGAAAATTAAGATAACCGGATAAATTGGAAGATGGTGATCAGTGATACTATGGTTTTATTAAAGGATTGTTTTAAAACTGGTTGAATCTGTGAAAAGGCAATTTCATATTGGGTGTGTAAGTGGTGTGACTAGTTTTATTTTTGCATGAACTTCCGGCTAGGGGGCCTTGGAACTCTTTTCCTTGGTACCCGGGACAAAACTTAACCAAATTCTTAATTGGATCCCATCACTACAGTGGTTGGGCGGTTGGCTAACCCATGGGTCTGGATGGGGTTAGGCTGGACTGATGGATCCGTAAATCGAGACTCAAATTCTGTTACTACGATAGATAAAGCAAATCCCGGATAGTAATTGTTCTATGGATAGGAATCAACGGCTGTGCCTCTTGATGGGGAAAAAAGCATTGATCCCAATGATCCTAGTGCAAGTTTCTTCCTTAATCTGACCAAGTATCTTTATAGATGCAGTCGGATCTGTTTGATCAGTAAGGGCCTGACTACGTTAGAGTAAAAGTTTTCCTGGTGGAATCACCCGTGCTTTCCGGTAAAGGAAGTTTTTCTGGGTTCGGTTTTGGAACAACCGACGGGTTAGTCTCTTATCCGGATATCCGTGGGTGAGGCCCCGAATGTGGGACCCCTGTCGTCCTGCACGAGAAGTGCTACTTCCGCTGCTAGTATCCTGAATCCGTTGCTCGGTGGGAACAGGGATCTTACAGTTGGTATCAGAGCCTTTGGTTAATAAAGATCAACTGAGAAACCAAATATGTCAAAAAAATTTCAAGAAACATACAATTTGATATTCAAACTGAAATTCGTAATTTGGTAATTGGATCTTCAGATGGAAATACCGCAATTATATAGAATCCCTGACTTGCTTGAGGCCTAGACATGATGGTATTTACCTTATAATTCCAAGGGCCGTGACTACCCGTATATAGCGAGAGTATAACTGCAGCTCTTTACTGACAGTATATACGAGTAAATCTAAGACTTGAAATTATAAGCATTAATGCTATCCAGATGATGATTTCGAATGTGGTTGATATGATTTTTAATTCTGTTTGAGAATTGATCAATGGATTTGGATTCTGATTGAAAATTCTGATTGAAAAATGATGATTTTTGAAATTTAGTTGAAATATAATGAAACCACAATGAGGAGGAATGGGATGAGTCCCTGTGTGATGATATTCATAACTAGAATGATGATAATGAATTCAGCAAATCACTATAAGATTAGTGGGTTGTGCTGTCAGATTGCTACTGTTAATACTTGACCAGTAGATCAAGTTAAGGGAAGTCAAATTGAGAACTTGCTTAACTGAAATTTTCGTGGAGGAATGTTCCGAAGGAAACTTTTCGGTCTAATGGACCATTATCATGTTAAAGATATGAATGATATGATCTGAATGAATTGTTATTTAATGATGAGTTCTATATAAGGGATATTTATCCCAGTGTTCTGTTGGGTTGACCAGAATATAAGGAACCCCAGAATAAAAGTGGATCTTAAGAAAAAGAGCTGTCCTCTACCTTGCGAGATGAGGACATCTCGCACTTTTTTACGTGGGGTAGATTGTAAGATTCCTCCCCAGCCTTCGAGGTATACAGGAGTAAGAATATCCCTTTCTGATCTTATAATTATGCCCTCTCTAAAATAAAAGAAAGTTTCTGTTTAAAAAAGGAAGACTCTTTCCCTAGAATACTTCTCAGGATTCCCACCTGTTTTAAGGATTTAGAACAATGAGTTTAGAAGTGAGAATCGGTGTTTTGGATACCAAGGTTTTGGTTTTCATTCGAGTACGGCCCAAAAGAAGTTCTTTATCTCTTGGGGAGTATAAGAAGTTATCCCCCAGATATTGTGAGCCTTATATCTGAATTCAATGAAAGTAGGTGACTTAGCCTACGAACTTCTTTTATCCCCTCATCTCAAAGTTCTTAATGTATTTCATAGAAATATGTGCTAAACCCAAATCATGGAAAGACGGTAAAATTTCAGTGGTGGCAAGTTACCGTTGGCTTCTAAGTTACGCTTGCTCCTTCCTCTATATAAGTCGTAACTTTTACTTATCGCTCACAGTAATCTTACTCCCATCGATCTCCTTCTTTCTTAATCTCCTTCATGGCTTGGCAATAAGAATTAGTTTTATCCATGATGATTTCTCACCTTCAAGATGCAAGCGAGTCTGTGAAGAAGGATTTTATAGAACAGTATGAGCGCTCACTTTTCCCTCACTTGGAAACTTCTGTAGCTCAGACCAAATGGCGGCGGACCTATCAAAACATAACTAGGGTAACACCCTGGGGTCAGCAACACTTTCGTAACAATGTCCGCTTGGCCATGGTTATTGAAGCTTTGGGTTTGGGTCCCCGATACTACTGCATCATGAGATCAAGGCATCTTGGGTTTTCTGAGCGGGTCTTCTTACTGGCGTGTTTTCTTCCTCATGAGAAGATATGCCTTTACCCCGTTTTTGGCTTGCCTCTCAGAGGTCCTTTTGTTAGATCACCTCATACCACTGAGATAGGTGCGGCAATAACCAATAGAATTATTCCCATAGATGAGTTACCCTATTCTTGTGCAGCTTGTGAGTGCTGCTTTTGTGACCATATGATGGATAACACCATATTAGAGAATTTGGGAATCTCCCAATTCCCATTTTTGAATACTAAAAAAGGGGGACATGGATAACATGTTTGTAAGTTTCTCAAAGCCCTATCATGTGACCTATCATTGGAAAGCGCTTGAAAAATGGGATCTAAAGAGCCATAAACCACTCATTTTGGATTAATGGTGTTCAAGTTATGGAAAATCTAAAGTTTTGACCACATGTCCCAAACTTGTGGGAAATTCCCAAATTCCCCAATATGGTGTTGGATGGGCTTATGGAAGTGTAAAGAGTTCTTCTATCTTTACTATATAAGTTCCGAGAATGAATAAAGTTTAAATCTTATTCTTATTTTGAATCTTGCTCTCTTTAAGACTTTTCTTGGTGGTTAATCTTGATTAAAATTTTTCTCTAAGTCTCATATTCGTGCATCTTGCGAAATTATCCTAGTTTATGAGATGAGGACATCTCGCATTTTTTAAGTGGGGTAGAATGTAAGATTCCTCCCCAACCCCTTTTTGATGTCCAGTATCTTCCCCTGTATACTATGAGTAATATCAAAAAAATGAGATAAATTGAGTATCCAAAAATGAGTAAATGCTCACATAAGATGAAGAGTTGAAAATGTATAAGGTTTATTAGTAAAAAACTATGAGTAATATCAAAAAAATGAGATAAATTGAGTATGAGTATCCAAAAATGAGTAAATGCTCACATAACATGAAGAGTTGAAAATGTACAAGGTTTATTAGTAAAAAACTATGAGCAATATTAAAAATATGAGATATTTTGGGTATAATCATTCCATTTTGACACATATGTAAGGAAGGAGAGTTTTTTAAAGGAGGTGCATATTTCACATGCTTGAATGAGTTTTAAACTCAAAAATAATGTGATATTTTTATCTCTCATCTCTCTTGAACCAAACCAAATCAAAATAGAACTAAACCGAATCAAAAAGTAACCAAACTAGGTCCAAATCTAGTCGAAATGCAACCAAATTGACTTGGAAAATTCTAGAATCAGTTTGTTTGGTTAGGAGCTCAATTTTTCCTATAAATAGAAGCCTCCCCTTGTTGAAAAAAATATAGTGTCTTATGCATTGTTACTCTACTCCACCTAAGCCAAGAACTATGAATTCTTTAATAATTCACTAGTTTTTGACACTTCTCTCTTTCTTAAATCCCCATTGGTGGCTCCATCAACATACCAAACCAATTGATTGGTTGGGGGCCTCTACCGTGAACAAAGAATCAAGCAAATTATAAGGTAAGTATAGTGAATTTTGATCTTTTCTATAATTTCTCAATGATTCTCTCTTCTCAACCCCTCTCAAGCTCGAGAAGCTTAATTGGTATGGTTTTTGAAATGCTTTTGAAGTTATTTAATTAATGATAGTAAAGAATTACATAAATCTCCATTTATGTTTAATTCTAATGGTTTTTTTTCTCTCTCTCACGTAAGAAATGGTCATACTCATGACCATTCTCAATCCAAATGAAGCTTTTTATAAAGCTTTTTCTTAATCCAAGATTAATCTATGCTTGAGAATAAATTAATAGTTTTTTTTATCTACACTTTTAGTTTATGATTATTTTTGACTTAATCCATTAAGGGTTATTGATCCAATTAGGGATCATTCTAATCATTCCCTTAAAGATAACCTATCTTTTAAAATAATTGAGATTTATTAGTTATAGTAGCGGAGCTATGGCAAAATTTTATAAAAATATACACATAAAATAATTGCATTCAAAGCATGAAAAGAGGATTTCCTACCATATTCTAGGAACTATCATCCTAGATTAATTAAAAGAATCTTATTATGCATGGAGATGTGGATGTATGCATGTAGATGTAGATGTATAGATGTGGATGTGAATGGAGATGTGGATGTATGCATGTAGATTTAGATGTATAGATGTGGATGTGGATGGAGGTGTGGATGTATGCATGTAGATGTAGATGTATGGATGTGAGTATGAATGTGGATGTGGATGTGAATGGAGATATGGATGTATGCATGTAGATGTAGATGTATAGATATGGATGTGAATGGAGATGTGGATGTATGCATGTAGATGTAGATGTATAGATGTGGATGTGAATGGAGGTGTGGATGTATGCATGTAGATGTAGATGTATAGATGTGGATGTGAATGGAGATGTGGATGTATGCATTTAGATGTATAGATGTGGATGTGAATGGAGATGTGGATGTATGCATGTAGATGTAGATGTATAGATGTGGATATGGATGTATGTATGGAGATGTATATGTATGTATGTAGATGTAGATGTATGGATGTGAGCATGAATGTGGATGTGGATGTATGCATGGAGATGTGGATGTATGCATGTAGATGTAGATGTATAGATGTGGATGTGAATGGAGATCTGGATGTATGCATATAGATGTAGATGTATAGATGTGGATGTGAATCGAGATGTGGATGTATGCATGTAGATGTAGATGTATAGATGTGGATGAGAATGTGGAGGTGGGTGTATGCATGTAGATGTAGATGTATGGATGTGAATATATGATATGTGATGTGAAGGAATCTAAAGTGAGGAGATGGAAAATGATGTGATTGGATAAGTACACATATAAATGGAATGTGGAATAAGTAATGTGGGTTGATGAGGGATAATGTGGAAAAATGAGAGTTAATATAGAAACTGTATTTGTAAACTATTTGTAAATGCTGTTTGTAAATGACTGTTTCATGTCCAGAATGCTGGGGAAGCATTTTGACCGTCTTGTGATTAAGGTCGTGGACCTAACTGATAAAGTTGCAACTGCTGATGGAGAGTCAATGGAGGACGTCTCGCGTAGCAAGGTCGGCCGAGGTCTTGACCAGCCTCGGTGCGATTAAAATGGTGAGCTTCCGGTACGGTGGATGAGGGGCCAAGGAAGCGGCCTATGAGTGAAGCACTAGGTCACCTGCGAAGGATCCTAGAGGGTGCTGACCATACGGTGCTTGGGCTCTGGGTCACCTAGGATACCCACGCGTGCATCGAGGAAGATATTGGAACAAGGAGTAAGAGTTGTTTTCTAAAATCGGGCATGGATCTGGTTGATTGACCTTGCTGGTCTTCAATGGATGAGTCCATGGCTCTTTATATGGATCTGTTGGTTGATCTTGCTGATCTTCAACGAGAGTCCATCTTGATAAGTGATTATATTGCGGAGTATTATGGGCTAGGAACTAGGAAACGGCCCCTGAGTGGACAGGTGGTGAGCGTCCTAGTTGCCAATGATGCCATAGATACTCTGATGAAGGAATGATGGGAAAATTAAGAATCAACCGGATAAATTGGAAGATGGTGTCTTTTTCTTGAGGGTTTTTGGCCCACGTGGCTTGTCTTGGGGAGTCTCAGTCAGTTTGGGTGGTCGAGGGGACATTACTTGACTTGGTTGTGGGGCCGAGAAAGTTTCCTTCTGTTTCCCCTTATTTATGTACTCGCTTGATTCTCCCTCGTTGAGCTCCTGAGCAGGGTCCTCCCTTAAGGTAGTGGCTTTGGTCCCCATGGTTTCTATTGAATCGGAATCATCTTCAGGATCATTCATATACACGGGGTCGTCTCCTGTCCCTATGTTAGTCTTTGAACTAGGCTTGGAGCTCGTGGCATTAAGCGATCTCTTCCGTCGCGTTTTCTTTTTCTTTGCTCGAGCAATTGATGCAGTATCCCTCTCTTCAAGAATGTAGTTTTGATTTTGAAGCATTGATCGTGTAACTACATTCGCGGGTACAACGGGTGTGGTTCCTCATGCCTCATTGGTGACCTCAACCAAATTTAATGGCATAATCTTGGGTGCATTAGGATTATGTGGACATTGAGCAATCAAATGATCTATGCCACAACGATTACATGTAAGTACCGGCATTCCCGATGTGCTCCCTTGATTTGGTTGCATCTGAGTAGCAATCTTCTGTAGCCTATTAGGGCACTCCGCTACACGATGCGGTTCACCACAATCGTAGCATTGAAGAGGTGGTCTCCTTGCCATGGTATTAAGGTTTTGCCCTCTTGTGGCGAGAGCGGCCGCTTGATATACAGGCTTGACTTGCCCGATGATCCTCCATGTAGTATTGGGGAGTCATTTCAAACGTATCAATCCCGTATGGAGCAGTGGGGTCTATCTCCTCTTCATAATCCCCACACGCACTATGTGACTCACAACCCATTTGGTTTATAGGGGTAATCCTTGGTGGATGCGGAGGTTGTGGTCCTAGCACTGGCGGTGGTGACGGCACAGACTGGACTACATTCGGGTTCCTTGGAACTATGTGCTGTGACGGTTGCTTAACAGGTTGTGCAGGCATTAGCGCGGGTACTTGAGGTGTGTTTGACCAGGCTAGTGGTTCCTGATTTGCCAACATTCGCTTAAGTACTAGGCAATCTTTAGATTGATGGCCATACTTACCACATGCAGTGCAATTCCCATTGAATTTGACTCTGAATGTGGGACATTCACTCGTGCTATATGGTCCTAAGCAAACCGAACACCATTGTTGCTCTCTTCTTGGATACATATGGCTATTTTGAGGAGCTCGATTACCCCTAAAGTATTCTTGGAGAGCCTTAGTAAGGTCGGTCACAGACATTTCGGATATCTTGGGCTCCTTGGCAATAGGTTTTACCGTCATTGGCTCGTGCCCAGATACTTGCGAACTAACGGATTTTGTCTCCGAAGACACCTTTTTACCTGCAATCATCAAGTTGTCTTCTAATTGGATTGCATTGGCAGTGAAGACTGCATCCCACGTTGTAAGACCTCTAATGACTAGGCCATTGTATATGTCCTCGTGGCGCAATCCTCGGCGGATGAATCTATCGAGCAGTTGGTTATTATTGAAGTGCTCGCAGCGAGAATTTAGATGCTTCAATCGACTTATAAAGTCTCTCACACTGACTCCCCTTCCTCGCGTTCAGCTTTTTGGAGTTGAGATGCTACTCCCCAAAGCACACCCTCACGTATGTATTCTTTCAAGAACAATCTCTTGAGAGTGGGGTAGTGAGTGCGCTCTTCAACCCTTAAGGTTCGATACCAATCTCCGGCTTTTCCACTCAAGGTTAAGCCTAAGGCTTTGCATTTATGTAGCTCATTGTGCTCTTCCAAGGAATCACACACGTGTTCAAAAACTTCAATGTGCTTCCTGACATCTTCGTTACCACTGAAGTTTTGAGTGAGCTTGGCCACTTGTACAGCCTTGCTTCTAGGTTCTCTCTCAGGCATGCCTCGCATGTTTTCCACAATAGATCGTCCGATCGTCTGAGTAAACGTTGCAAGATCACCTAGGTGAGCAAGCATAGCTAGTGGAGACACTTCTAGGATAGCCTAGCTGATAGGAGTTGGCATTGGTCTGGGTATGTTGGCAAATGACGTAGGATATGATATGTGACTAGGCCTAGCTCCTCTTGGATAAGGGTTGTGATAAGGCGGTCGTGGAGCATACGCCATTGGCATACTAAGAGGCGTAGGAGCTAAATGAGCATGAGTAGCGATAGGTACATAAGGTCGATAAGCACTAGCACGCACTGTTATAGATACTGTTCCACTAGGTAGCGGTGTCGTACTAACTACAGTGGTAACAGGTGTGCCTTCCGTCATGCTCATCATTGGGGTAGGCATTGTGGATTCCCTGATGGAAAGTTGAGCCAAGGTTGGAAAGCTGAAGTTACTGCTCATGGGCTCAACCTGCATTGAGACTCCAGGCAAAACAACATATGAAGGTTCTATGGGACTCACCGAAGGAGTCTCCAATTGTGATAGGGTTGGTTGTTTGGCCTTGCCTGTATCCAAAAACCTCATAGGGCCAGTGGAAACTAGGTTCACTCCCCTATTTTGCCTCTCAATTTGGATAATCCTATGAATAACCTCACATATCATTTGTTGTTGCTCCTCTAGATTAGTGGCGCTAGATGTAGATCGTATGACTTCTAACCAACCTACATGGTATGTGTAACCCGTGTATAGGTTAGTTAGAGTCTCTCTGTGTAGATCATATTCCCAATTTTCATTGAGAAATATCCCATCTAGACTTGGTGTGCCAAACGGTTCTGTTGAAGTGGACGCAATGTCACTTCTTATGGATTGGCTTCTAGGGACCTCTACTTTAGGAAGAGCATCGGAAGGTGGTAGCTCAGTAGGGCCCTCATTAAACGAAGTGGGTAGAATATCCACATGAACACTCTTTGGGAGGGTAGAGTCTACATAAAATGTGAATGGTGAATCCACTACCCCTCCTTCTTTATTTACTTCGCTTGTCGCATGTTCAGAGCGTGTAGCTCTACTAAAGGTCTCTATTAGACGACTAAACATGCTAGATCCGGGTTGTGGGGCCCACACTGGCATGTTTTGGCTTGTCTTCTCAGGGTTCTTGGTAGGGTGCCCTTCCATGGCTTCTGAGTCAGAGGACGAATCACTATCCGCTATTCGTGGATCTTGGGTTGCACTTCCCTGGGTTCCAAACTGAAGGCCAAGATGACAACGTGGAGGGATGGTGTGAGCCTGCGTAAACTGAAATGCTTTCTAGTGGCTCAGGCTCTAGTACCCGACCAAAGCGTAGATGCATGTGACGTGGGTATCCTACGGGCGTTGGTAACTACCCTTGAAGTCCACACAAGTGGTTTCTTAGGTATTTCGCACCCCGTTTTTACTTGTTTTTAGATTTTTTAAACCCGTTTTTGACCCCCTTACTTATGGTCAAACCTGGACTAGGACGTGTGATAGCTCGAAACGAGCGTATCGTTCAAAGGGTCCTAGTGTGCTTTACAGCACCGTGTTCGCCTATCCAGAGCTCCTGTAGTCCTCAAAACAGTCTGTTTCCTTGTGGGGGAAGGGGCGAAAGCCTATTTGCTTGTGGAGGAAAGGGTGAGGGCTTTATCCCACATGCTCACTTTACTCCTTGGGGGGTGGGCTACATATAGGGCACAACTTCCCATAAGCTCTCACTTGAAAGAAAGCTATGGAGGCTCACTCTCCTGTATATATATATCAAAAGACCGAGACCGGGGTCGGGGTCGATTGGGGGTTTTTCTTTTCAAAAATTTTTTCTCCAAATAAAAAATCTTTCCTTTCCACACGTTTGGTTTTTTTTTTAAATTAAATATTTTTTTTTCGAAATTAATTTTTTCTTTTTCTCTTTTTCTCTTTTTTTTTGGAATAAGTTCTCTAGGGTTTCTTTCTGGGGTTCAGCCTTGGCTGTGGCGCAGTTCGCACACAGCACAGGTCTGGGATTCAGAAATCCCCCCTCGCACGCAGATAACCAAGTAACACAACATGCGCCCACACGCGGAGCGAAAAAATAACAAAAGATACAGAAACGCAGAAGACGAATTGCAGAAACAGATTGCAAAACACAGAAACACCTCAACAACAAACACACATACGCCTTTTCTACAATGTAGATTTCACTTCACGCAGCAGCCGAGCTGCAAACTGGAGCTTGGTGCAGGGCAACTCCCCGACAGCGGCGCCAAAAATGTGCGCTTTTGCTGCACAGGTCGTAGCTGGGGACTTGCCGAACACCGTATGCGAGCCACGAATGGCTACCAGCATACAACTAGGAAAGCAAGCTCGAACAGAATGCAAAGGTGTGTCACTCACTGCTCTAACCATCGCCATGAAGGATTCCTGCGTCGCAGCCGTGAAGGAGGAGCCGCCGTCACCGCTCTACCGTCTCGCCGCCGCCGTGCCGCTACACAGTGCTCGATCGCTCTCTCACTCACTCTCTCTCTCTCTCTCTCTCTCTCTCTCTCTCTCTCGCACACACGACGCAGGAGAAGGAAACCAAGAGGATAAGGCAAGAGCACTCTTGTATTCAACACATGAGTGAGGATTTTAGGGTTACATTTGACTCTTATAGGTGACTTGGCCGTTCACACATGGGCGCCCATACATGGCCGGCCGATCCTAACCCTTATCCTATTGATATTCAAGGTGCGCTCTCATCGGTTGTAAGATTCCTCCCCCAACCCCTTTTTTGATGTCTAGTATCTTCCCCTGTAATCAATCCCTCTTCAGAAATATAAAGACCTTGTTTCTAACTGTTTTAGCCTAGAGAGAGAAAATTATTCTAGAGAGAGAATATTCAGATTATGAATATTTTTGGATAGAAAAATAACTCACCTTATTAAAATGAATTCCCCTGAAACAGAAATTCAGAAAGATTTTTCCAATGTGCAATTGGAATTAATTGGAAATAGGTATAAAGAACCTTAGTCTAAGGGTCTAGATTTTCAGAAATTTTTGGATTATGGTCCAATTAAGGTTCTATGGGCCAATAGCATTAATCCATGTGTAGGGAGGAGATAAATCCTATTTGTAAAAGAAGATACCCAAAAATGAGTAAATGCTCACATAAGATGAAGAGTTGAAAATGTACAAGGTTTACTAGTAAAAAACCATGAGTAATATCAAAAAAAGAGATAAATTGAGTATCCAAAAATGAGTAAATGCTCACATAAGATGAAGAGTTGAAAATGTACAAGGTTTATTAGTAAAAAACTATGAGTAATATCAAAAAAATGAGATAAATTGAGTATCCAAAAATGAGTAAATGCTCACATAACATGAAGAGTTGAAAATGTACAAGGTTTATTAGTAAAAAACTATGAGCAATATTAAAAATATGAGATATTTTGGGTATAATCATTCCATTTTGACACATATGTAAGGAAGGGGAGTTTTTTAAAGGAGGTGCATATTTCACATGCTTGAATGAGTTTTAAACTAAAAAATAATGTGATATTTTTATCTCTCCTCTCTCTTGAACCAAACCAAATCAAAATGGAACCAAACCGAATCAAAAAGTAACCAAACTAGGTCCAAATCTAGTCCAAATTCAACCAAACTGACTTGGAAAATTCTAGAATCAGTTTGTTTGGTTAGGAGCTCAATTTTTCCTATAAATAGAAGCCTCCCCTTGTTGAAAAAAACATAGTGTCTTATGCTTTGTTACTCTACTCCACCTAAGCCAAGAACTGTGAATTCTTTAATAATTCACTAGTTTTTGACACCTCTCTCTTTCTTCAATCCCCATTGGTGGCTCCATCAACATACTAAACCATTGGTGGCTCCATCAACATACTAAACCAATTGATTGGTTGGGGGCCTCTACCGTGAACAAAGAATCAAGCAATTTGTAAGGTAAGTATAGTGAATTTTGCTCTTATTATAATTTCTCAATGTTTTATCTCTTCTCAACCCCTCTCAAGCTTGAGAAGCTTAATTGGTATGGTTTTTGAAATGCTTTTGAAGTTAATTAATTAATGATAGTAAAGAATTACATAAATTTCCATTTATGTTTAATTCTAATGGTTTTTTCTCTCTCTCACTCAAGAAATGGTCATACTCATGACCATTTCTCAATCCAAATGAAGCTTTTCATAAAGTTTTTCCTTAATCCAAGATTAATCTATGCTTAAGACCAAATTAATGGCTTTTCCTATGCTTTTAGTTTATGTATTTCATGAATATTGATGATTCAATCCATTTTGGGTTAATGATCCAATTAGGGATCATTCTAATCATTTTCTTAATGATAAGCTTTATCTTTTTAGATAATTGAGATGTATCAGTCATAGCAGTGGAGCTATGGCAAAATTTTTATAAAAATTACACATAAAATAATTTCATTCAAAGTATGAAAAGAGGACTTCCTACCATATTCTAGGAATTATCATCCTAGATTAATTAAAAGAATTTTATTGTGAATGGAGATGTGGATGTATGCATGTAGTTGTAGATGTATAGATGTTGATGTGAATGGAGATGTGGATGTATGTATGTAGATGTAGATGTATAGATGTCGATGTGAATGGAGATGTGGATGTATGCATGTAGATGTAGATTTATAGATGTCGATGTGAATGGAGATGTGGATATATGCATGTAGATGTAGATGTATAGATGTGGATGTGAACGTGGAGGTGGATGTATGCATGTAGATGTAGATGTATGGATGTGAATGTGAATGTGGATGTGGATGTATGCATGGAGATGTGGATGTATGCATGTAGATGTAGATGTATGGATGTGAAGGTGAATGTGGATGTGGATGTATGCATGGAGTTATGGATGTATGCATGTGGATGTGGATGTATGCATGTAGATGTAGATGTAGATGTATGGATGTGAAGGTGAATGTGGATGTGGATGTATGCATGTAGATGTAGATGTATGGATGTGAAGGTGAATGTGGATGTGGATGTATGCATGGATTTATGGATGTATGCATGTAGATATGAGTGTATGCATATAGAGGTGGATGTATGGATGTGAATGTGGATGTAGATGTGGATATATATATGGATGTGAATATATGATATGTGATGTGAAGGAATCTGAAGTGAGGAGATGAAAAATGATGTGATTGGATGAGTACACATATAAATGGAATGTGGAATAAGTAATGTGGGTTGATGGGGGATAATGTGGAAAAATGAGAGTTAATATAGAAACTGTAATTGTAAACTGTTTGTAAATGCTGTTCGTAAATGACTGTTTTATATCAAGAATGCTGGGGAAGCATTTTGACCGTCTTGTGATTAAGGTCGTGATGATAAAGTTGCAACTACTGATGACGGAGAGTCAATGGAGGACGTCTCGCGTAGCAAGGTCGACCGAGGTCTTGACCAGCCTCGGTTCGATTAAAATGGTGAGCTTCCGGTACGGTGGATGAGGGGCCAAGGAAGCGGCCTATGAGTGAAGCGCTAGGTCACCTGCGAAGGATCCTAGAGGGTGCTGACCATACGGTGCTCGGGCTCTGGGTCGCCTAGGATACCCACGCGTGCGTCGAGGAAGATATTGGAACAAGGAGTAAGAGTTATTTTCTGAAATTGGGCATGGATCTGGTTGATTGACCTTGCTGGTCTTCAGTGGATGAGTCCACGGCTCTTTATATGGATCTGTTGGTTGATCTTGCTGATCTTCAACGAGAGTCCATCTTGATAAGTGATTATATTGCCGAGTATTATGGGCTAGGAACTAGGAAACGGCCCCTGAGTGGACAGGTGGTGAGCGTCCTAGTTACCAATGATGCCATAGATACTCTGATGAAGGAATGATGGGAAAATTAAGAATCAACCGGATAAATTCAGTGATACTATGGTTTTATTAAAGGATTGTTTTAAAACTGGTTGAATCTGTGAAAAGGCAATTTCATATTAGGTGTGTAAGTGGTGTGACTAGTTTTATTTTTGCATGAACTTCCGGCTAGGGGGCCTTGGAACTCTTTTCCTTGGTACCCGAGACAAAATCTAACCAAATTCTTAATTGGATCCCATCACTACAGTGGTTGGGTGGTTGGCTAACCCATGGGACTGGGGATGGGGTTAGGCTGGACTGATGGATCCGTAAATCGAGACTCAACTTTTGTTATTACGATAGATAAAGTAAATCTCGGACAATAATTGTTCTATGGATAGGAATCAGCGACGGCGGGCGGCTGTGCCTCTTGAATGGGGAAAAAAGCGTTGATCCCAATGATCCAAGTGCAAGATTCTTCCTTGATCTGATCAAGTATCTTGAAGATGCAATTGGATCAGCTTGATCAGAAATGATCTTGACTACGTTAGAGTAAAAAATTATCCTGGTGGAATCACCCGTGCTTTTCGGGTAAAGGAAGTTTTTCTGGGTTCGATTTTGGATAAATCGACGGATTAGTCTCTTATCTGCATATCCGTGGGCGAGGCCCCGAGTGTGGGACCCTTGTCTCGCGCGAGAAGTGCTACTTTCGCTGCTAGTACCCGAATCCGTTGCTCGGTGGGAACAGGGATCTTACAGTTGGTATCAGAGCCTTTGGTTAATAAAGATCAACTGACAAGACAAATATGTCAAAAATTTATCAAGAAAGACAAAAAGGTTATAATTGTGTGATATAATTCATACAATTTGATATTCAAACTGAAACTCGTGATTTGGTAATTGGGTCTTCAAATGGAAGTACCGCAATTATATAGAACCTTGACTTGCTTGAGGCCTAGACATGATGGTATTTACCTTATAATTCCAAGGGCCGTGACTACTGTATATACCGAGAGTATAAGTGCAGCTCTTTACTGATAGTATATACGAGTAAATCCAAGACTTGAAATTATAAGCGTTAATGCTATCGAGATGATGATTTAGAATGTGATTGATATGATTTTTAATTCTGTTTGAGAATTGATGAATTAATTTGGATTCTGATTGAAAATTTTGATTGAAAAATGATGATTTTTAAAAATTAGTTGAAATATAATGAAACCACAATGAGGAGGAATGGGACGAGTCCCTGTGATGATATTCATAACTAGAATGATGATAATGAATTCAGCAAATCACTATGAGATTAGTGGGTTGTGCTGTCAGATTGCTACTGTTAATACTTGACCGGTAGATCAAGTTAAGGGATGTCAAATTGAGAACTTGCTTGATTGAAATTTCCGTGTGGAGGAATGTTCCGAAGGAAACTTTTCGGTCTAATGGACCATTATCATATTAAAGATATGAATGATATGATATGAATGAATTGTTATTTAATGATGAGTTCTATATAAGGGATATTTATCCCAGTGTTCTGTTGGGTTGACCAGAATATAAGGAACCCTAGAATAAAATTGGATCTAAAGAAAAAGAGCTGTCCTCTACCTTGCGAGATGAGGACATCTCGCACTTTTTTAAGTGGGGTAGAATGTAAGATTCCTCCCCAGCCTTCGAGGTATAGAGGAGTAAGAATCTCCCTTTCTGATCTTATAATTATTTCCTCTCTAAAATAAAAGAAAGTTTCTGTTTAAAAAAGGAAGACCCTTTCCCTAGAATACTTCTCAGGAGTCCCACCTGTTTTAAGGATTTAGAACAATGAGTTCAGAAGTGAGAATCGGTGTTTTGGATACCAAGGTTTTGGTTTTCATTCGAGTACGGCCCAAAAGAAGTTCTTTATCTCTTGGGGAGTATAAGAAGTTATCTCCCAGATATTGTGAGCATTATATCTGAATTCAATGAAAGTAGGTGACTTAGCCTACGAACTTCTTTTATCCCCTCATCTCAAAGTTCTTAATGTATTTCATAGAATATGTGCCAAACCCAAATCATGGAAAGATGGTAAAACTCAGTGGCAAGTTACCGTTGACTTCTAAGTTACGCTAGCTCCTTCCTTTATATAAGTCGTAACTTTTAACTATCGCTACAGTAATCTTACTTCCATCGATCTCCCTTCTTCTTAATCTCCTTCATGGCTTGGCAACAGGAATTAGTTTTATCCATGATGATTTCTCACCTTCAAGACGCAAGAGAGTCTGTGAAGAAAGATTTTATAGAACAGTATGAGCGGTCACTTTTCCCTCACTTGGGAACTTCTGTAGCGCAGACCAAATGGCGGACCCATCAAGACATAACTAGGGTAACACCCTGGGGTCAGCAGCACTTTCGTAACAATGTCCGCTTGGCCATGGTTATTGAAGCCTTTGGTTTGGGTCCCCGATACTACTGCGTCATGAGATCAAGGCATCTTGGGTTTTCTGAGCGGGTCCTCTTACTGGTGTGTTTTCTTCCTCATGAGAAGATATACCTTTACCCCGTTTTTGGCTTGCCTCTCAGAGGTCCTTTTGTTAGATCACCTCATACCACAGAGATAGGTGCGGCAATAACCAGCAGAATCATTCTCATAGATGAGTTACCCTATACTTGTGCAGCTTGTGAGTGCTGCTTTTGTGACCATATGATGGACGGGCTTATGGAAGTGTAAAGAGTTCTTCTATCTTTACTGTATAAGTTCCGAGAATAAATAAAGTTTAAATCTTGTTCTTATTTTGAATCTTGCTTTCTTTAAGACTTTTCTTGGTGGTTAATCTTGATTAAATTTTTTCTCTAAGTCTCATATTCGTGCATCTTGCGAAATTATCCCAGTTTGCGCGATGAGGACATCTCGCATTTTTTAAGTGGGGTAGAATGTAAGATTCCTCCCCCAACCCCTTTTTTGATGTCTAGTATCTTCCCCTGTAATCAATCCCTCTTCAGAAATATAAAGACCTTGTTTCTAACTGTTTTAGCCTAGAGAGAGAAAATATTCTAGAGAGAGAATATTTAGATTTTGAATATTTTTGGATAGAAAAATAACTCACCTTATTAAAATGAATTCCCCTGAAACAGAAATTCAGAAAGAATTTTCCAATGTGCAATTGGAATTAATTGGAAATAGGTATAAAGAACCTTAGTCTAAGGGTCTAGATTTTCAGAAATTTTTGGATTATGGTCCAATTAAGGTTCTATGGGCCAATAGCATCAATCCATGTGTAGGGAGGAGATAAATCCTATTTGTAAAAGAAGATACCCAAAAATGAGTAAATGCTCACATAAGATGAAGAGTTGAAAATGTACAAGGTTTACTAGTAAAAAACCATGAGTAATATCAAAAAAAGAGATAAATTGAGTATCCAAAAATGAGTAAATGCTCACATAAGATGAAGAGTTGAAAATGTACAAGGTTTATTAGTAAAAAACTATGAGTAATATCAAAAAAATGAGATAAATTGAGTATCCAAAAATGAGTAAATGCTCACATAACATGAAGAGTTGAAAATGTACAAGGTTTATTAGTAAAAAACTATGAGCAATATTAAAAATATGAGATATTTTGGGTATAATCATTCCATTTTGACACATATGTAAGGAAGGGGAGTTTTTTAAAGGAGGTGCATATTTCACATGCTTGAATGAGTTTTAAACTAAAAAATAATGTGATATTTTTATCTCTCCTCTCTCTTGAACCAAACCAAATCAAAATGGAACCAAACCGAATCAAAAAGTAACCAAACTAGGTCCAAATCTAGTCCAAATTCAACCAAACTGACTTGGAAAATTCTAGAATCAGTTTGTTTGGTTAGGAGCTCAATTTTTCCTATAAATAGAAGCCTCCCCTTGTTGAAAAAAACATAGTGTCTTATGCTTTGTTACTCTACTCCACCTAAGCCAAGAACTGTGAATTCTTTAATAATTCACTAGTTTTTGACACTTCTCTCTTTCTTCAATCCCCATTGGTGGCTCCATCAACATACTAAACCATTGGTGGCTCCATCAACATACTAAACCAATTGATTGGTTGGGGGCCTCTACCGTGAACAAAGAATCAAGCAATTTGTAAGGTAAGTATAGTGAATTTTGCTCTTTTCTATAATTTCTCAATGTTTTATCTCTTCTCAACCCCTCTCAAGCTTGAGAAGCTTAATTGGTATGGTTTTTGAAATGCTTTTGAAGTTAATTAATTAATGATAGTAAAGAATTACATAAATTTCCATTTATGTTTAATTCTAATGGTTTTTTCTCTCTGTCACTCAAGAAATGGTCATACTCATGACCATTTCTCAAACCAAATGAAGCTTTTCATAAAGTTTTTCTTTAATCCAAGATTAATCTATGCTTAAGACCAAATTAATGGCTTTCCCTATGCTTTTAGTTTATGTATTTCATGAATATTGATGATTCAATCCATTATGGGTTAATGATCCAATTAGGGATCATTCTAATCATTTTCTTAATGATAAGCTTTATCTTTTTAGATAATTGAGATTTATCAGTCATAGCAGCAGAGCTATGGCAAAATTTTTATAAAAATTACACCTAAAATAATTTCATTCAAAGCATGAAAAGAGAACTTCCTACCATATTCTAGGAATTATCATCCTAGATTAATTAAAAGAATTTTATTGTGAATGGAGATGTGGATGTATGCATGTAGTTGTAGATGTATAGATGTGGATGTGAATGGAGATGTGGATGTATGCATGTAGATGTAGATGTATAGATGTCGATGTGAATGGAGATGTGGATGTATGCATGTAGATGTAGATGTATAGATGTGGATGTGAATGGAGATGTGGATGTATGCATGTAGATGTATAGATGTCGATGTGAATGTGGATGTAGATGTGGATATATGTATGGATGTGAATATATGATATGTGATGTGAAGGAATCTGAAGTGAGGAGATGGAAAATGATGTGATTGGATGAGTACACATATAAATGGAATGTGGAATAAGTAATGTGGGTTGATGGGGGATAATGTGGAAAAATGAGAGTTAATATAGAAACTGTAATTGTAAACTGTTTGTAAATGCTGTTTGTAAATGACTGTTTTATGTCAAGAATGCTGGGGAAGCATTTTGACCGTCTTGTGATTAAGGTCGTGATGATAAAGTTGCAACTGCTGACGGAGAGTCAATGGAGGATGTCTCGTGTAGCAAGGTCGACCGAGGTCTTGACCAGCCTCGGTTTGATTAAAATGGTGAGCTTCCGGTACGGTGGATGATGGGCCAAGGAAGCGGCCTATGAGTGAAGCGCTAGGTCACCTGCGAAAGGATCCTAGAGGGTGCTGACCATACGGTGCTCGGGCTCTGGGTCACCTAGGATACCCACGCGTGCGTCGAGGAAGATATTGGAACAAGGAGTAAGAGTTGTTTTCTGAAATCGGGCATGGATCTGGTTGATTGACCTTGCTGGTCTTCAATGGATGAGTCCATGGCTCTTTATATGGATCTGTTGGTTGATCTTGCTGATCTTCAACGAGAGTCCATCTTGATAAGTGATTATATTGCCGAGTATTATGGGCTAGGAACTAGGAAACGGCCCCTGTGAGTGGACAGGTGGTGAGCGTCCTAGTTACCAATGATGCCTTAGATACTCTGATGAAGGAATGATGGGAAAATTAAGAGTCAACCGGATAAATTGGAAGATGGTGATCAGTGATACTATGGTTTTATTAAAGGATTGTTTTAAAACTGGTTGAATCTGTGAAAAGGAAATTTCATATTGGGTGTGTAAGTGGTGTGACTAGTTTTATTTTTGCATGAACTTCCGGCTAGGGGGCCTTGGAACTCTTTTCCTTGGTACCCGGGACAAAACCTAACCAAATTCTTAATTGAATCCTATCACTACAGTGGTTGGGCGGTTGGCTAACCCATGGGACTGGCTGGACTGATGGATCTATAAATCGAGACTCAACTTTTGTTATTACGATAGATAAAGTAAATCCCGGACAGTAATTGTTCTATGGATAGGGATCAGTGACTGTGCCTCTTGAATGGGGAAAAAAGCGTTGATCCCAATGATCCAAGTGCAAGTTTCTTCCTTGATCTGATCAAGTATCTTGAAGATGCAATTGGATCAGCTTGATCAGAAATGATCTTGACTATGTTAGAGTAAAAAATTATCCTGGTGGAATCACCCGTGCTTTTCGGGTAAAGGAAGTTTTTCCGGGTTCGGTTTTGGAACAACCGACGGATTAGTCTCTTGTCCGGATATCCGTGGTGGGCGAGGCCCCGAGTGTGGGACCCCTGTCCCGCACGAGAAGTGCTACTTCCGTTGCTAGTACCCGAATCCGTTGCTCGGTGGGAACAGGGATCTTACATCGGCGATCACCCAATCCCTTTATCCTTTGCATATGGTGCCGACAAGCTCGGCCCATGACTCAGAATAGTTAAACTAATTACATGACGTAAAAGATAGTATGTCTCAATGTCTGTCATAGGTTAACAAAAGAATGTGCAAAATGCACTTACATCTATTGGTGCCCCTATGGAAGATGATGATTTGTTTGCCATTACATTCAATGGTCTGGGCAAATACTACAAGGCATTTGAAACCTCTATCAAGGTTAAAGGTGGTGATCTCCCAGATTTTGATGAGTTGGTCTCTTTTCTTATTGTGGAGGAAATGAAACTTGGTTTAGGTACATCATTTAATACTAGTGGGCATGCAAAGGACCAAGCATTTTACACTCACAGAGGTGCTAGAGACAGTGAGAGATCGAGTTTAAGAGGATGTATAGGTAGACATGGTTAGCATGATAGGCCACCATAACGAGATTCATAACCATCATTTTGTGCATGTGGTGGTAGATTTTTACCCTCATGCTAGACAGAGGTCTGGATCTTGTGGGTAGAGGTCATTGGCAACCCCATAACATCAAAATATGCATGGCATTTGATTGTAATTATTGTGGTAAACTTGGATATATGGCTAGATATTGCTATAAAAAGCAGACTGATCTTTGTGGTGGTAGAGTGCAACATGGTAACTATGTATCATCTAGAAATGAGGGACATACAAATCATTTGTTTGCCATGAAGCATGTGATAGGCACTATGATGTCATGAAAGAGAGTGATGAAGCATGGTATATAGATTCAAGTGCATCAAAACATATGACACACCATGAAGAGTGGTTTAATAACATGATGCCTACAAAAACTCGGGGATATGTTGCTACAGGTGATGATACATAGTGATATTTGGGGTCCACTCAAACCCAATCAATAAATGGGAGTAGGTACTACATTACATTTATTAATGATTTCAGTAAGATGACATGGATTTACTTCTTGAAAGAGAAGAGTGAAGCATTGTGTAAGTTTAAAGAGTTCAAAGCACTTGTGGAAAAGAAATATGGTAACTCGACCAAATGTTTAAGGACAGATAGTGGTGGTGAGTATACCTCACGTGCATTTGCTAGGTTCTTGAGAGAACATGGTATTAGATAGCATCTCACATGCAGGTATACTCCTCAGCAAAATGGGATTGCTAGAAAGAAAGAATAGAGTGATAGGTGAAGTGACAAGAGCATTGATGAATGAGAAGAGTATGCCATTGTATTATTGGGTAGAAGCATGTCCTACAGCAGTGTACATTTTGAATAAGACACCTCTAACTACTATACATGAGAGTACTCCTAAGATGAGAATGACAAGTTTTAGACCTTGGACATTCATATGTCCTAACACATGGAATATTTGGAATCACCCAAGTGCCATGCTACAAACATAGTGATAATTAAGCATCCCCAATTAACCACAGAGGGACAACAGACAGACAAACCGTAATATCCCTCTTGCCTAGGATAGCAACTCTCCTCAGTTGTGTCATGTCAACTGTCTCGTGTTTGAAAGTAAGATTGGATGAGGTCAGGATAGGCGCAAAAAAACTAGTGGGAAAAACTTGATCAACAAATAATGCATATATGCAACGAACCATTCAAATGAATATGTGAAATGAGTCTAAGTGTCCCATACCACAAAGGCGCATTCCACATACACATACAAGATGATAAAAGATAGAAGACATAAATGTGTCTGGGGTGTAAGTACATGAAATGAATCTAATATTCCATACCACCAGATTATTAACTCCAGACATCATTCCTTCATAATAGAAGTTTGAGACAGAGTGGCAGTTTCCTCAAACTTAAATTTTGAGACAAATTTTCTTTATCTTAAATTTATTTAATTAATACCTAAAGTGTGGAAAATATTTAAAGAATGCATGCAAAAATCTATTCTTACTTGAGAAATGAATGACAATCTAATGAATTAATTTTTGAAATCTTATTAATTATAAAAGTAAAGATGCTATTTTTAAATAAAAATTCTTTAGGTTTTTCAATTTGATCTAATATGAATGTTGAATGTATGGTTTGCTAGGGTTTACAATTTAGGTCTTTAGATAGTAGAAATGATAAAATAAATGTAAAACAAATGTGAACCGTTTGCGAAATAAAGTCAACACATACTTCCATGGTTGATAGTGTAGTTGAAATTATATGGCAAGAAACAATTTAACACTCCAAAAATATGTTAATCTTTGTACTTTTCAATGCATAGGAAATATAAAGTTTTTTAACACAATTCATGACAGGAGCATAAAAATTGATTATTGATATAAAGATAGGAGAAACTTACCTGGAGTTGAGAATTGGCTTTCAATACATTCAAAATGTAAGCACAATATAAACATGAACATAATGAATGACTAGCAATAACTCTAACAATGTTAATTAATAAAATGAAAACATGGATTTAACTATTTCACTGTCAGTCTCTCTTTAAGAATCAAAATAAGAGGTTCAAATCATAGGTGAGTTAATGTCAAAAGACATTATTGGCAAAAAGGTATTATGTGGTCTCTTAAGGTCATAAAGAAGGTCTCTAAACTAAAGAGGACTCAGGGTTTATACAATCTTTCAATGAAAGATTTATGATCACGCAGTTATGTTAAACTCACATGTACACAAACAAGACAAGATAACATTTATAAGGTATAAATGTCAGTGAATCTTGTAGAAGTACCTTTATAAGGTATTTATAGCAAGTGTCTCTCAAATTTGAGGAAAGCAACCTTTTGGTCATATTTCCCAAATTATCATAAGATATTGCTCGGAAAATAAATAAAGAAAAATTTCTAAACTAGGCAAGTCTAAAGAAAATTTCAAAACAAGGACTTATAGTCAACAAGGATTTCATGTGAACCCACATTGGTATAAGCGAGGAGAATAAGCAAGGATCAAATCCTTAATTGTATGAGTGATTATATACTTTATTAAGATTGTCTTATGGGTCTCTCTAACTAAATCCCTCACATCAGACATAAAACAGTATTCGAGTGCTTGAAGTCTGGCATGTGTGTGTGTGTGTGTGTAACTAAGCTATGACGTATCTTTAAATGACTCTAACCTTGCATTTAAAAACTTTAAAAGACTAAATATAATTTGACCTTGTAAAGATAACTCGATTAAGGTTATTTTTTATAAATTCTTCTAAACCTAACTAAGGCTATATTAAATGATGACTTTAAAAGAAATAAAACCTATACTAATATGGTCTGAAATTCTATGCATAAGTATTTAAGTATGTGCACATATTTATAAGAAACTATCGTTTCTAGAGGAAAAAAAAGAGTGATGCCTTGATAATTTTAAAATCACAGTGAGAGAAAAAAAAAATAGCAATGCTGTTAGAAAATCCGTGCAACGTTCTCTCTCTCTCTCTCTCTTTTTTTTGGTTAACTAAAAATTAAGGCTTTTTTAAAGAAGCATCTCCACGGCTATAAATCGCCGAAAAAGCAAACTAGAAGGACGCAAATTAACAAAAAATAATAATTGAAAAGGCGATTTTTCTTTGTTCCTCAGGAAAAAGAAACCACCAGCGCCGCATGTTGGTTTTTGAAGAAGGGGATTGGAAATTCAAGAGCCCTCCATTATAGATTTACTCCATGTTTAGTAACACTCAAATTAGGGTATTACTCCTCTTTACTTAATGAATTGGTCGACCTTGAAGAGGTTTAAAATTCTGGAACGTGGTTTTGGGAAAAAGAAGGGTCGTTTTGGTTTCACAGAGGTGGTTTTGATCAAAAGTTGATATTCAACCACAACCCTTCATCTAAATCTTGATCCAATGGCTCAGAAAAATTCCCATAAACCTTCAAGCTCTTGTCCATGGTTTGTTGAGTCTTTACTTTACCCTTTGGATTCTTGTGAGCTTCCCCCTATTCTTTCAAATCAAAGTACCCCTATGCTCTAATACCAATGCGACACACTCGATCTCAGAATACTTTTTGAATAATAATACAAAACTCAAAGACTAAACCATAGAATTGAATTTAAATTGACAAGATGAGCATAAATTAAAATAAAAAACAAGAAATAGAATAGGCATAAGCTTGAACATAGTATTGGGTGTAATCTCCCTCCTCCCCCCCCCCCCCCAAAGAAGTGTCGACATCCTCCCACTTCTTGGGTATTTATCCCTTATATTCAAGGAAGAATGGAAGTGGTGCAATTCTCAAGGCCTTCCATCACCTTGAAGGGTACCATTTTATGTCTTTATTCATAAAAATAGCCCACATGCCAAAAATAGTTGCACGCTTATACATGGGCTTTCCCTTTACAAAAATAGGAGTTGCTTTAACCAAAAGCTAAGATAAATTCTTTCTATCTAATTTACCACTAAAGAAAAAATAAATAAAGAATCCCAAGGGCTAATACACATGCAACAAAATTAATAGGTCCAAAATCTTGTAGTAAATACTATGGCCAAAATACCAAAAATGAGAACCTTCCCAGTATTTGCTCATGCCAAATCACCGCCACCATGTCCCAGCCATACTAGCTTATGAGCACAAAGCTCGTCATTCTTCTCACCAACCTACAGGTTGTCCATTCAAACACATTACACATTAGCAACACATAGTAAAGTTACACGACAGCATATAAGCATTAAATCCAACACTGAGTTCCAACCATCCCTAAATTCATATGTCCTACACATGGAATATTCAGAATCACCCAAGTGCCATGCTACAAACATAATGGTAATTAGGCATCCCTAATTAACCACACAAAGGGATGGATGAATAAACCGTAACATCCCTCTTGCCTAGGATAGTAACTGTCCTCAATTATACATCATATAAACTAGCCCGTGTTTGAAATTAAGATTGGATGAGGTCAAGATAGGCACGGAAAAACCACTAGGAAAACTTGATCAACAAATAATGCATATATGTAATGAACCAATCAAATGAATATATGTAAAATAAGTCTAAGTGTCCCATACCACAAAGACACATTCCACATACACACACAAGATGGTAAAAGATAGAAGACATAAATGTCTCTGGTGTAAGTACATGAAATGAATCTACTGTCCCTTCAAAATAGAAGTTTGAGACGAAGTGGCTAGTTCCCTCTAAAACTTAAATTCTGATACAAATTTTTTTATCTTAAATTTGTTTAATTAATACCTAAAGTGTGGAAAATATATAAAGTATGCATGCAAACATCTATTCTTACTTGAGAAATGAATGACAATTCAATGAATTAATTTTTAAAATCTTATTGTAAAAGTAAAGAAGATTTTTTAAATAAATATTCTCTAGTTTTTTCAATTTGATCTAATCTGAATGTTGAATGTATGGTTTGCTAGGGTTTACTATTTAGGTCTTTAGATAGTAGAAATGATAAAATAAATGTAAAACAAATGTGAACCGTTTGTGAAATAAAGTCAACACCTACCTCCATGGTTGATAGTGTAGTTGAAATTATATGACAAGAAACAATTTAACACTCCAAAAATATGTTAATCTTTGTACTTTTCTATGCAAAGGAATATAAAGCTTTTCAACACAATTTATGAGAAACTTGACATCATAAAAATTGATTATTGATATAAAGATAGGAAAAACTTACCTGGAGTTGAGAATTGACTTTCAATACATTCAAAATGTAATCACAATGCAAACATGACAATAATGAATGACTAGCAGTAATTCTAGCAATGTTGATTAATAAAATGAAAACGTGGATTTAACTATTTCACTGTAAGTCTCTCTTTAAGAATCAAAATAAGAGGTTCAAGCCATAGGTGAGTTAATGTCAAAAGACATTACTGGGAAAAGGTATTATGTGATCTATTAAGGTCATGAAGAAGGTCTCTAAACTAAAAAGGACTTAGGGTTTGTACAATCTTTCAATGAAAGAGTTGTGATCAGGCACTTGTGATATTGGAGTTCCAGGGCGAACTCACATGTACACAAAGGAGACATGATAATATCTCTAAGTCAAACTAGGCCAGATGAGATAAACTTATACATGTTATTCTTTGAAGCAATGGACAAAATCTATGGTATAAATGTCACTAAATCTTGTATGAGTACCTTTATAAGGTATTTATTAGCAAGTGTCTTTCAAATTTGAGGAAAGCAACCTTTTGGTCATATTTCCTGAATTATCGTAAGATATTGCTCGGAAAAGAAATAAGGAAAAATCTCTAAACTAGGCAAGTCTAAAGAAAATTGCCAAACAAGGTCTTATAGTAGTCAACAAGGATTTCATGTGAACCCACATTGGTATACGCAAGCAAGGATCAAATCCTTAATTGCATGAGTTATGCTATGCTTTATTGAGATTGTCTTATGGGTCTCTCTAACTAAATCCCTCACATAGACATAGATCAGTGTTTGAGTGCTTGAGTACTTGAGGAATAAGGTTTCTTGAGCCTAGTATATAATATAATACACACAC
Organism: Cibotium barometz; assembly: GCF_041138505.1. Taxonomy (NCBI): domain Eukaryota; kingdom Viridiplantae; phylum Streptophyta; class Polypodiopsida; order Cyatheales; family Cibotiaceae; genus Cibotium; species Cibotium barometz. The sequence goes on along the minus strand of NC_141059.1, from coordinate 38,373,670 downwards.
ACACACACACACACACACACACACACACACACACATACATATAACTAAGCTATGACGTATCTTTAAATGACTCCAACCTTGCATTTGAAAACTTTAAACTAATACTATAAATATAATTTCAACTTGTAAACATAACCCGATTATGGTTATTTATTTTTGAATTCTTCTAAACCTAACTAAGGCTATATTAAACTATGACCTTAAAAGAAATAAAACCTATACTAATATGGTTTAAAATTCTATGCATAAATATTTAAGCATGTACATATATTTATAAGAAACTATGGTTTCTAGGAAAAAAAATTAATTTTAATATCAACCAAGGGTAGTGAGAGAAAAAAACAACAACAATGATGTTAGAAAACCTGCGCAACGTTCTCTTTTTTTTTGTTAACTCTAAAAATTAAGGCTTTTTAAAGCTTTAACCAAAGATTTATAATAAAGCTTTGTAAAAGAAGCCTCTCCATGGCTATAAATAGGCGCACAGTGCTCCTATGATAAATGAATGAGAAGAAAAAAAAACCCGTATGTGTTTTTGCCATTGCCGAATGGAAGGGAAAAAGAAAGCTATCATGCCTCTCTTTGTTAAATTCATTGCCAGCTATACCCCTGAATGAAGGAGAAGGAGGGCGAATTAATAAAAATAATAATTGAAAAGGAAAATTTTCTTTGTTCCTCAAGAAAAAGAAACCACTAGCATAGGTTTTTGAAGAAGGCAAAGGAAAGTCAAGAGCCCTACATTATAGATTCTGTACATACTCCATGTTTAGCAATATTATAATTAGGGTATTACTCCTCTTGACTTGCTAATTTCATCTATACATATGGATCTTGAAGAGGATTATAATTCAAGAGGTGGTTTTGGTAAGAAGAAGGGTGGTTTTGGTTTGACAGAGATGGTTTTGATCAAAAGTTGATATTGACCATAGCCCCTCATCTAACTTTTGATCTAGTGCCTTAAAATATTTCCATAAACCTTTAAGCTCTTATTCATGGGTTCTTGAGTCTTTAGCTACTTTACCCTTTGGATTCTTATGAGCTTCCCTCTATTCTTCAAATCAAAGTAGCCCTGAGCTTCCCCCTATTCTTCAAATCAAAGTACCCCTATGCTCTGATACCATACCATTGACATGGGACCTTAAAATACTTTTTGAAGAATAATACAAAACTCAAAGACTAGGCCATAGAATTGAATTTAAATTGATAAGATGAGTATAAACATCACCTTGAACACAGTATTGGGTGCAATTTTCCCCCCCCAAAAAAGTATCAACATGCTCCCACTTCTTGGGTATTTATGTCTTTATTCATAAAAATAGCCCACATGCAAAAATAGTTGCATGCTTATGCATGGGCCATGCTTGCTCTTCACAAACATAGGAGTTGCGTTAACCAAAAGCTAAGATAAATTCTTCCTATCTAAACCACTAAAGGAAAAATACATAAAGAACCCCACAGGCTAATTCACATGTAAGAAAATTTAATAGGTCCAAAATCTCATAGTACTATGGCCAAAATACAAAAAATGAGAACCTTCATGGTGGCAGTTTCTCACGCCAAATCACCGCCATCATACCCCAACCATACCGGCTTAATAGCACAAATCTTGTCAATCTCACCAACCTACAGGCTGTCCATTCAAACACATTACACATTAGCAGCACATGCTGAAGTTACACGACAACACATAAGCATTAAATCCAACACCTAGTTCTAGCCATCCCTAAATTCATATGTCCTGTACACATGGAATATTTGAAATCAACCAAGTGCCATGCCATGAACATAATGGTAATTAGGTATCCCCAATTAACCATAGAGGGATGGATGGACAAACCCTAATAATATACCTTGGATATGTTGGCAAAGGATGGCATGACTGGAAGTAAGCCTATGACGACACCATTGGAGCAGAACATAATGCTAAGGACTGATCTTGGTGATGAGTTGGATGATGTTACAGGAAGATGATCAACAGCTTGATTTACTTGACCATTACTAGACCACATATATGTTATGTAGTGGGGCTAGTTAGTTAGTTTATGCAGAGTCCCAACAGGAAGCTACATTTGGATACTATCAGGAGGATCATGAGATATGTGAAGACCACTACCCATTATGGTTTATTCTATGAGCATGGAAAGGATGTGATGGTGTATGGCTACACATATACAAATTGGGCAAGTAATGCTTACGAGACAAGAGGTCTACTAGTGGGTATACATTTAGAATGGGAAGTGCTGCAGTGAGTTAGAGCAACAAGAAGCAACCCATAGTTGCTTTATCTAGCACAGAGGCAAAGTATAGAGGAGCAGCTATGGCTGCATGTGAGGTGGTATGGCTGAAAAAGTGATTTGGTGATTTGGGACAGCATTATGATGGAGCTATTGTCATACACTGTGATACCATGACTAGTATTCAATTGGCTAGTAATCTGGTTTATCATACGAGGACTAAACACATAGAGGTCCACTATCATTTCATCAGGGAGAAAGTATTGGATGGTTAGATAGATTTGACATATGTGAAGAATGAAGAGTAGGTTGTACATATCTTTACCAAACCACTTGGTAAAGAGAAGTATGAGTACTTTGGAGACAGACTTGAAGTACATGAGATGGACACGGTGAGCTTAAGGGGGAGTGTTGAAAATGCAATCTCATCAAGAACTAGTGGATAGCATTAGTATGTGGACAATAATGGCCATGTCCAACTGGCTAAGTGTGTGGAAATTAACATTAGGTTTATTTCAGTGTGAGCAATTCATTAGGTTTATTTCAGTGTGAACAATTCTTTAGGTAGTGTGTTGTGTTTTAGGGAGTACAATGAAGGAAAGCTATGGAGCGTCTCTACTTGGTGTGTGTTGATGGAGTGAGAGAAATGAATCATTAGGTGTGTCTCTTGTGTTCCCCTCTACTCTCTTTTCATACTCTCATGTATGACAGCTATAGGTGTCTTATTCAAGATGTACACCGTTGTAGCACATGCCTCTACCCAATAATACAAGGGCATACTCTTCTCATTTGTAATTTATCTTGCCACTTCACCTATCACTCTATTATTTCTCTCAGCAACCCCATTTTATTGAGGGGTATACCTGCATGTGAGCTACCATCTAATACCATGTTATCTCAAGAACCCATCAAATGCATGTGAGGTATACTCACCACCACCATCTGTTCTCAAACATTTGATCCAGTGACCATATTACTTTTCCACAAGTGCCTTGAACTCTTTAAACTTACCCAATACTTCAATCTTCTCTTTCAAGAAATAAATCCATGTTATCCTGCTGAATTCATCAATAAATGTAATGTAGTGCCTACTCCCATTTATTGATTGTGTGTGAGTAGGATCCCAAATATCACTATGCACAATCTCAAGTGGTCTCCTACTCATTTGGCCATATCTGGGAAATGGCAACCTTGCTTATTTCCCAAACTGACATGTATCACATACATGTTTGCTCCCATCTACTTGAATCTTAGTAGACCCCCAACAATACCCTTTGCCTATAGAGATTTCAGCTTTTTTATGTTCACATATCCAATCCTCTTGTGCCAAATATCAATTTATGGCACTATCCCATGACTATGAGAAATAATGGTTGATTTCAACTTTGGTATGCTTGCATTTAGCTTAAATGATCTCCCTTCTTTTTGACCTTTGGCAATCAACTTATATTCATGCTTAAAGTCCTCAACAAAGCATCCATACTTTATTGAATCTCTGTAATACTTGTTCTACCATTTGTCCCACCAGATGCCAAACTCTTTGTAATAGATGGCACATACAACACCTCAGACATGGTTTTCACTTTGCCATCATGCATCCTCCAATTGTAAACTACCAACATGTGCAATAGGATGTTGTGTATCCCAGTAGCAACATATCCCTATGTTTGTATAGGCATCATGTTATCAAACCACTCTCTCCATAGTATGTCATGTGGTTTGATGCACCTGAATCCATATACCAAGTTTCATCACTCTCTTTATATGACATCATAGTGCCCATCACATGGTTCATAGCAAAAAAATGACTTGTATGTCCCTCATTGCTAGATGATGCATAGTTACCGTGTTGCACTCTACCACTATGAAGATCATTCTGCTTTTTGTAATAATCTCTAGCCATATTACCATGGTTGCCAACGATCTCTACCATGAGATTCGGATCTCCCTCTAGCATGAGGGTAAAAACCTCTACCACCATGTGCACCCAATGATGGCTTGTGAAACTTGTTGTTGTTGTGGTGGCTTATCATTTACGTTCGTACGCTTCGGTTAGTATGCTCGTGGCTAAGGTTGGTATAGGCATACGTCTAGGATAATATGCCCGTGGTAATTTTGTGAAATTTGAATTTGAATTTTAAATTTGGAGGAAAGTAGTGTGAGACAACTAAGACTCCCTCATTAATTCTAGGCAGGTGGAAAAAGGCTAAAGTTAGAGGCTACCTCTAAACTAGTGGATTTAGAGGTACTCTAATTTAACTAATGATTAATCTTCTTAATCCTATTGTTAATCACTTTTTAACCCTATTCTTTGCCCTCTACTTACTCTTCTTGATTAGTGAGGAGTTTAAGCATGGGGATTTGATAGGTGGATTAGCAATGTTTAGGCTAATCCAAAGATGTGATTATCCCTAAATAATCTCACTAATTAGGTCTCTAATTAACCCACTCAAAAGAGAGAAAATTAGATAAAAGAGACCTAATTAAGGCCTAATGGGAGTGGAATAAACATAGATTTGGATCAAGGCAAGTGTTTAGAACACTAATGCCACTCCAATCAGTCCTCAATTAATCTAATTACAAGCAGTTAGTCTAATTATTCTAATTACAAGAAATTAGTCTAATTATTGTAGTTACAAGAAATTAGTCTAATTATTGTAATTACAAGCAATTAGGCTCAAATTTTTGGTTTTTTACTCTCTTTAAGTCCACTAATCACACTAACTAGTAGATTAGTGATAATTAGTGAAAATTAAGAGATAGTTTATGGTTTTTTTAAGGTTTTTTGATGGATTAATATTCTATCTACTAACAATGCTAACCTACCTATGCAAAGGAATTAAGCAAAAGAAACAAGATTGAGCTAAAAACTAAGAAAAATAGTCTAGGTTCAAGCAAAAACCCTCTTAATTAGGATCTTCAATCACCCAAATCTCAAGCTTTTTCACTCAAACAAGTAGTAATCTTACTCTAAACATAAAGCTATACATGAATCACAACAAAAACCATGCAAAACATCAAAATACATTAAAAAATTTAAAAAACTACATGTCAAAGAGCTTACTTGGCATTGGGCTATGGAGACTCCGTCGGATTCGAATCAAAGATGGCGTAGATAAGTAGCTGCTCCCCGGCAACGGCGCCAAAGATGTCAAGGAAACCCTATCCTAATGTGTCATGGGAAGTTGCCTATCCACCAAGCTCTAGCTAGGCTCAAGAGCACTCCGGAATCCTGTCTGCTTTATATCGCTTGGTACCGACCCCATTGTCATAATGTTTTTCGTGGAGTCAGTACCAAGCATTTCGAAGCCCTCTAGAGTCCTATTTGTTTTATATCGCTTGGTGGTGACCCCATTGTCATAATGTTTTCCATGGGGTCAGTACCAAGCAATTCAAAGGCCTCCGGAATCCTATCTACTTTATATTGCTGGTGACCCCATTGTCATAATGTTTTCCATGGGGTCAGTACCAAGCAATTCAAAGGCCTCCGGAATCCTATCTACTTTATATTGCTGGTACCAACCCCACTGTGATAACGTTGGTCATGGGGTCAGTACCAAGAGATTCTAAGCCCCCTGGACTCTTGTTTGTTTCATATCGCTTGGTTCCGACCCCATTGTCATAATGTTTGTCGTGGGGTCAGTATTAAGCGATTCAAAGTCCTCTAGAGTCCTGTTTGTTTTATATCACCACTGTGATAACGTTGGGGTCAGTACCAAGCGATTCAAAGGCCTTCGAAATCCTATTTACTTTATATCTCTTGGTACCGACCCCATTGTCATAAAGTTTTTTGTGGGGTTAGTACCAAGCAATTCGAAGCTCTCTGGAGTCATGTTTGTTTTATATCGCTTGATGGCGACCCCATTGTCATAATGTTTTCCATGGGCTCCGGAATCCTGTCTACTTTATATCGCTTGGTATCGATCCCGCTGTGATAACGTTGGTTATGGGGATAGTACCAAGCAATTCTAAGCCCTCTAGACTCTTGTTTGTTTCATATCGCTTAGTTCCAACCCCATTGTCATAATGTTTTTCGTAGGGTCAGGTACCAAGCGATTCGCAGCCCTCTGAAGTCTTGTTTGTTTTATATCGCTTGGTATCGACCTCACTGTGATAACATTGGTCATGGGGTCAGTACCAAGCAATTCAAAGGCCTCTGGAATCCTATCTATTTGAGAGCCAATAATGTACTTGCAAACTGCAGCATATACTGTATAATCATACATCGTACTTTATAATTGATTAGGGTTGGGAGGAAGCGAGCTTGATGAGAGGAGGTAGGCTTGATCTTCTTCAATGGTCTTCTTTCTTCTTCATCTTCTTCTTCAACTTCATCTGTGGGGAGATCTATTCTTGTGGGCACTTGCACCTCTAGAGGCAATAGTTCTAGAGAAACACACTGGCTCTTTCTTGTCCTCATTAGATATCTTTTCCCATAAGGAGGCAATGTGTCTGGTTCATTAATTCCTGCTGCAAGAGCATGGGTTGTGTATGATAGGTGATAGGGGCATCAAACACCCACCATAATGCAAACTATTTCTCCACCAGCACCACTTTCTTAGCATTCAAATGCACATCATATCCACCACAAAACCTGGAGAGTACTTTCAATGTGAATAAAGGAAATTTTGCGTTGTCTTTTGATAACTCTTTATGAAATATAATGATCTATGCATCAAAATTATAATCATCATGATTCAAGTAAACTTAGTGTCAATTAGAAGCAAGTGTCATAAATTGTATGTACCTTTTGATGATTAAAATGCCTTATTTATTCAGCAAGACCAGCATCCTTTCGATGACCTGTTGATTTTGAACTACTAGCACCGGATCATCTTGAGCCTCTTGCTCTCTTCAAGAAATCATCATCATATACAAAAACCTGTAAGAAATGTAATACATTTAATCGACAAAATACATGTAAAACGAATACTAATAGCTTTAAAAAAATTCAGTATTGCTACCTATTGATTTTCATCACCCTCAAGCATTTTTCTTATCCACAAAGGGATCGTAGACTTACTATCTTCATGTACGGTAGCAACTATATATTTGCCCATATCTACCAAACCAAGATGGTCTGCATTTATTGCAGCCTCCTCCTCAGAAGGCAATTGGGTTTTTATATGTCCTAGCTTCATTGAACATGTCCTTTAATATCTCCTTTCCAAGAAAATACTCGGAATCCTGGACTACAAAATCAACTAGGAGGTGTTTGTCAACTCCTTGCTCTACCCACCCCATGTCTGCTTCACTATGATTTGCTAAAGTAGCCAAGCAATAGTCTTCACGAATATTAAAACGATGCATAATGTCTGTTAATAATATAAAATCAAATTGGTCAGGCATAGTAAAGCTGGGCAAAGAAGGAAGTGACAAGTCCTTTGCTCATTGTCATTAGGTGGACTGGCTTCCAATGTGATTATACTCATAGGTGCTGTTGCATCGACACCAACAAGGGATACCTGCTTTGGCAATGGCGACGACAATGGCGGCAGGGGATCTCGACACCAAGGCAATGGGGCAAGGCAGAGGTTAGACAGTGGCGATGGCGATGCAGAGGGATGGGTAGAAAGCTCGATGTCCCCAAGGAGATTCGGGCCGTTTTAGACCCACGTGGTGGTCTTAGCACCACGGGTGTGGTGTGTCCTGATCATAAGTGGAATTATAAGGTCTCACGCACATTTATAAGCCATTTTACCCTTCATATAAGGCTGCCAAAAAATTCAAGGGTGAATTTTTCAAAATCCCCTTGTTACATATAGGGAAAAAAAGGACATAATAGAATTAACCCTTCAAATAAATGTTTCATCCCATGCCTTAAAAAATGAGCATACATCACAGTTTACAAGACTATGGTTCATTAAAACATCACATAATTTTTTTCTTTCTCTGTAAGGTTGTTGGAGACGGAGCAGAATTTTTTTCTTTCTATAAGACTGTAAGGTTGTGTCTATGTGTGCGTGTTCAGAATGAATATTGTGAGTGTTTAAGTGTGTACATTAATTAGAGAGAGAGATATAGAGAGAAAAGCAAGCCTGTAGATTTGATTAAAAGCTTCAGTTTGCTTCTAGAGATAGCAGAAGAAGAAGGGGCGATGGTGATGCATAGGGATGACACGAAGGGCGATGGCAATGAACTCGACACAAATGAATGAAGCTCCTGAGGGAGATAGAGGCCATTATAGACCAACATGGTCCCGTCCCACGTGGTCTTAGCACCACTCATGTGGTGTGTACTAATCATAAGTGGCATTTATAAGATCTGACGCATGAATGACATGTTAATATGGTAGGTACTCACTCCTCTCCTCTCCTACATGTGTTTGATTTATTTTAGGAAACGTTATCGTAGTGCCCTATTGCCTTTGCCTCGTGTGACTACTATTGCCATTGCCTCTACATACATCACATCTAGAGGTATTTTGAGATTTTTTAACCTAAACATAAGGGTTCGTTCAGGGGTTAGTACCGTGTGATAAGGGGCTCGCATACACTCCGCAAGCTCTTTATCACCCGGTAGCGACCTTCCGATAACGACCTTTTCTTAACATATTACGATCTGTCAGGGTAATGTTGCTAACAAGATCTACACTAAGAGATAAGGGACTCATTAGCATCCTACTAGCCCCATATTGCTTGTTGGTACCGAACCCCCTTAGGGTCATGCGACTCGCGAGGTCAGTACCAAGTGATATGAGGCTCATTGGCATCCTTCTGGCCTCGTGTCACTTGGTACTGACCCCCTTGTGGTCATTTTGCTCACAAGGTGAATACCAAGCGATAGGAGGCTTGTGGGTATTGTGCTGGCCCCATATCACTTGGTACTGACTCCCCTTGGGACACGTTGCTCACAGGGTCATTACCAAGCAACACGAGTCTTATTGGAATCCTCCAGGCCCCATATCGCTTAATACTAACCCCCTTTTGTGGTCATTTTTCTCACGGGGTTAGTAAGTTAAGCGCGATATAAATTTATTTTTATTTCAAAAGAGTTATTCTCATCAATTTTCATTTTATGCATAGGAAGATGCATAAAGAAATTTATTTTTATTTCAAAAGAGTTATTCTCATCAATTTTCATTTTATGCATAAGAAGATGCATAAAGAAATTTATTTTTATTTCAAAAGAGTTATTTTCATCAATTTTGATTTTATGCATAAATAGATGCATAAAGAATTTATTTTTATTCCAAAAGAGTTATTCTCATCAATTTTGATTTTATGCATAGAAAGATGCATAAAAAATTTTATTTTTAATTCAAAAGAGTTATTCTCCTTAAAATTGAAATTATGCATAAATAGATGTGTAAAGAATTTATTAACTCTCTTGGGACTTGTTACTCACGGGGTCAATACCAAATGACACAAGTCTCATTGGTATCCTGTGAAAAGATGCAGGGGAGAAGAGAGCTTGAGCTCTTGCAAGCACACACACACTCACAAAACCCTAAAAGAGAACACACAAGGTGAGAGGCTGAAAATCTTCTTCTTCTTCACACAACATTCAACACACCATATACAAAAATAAGGTACTTAACCAAATACATGCTAGGGTTCTCTATAGTGTGAACCCAACTAAATGAGCTGGTGCTATAACTATGCCAATCTCTAGAATGGCTGTCACCAGCCTGTCATCCCACTGGCCGCATATCACCCATGATCTCACCAACCATGCCAGTGGTGTAAGTGTGGGGCCTATCCCCTAAGCGGGTCATCAGTGTCCACTGCCTCACTAGATGAGCTCGATATCTCAATACTCCCCCTCGAGCTCAACTCCATCTCATGTACACCAAGCGAAGCCCTGAATCTGCGAAGCTTCTCTGTACCCAATGCTTTGGTGAAGATGTCAGCGACCTGATCCTGTGTGTGCTGACATAAACAAGGTCAACGTCTCCTGCCAAAACCTTCTCTCTGACAAAATGGTAGTGGACCTCTATATGCTTCATACAAGCATGAAAAACTAGGTTCCTGGCTAACTGTATACTGCTAATGTTGTCACAGAAAATGATAACTTGTCTATCCACTAATAGACCCAAATCTGCAAGTAGCTTTCTCAACCGAGCTCCCTCACATGCTGCCATAGCAGCACCTACGTACTCGGCCTCTGTAGTGGATAGAGCAACCGTAGGCTGCTTCTTGCTGCTCTAAGTCACAGCAGCACTCCCCCCCAAAGAAAACATGAAGCCACTAGTAGATCTTCTATGTGAGATACTACCAGCCCAATCAGCATATGTGTACCCACGTACACATATCTCTATCCCAGTTTCATAAAATAGTCCACAATGCAAAGTAGAGCTCACATACCTCAGTATGCATCTCAATGCATCCAAATGCGGCTTCCAAGGAACCTGCATAAACTAACTCACCAACCCAATAGCATAGCTCAAATCTAGCTTGGTGATCGTCATGTAGATCAAGCTTCCTACTATGCACCTATACATAGTAGGATCCTCCAAAATCTCTCCTAAATCTACACTCAACTTGCCATTCTGATCCAATGGCACTGAGATAGGCTTACAGCCTGTCATACCATACTTGGACAACATGTCCATGCCATACTGTCTCTATAGTAATTCAATACCATGTGGTGACCTAATCACCTCAATGCCCAAGAAATATCTGAGCTCCCCAGATCCTTCATCTCAAACTTCTGTCTAAGCAATATCTTTACATCAAAGATCTCTGCATCATGGTCCCCCGTAATGATCAGGTCATCTACATAGATGACAACAAGCACAACCCCTCTATCACTATGTCTCACATACATCGAGAAATCTGCATTGGCTACATGAAAGCCAATAGTGACAAGATATTCAAAAATCTTGTCAGACCATGCTCTTGGTGCTTGTTTTAAGCCATACAAGGCTTTCTTCAACCTGCAAACATGCTCGGGGTGACTCACATCCTCATAACCAGGTGGTTGCAACATATACACCTCTTCCTATAAATCCCCATGCAAGAATGCATTCTTTACATCCATCTGATGTAAAGACCATTGTCTTAACGCAGCCACTGCTATCACAACTCTCATTGTTGCCATCTTGGCTGAAAGTTTCCTCATAATCAATGCCATATGTATGTGCATATCCTTTGGCTTCCAATCTAGCTTTGTACCTGCTTATGTTTCCATCACTGTTATGTTTTACTTTGTACACCCACTTGCATCCAATGGCTTTCTTGCCTTCAGGCAATTGCACTAAATCCCAAGTCTCATTTTCATATAGTGCATCCATCTCCTCATCCATAGCTTTCTCCCAACATACATTTCCAATAGCCTCATCAATGCATGTGGGCTCTACAACCTACACAACTTTTGCCATGTATGCATAGTGATGTGCCACATAACCTCATAGGTAAACCTCTGCACAGGATTCTTCACTCTCCCAGATCTTTGGAGCTTTGCATTCATGGCTTCCATAGCCTTCTTTACACCAGGTGTTCTCATAGCTGGTATCCCAAGATCCTCATCAAGGCTCATCTCTGAGCCACTAGACTCTCCATCAACATGAGAATGCCCTGCAGAAATGTCAGGCATACTAAGGGGCTCAACCACTTTCTCTTTGCCTTATGTGATGTACTAATCACATCACAGGACTGATATTATGACGCAGCCTTCCACTCCATGGTCTATCAATTGAACCACTAGATGAGGACTCTCCTGGTCCACTCAAAGACTATGATTGCTAAATTGTATTCTGTGCAACCACATTTCCACTCACATCAGCCCCAACAGCTTCTTTTTCAGCAGTATACCGACTGCTCATCTCATCAAAAACAACATCCCTGCTTACCCTCAACTCACATGTAGCAGGGTTATAACACCTGTATCCCTTTTGCTCAAGGGAATACCCAATAAACACACATTTTTCAGTTTTTGGATCTAGCTTAGTTCTCAGCTCATCTGGCACATGCACATATGCAATACATCCAAAGACTTTCAGATGAGACAAATCAGGTTTTCTGCTAGTAAACCTCTCCTCTGGTGGAGTTACATCATGTATGGCTACAGTTGCTCGCGCAATCTCAGCAATGTGCCTGTTTTTCTGCTCAGCAACTCCATTTTGCTACGGAGTGTATCTGCATGTAAACTGTCTCTGAATACCATTCTTCTACAAAAATTTAGAGAACTCATTGGAGAAGTACTCTCCCCCTCCATCTGACCTTAGGCACTTTACATGTTTCCCTGTTTGCTTTTCAACCATAACTTTGAAATTCTGAAAATGAGTGAACACCTCACTCTTCTCCTTCATGAAGTATACCCACACTTTCCTTGTGTGGTCATCAATAAATGTCACATAATACCTGCAAAAGCAACCTCCCATAGACATGGTCTTCGTAGGACCTCATACATCTGAATGCACAACATCTAGTGTATTTATGCTCACATTTCTATCACGTGGAAATACATGCTTTGTTTGCTTTCCAAATTTGCATGCTCATACCTAGCATTAGAATCCATGGTCTAGTAGCCCAAATACCTATGGCGTCTTCATGTCCCCACATGAGATGGTGATGTGAGTGGATTAATGGTGTAGAGACAACTTTGGCACAAATTTCTAGAATGGACATTACCTCATAATAATTCACAGATAGGATTTGTATACTTTTTTGTTAGATATTATGGTTTGGGGGGGGGCACAAACAAGATCCTATATGGTTTTTAATGGTCCTAAAAGCTATTGGTACCAAATGGTTAATACCAACCAATTTGCACCTACCAATGATTGAGGAGGGCAATCAAGGCCAAACATATGTCACACAACATAGTCACACTCCACTTAGCAATTATCTACATTACAAACAATTGCACCTTATCTTCTATTAGTATTACAACCTCTATCTCAGTAGCTCTTAACTAACCATCAATACTCCCATAGAAGCATACACATGTGGGTCTTAACCATCTATGATATCACATCAATAATACAATATTATTCCCCATCTTTACTACTATGTGAAATTTGAGTCTAATTTTTGTGATATAAAATATCCCACTTCTTACATTGTAATTTATAACCTCTTACATGTTATCATAGATTTGGCTTGGTATGTAGCTACTTTATACTACTTGTTATCTAGTAGAAAATTAGTGTTGATAGAATGCTCAATGGTACTAAGCACCCTCTATGGAAGTTCAAGCTCAATGGCACTAAGCATCCTCTATGGAAGTTCAAGCTAAATGCTATTCTATCCATTAAGACTTGTTATATTGATGATGATGTTCCTCCACCAACAGCAGCTAATTTGCAAAGCAATCTAGTACCAGCAATTGTTTATCTTGCCTTAGCTTTGGAAACAATAAAGACATATTAATGCTTTACATTCCATCATTGATAGCATGGAAGATAGCATGGAAACAACAAAGACATATTAATGCTTTACATTTCATCATTGATAGCATTGAAGATAGTATGGTTATGTATATATAACACTAATAGAAAATTTAATATCTAGCTTGGTATTACAAAACAATATTAGACTCCTAACTATATTTTTATATAAAGTCTCACATCCTTAAAGGTATAAAGTTTGATGAACGATTTCAGGTCAACTTTTCTCAAAGTACCATCTACCCTGCAGTCTCAACCATGTAAAAAATGCTTTATCTCCATTGCATAATTTTGTTGAAAATTAAAAATGTTGCTTAGATTTTGCCACACCTCAATCCTATAATAATGCATAAGACTAGGCTAAATTGTCTTGATATAAACTTTACACTACTCATGTGTTATATTTGTGAGATCTTTTTTTAGTGACCCCTTATCAAAATAAGGTCATACACATAGAGAACAATGATCATATACATGACTTTATCACAAAAAGAGATACAACTTCTCATATAAATGGTAGCATGTCAAGTGTCTTTTTGTATCTTGTATATCTTACTTTTGGAATTGCAAGTTATGAAGCCTAGTGGGGGCTACTCCATGTATACCTCCTTCTTGGAGTTTTCATTGAGGAAATAAGATTTTACATCCATTTGCTATACATGCCATCCCCTTGCTACACTGCCAAGACTAGATGGTGTGAATTTAGTGAATCTCTCGATAGCTATAATACCATCTAGAGCGACTAATGTTCTTAATTGATTTATATGCTCACGATTTGCCATTACCCATTTTTGGCGATTGGTCTACCATATGGAGCTTGGATGATGTGACTCATGTTTTCTAGACACTCCCTTTCTCATTTTTTTGGGAAAGTAGCTCCCCAGAGCTCTACATGTATGTCAAAGGTGATATCTAGAGTGACTCACTTTCTTAATTGATTTATATGCTTAGAAGTTGCCATTACCCATTTTTGGTGATTGGTCTACCATGTGTAGCTTGGATAATGTGTCTCATGTTTTCTAGACACTCCCTTCCTCCTTTTTTCGAGAAAGTAGCTCCTCAGCTACATGTATGCAAAGGTGATCTCTTTTACTTGCCTGATTATATGGATTTCGCTCGTTGGATGATTTCGCTCATTGGATGATATGGCTCGTGTTTTCTAGACACTCCGAGCATTTTCAATGAGGAATCTTGGTGGAGAGAGCTTTTATTGGGTACATCTCTCTCTTTCTCTAACTCTCCCCACCACCATCTCCTCTGTTAAAATCCTAAGATCTCTCTAGATAATTGTTATGCATAAACATGCATAAATCAGGCATAAACCCAACCACCCCCGAGCCCAAGGGATGCACACATGAATAATAATGAAATACATCATACCTCTACCTTGATGTCCCATACCATCAAGAGGTATAACTCCAATCCAATAGCATATAGCTATAGTGTGAAATGGTAGATGAGTAGATATGAACCTCTACACACAAGAGAGCATAACATAGCCTTGGCCTCATAAGCCCAAGCCTCCAAGCCTCCCTTGAGTGTGCCCCATGCCCCTATTATATAGGAGGACCCTCAAGTGACTCTTGACTCTCCATTTCCCATGTGTGACCCTTGGATGCCTGACCCTAACCTTAACCCTTAAGGTTAGTCCTAACCCATGCTCCACTAGAGCGTGTTCCCATGCTCCCATGCTCACAAGCCTAATGTGGGTCAGCCTCCTAGTATATGCACACATAATGTGCATATAACATAGCACATATAATGTACATATAACATACTTCCCCTCTCTCAAATCATTCCACTCTTGCAATGAAAAGAAGGAGAACTGCACTGAACAATCTCAATCGACTCCCAAGTCGAATCCTCTATTTTCCTATCTTTCCACCTAATTTTAACCTCAAGGATTAGTCAATTACAAAGTTTTCTTTCCTTGAATTCAAGTACCTTATCAGGTTCATGTGGAACATAGGATAATTCTTCTACTTCAACGAGTTCTTGAGGAGTAACTGTGTTATCCTCACCTCCCAGTTTTCCTTTCAATCTATTGATATGACAGACTGGATGAACTCTAACATGTGGAGGTAGTTTTAAGTTCAAAGGCAACCGTGCCAATCCGATGTATAACTCGAAAATGGACCACAATATCTAGGAGATAAATTCGAGCATTTTTCTATTGACAAAGTTTGAGAATCTTTAGGAACATTAAAATAAACCAATGCTACTGGTTCAAAAGACCGAGATGAGCGTCCCCTATCAGTATAAAATCGTGCCCTATCTTGAGCACTCCTACTGATAGAATCCCGAGCTTCGGTCAAAATTTCTTACATGTCACGCAAGAAATCCCTCGATGCATCAAGCTCGATGTCCTTATTAAGACCGACATCAATAGGTGCCCTGGGTTAATACCCATACATAAGTATGCACGGACTAAAACCGATAGCCATATATTTAAAACTGTTAAGCAAATTCCATCATTGGAAGATATTTTTTGCAATATGATGATTTTCTAGAGACATATGCACGAAGCATATACACTATAATCTGATTCATACGCTCTGTTTGCCCATCAGACTGCGGATGATCAGAGCAATTCACATTCAAAGCAACTTCCTCATTTTATAAACCATTTGGAATAAAGTAGGAAAACATGGCATTTTAACAACAGAAACCAGGGATTCATCGGTGCCTCGACATACCCACATCTGCATATGGAATAATCGATGTCCCGAATTACCCATATCACCATGGAGACTCATCAGCGTCTCGATGAGTCACATATGTCGATCCGTAAACCATTAGGTTGACTTTATAAATCACCTAAAGTACAAAACTAGAGAAAGAAATGCCAACAAAGGAAGAATCCAAATTTCCTTATCTTAACACAACAAGATAAACTTGTTTGAACTCTAAAGAAAGAGATTTCAACAAGTGAAAATGCCGATGAGATTACCCTCATCAAAACATGCAGGCTATAGATAAAAGAAGTTTATCTAGAGAATGCCCACACTATAACTTCTAGTGAAATTAGAAAATGAGATTGTCTTTGAATGTTGAGGTCAACATTCTACTTATACTCTTGTATATATTCCAACTCGGATACCTAGTTGTTTATATATCTAGGTGAGTTATTTTTCTACCCTAATTTTATTGTGTTTTGGGTAGTCATCATTAGAAAGGCGCCAATAATTCAATTTCTTTTCTAATGATGTACTCAGAAGGAGTTATTCCTTGATGTAGTCCCTCAAGTATATAGAGACAGGTTTTAGTATGTGAAAGTCTAGATAAGGCCATCTTATTCCTTTTATACAGGATTTTATTCGTATTTCCTAGACAGCATACTAGGGAGTTTTCAAATTGTTAAGGTATGTATGGGTGGTATCATGGTGGTATGGGACGCTAGTGATCCCTCACATATATTATCTTATGGGATAATTTGGGCTCAAGATTGTTGCTTTGGTTACATCACTTAGAATGTTGACCTCAACATTCAAAGACAATCTCATTTTCTAAATTCACTAGAAGTTATAGTGTGGGCATTCTCTAGATAAACTTCTTTTATCTATAGCCTGCATGTTTTGATGAGGGTAATCTCATCGGCATTTTCACTTGTTGAAATCTCTTTCTTTAGAGTTCAAACAAGTTTATCTTGTTGTGTTCGGATAAGGAAATTTGGATTCTTCCTTTGTTGGCATTTCTTTCTCTAGTTTCGTACTTTAGGTGATTTATACAATCAACTTGATGGTTTACGGATGGACATATGTGACTCATCGAGACGCTGATGACTCTCTATGTTGATATGGGTAATTCGGGATATCGATTATTCCATATGCAGATGTGGGTATGTCGGGGCACCGATGAATCCCTGGTTTCTGTTGTTAAAATGCCATGTTTTCCTACTTTATTCCAAATGGTTTATAAAACGAGGAAGTTGCTTTGAATGTGAATTGCTCTGATCATCCGCAATCTGATGGGCAAACAGAGCGTATGAATTAGATTATAGTGTATATGCTTCGTGCATATGTCTCTAGAAAATCATCATATTGGAAAAAATATCTTCCAATGATGGAATTTGCTTAACAGTTTTAAATATATGGCTATTGGTTTTTAGTCCGTGCATACTTATGTATGGATATTAACCCAGGGTACCTATTGATGTCGGTCTTAATAAGAACATCGAGCTTGATGCATCGAGGGATTTCTTGCGTGATATGTAAGAAATGCTGACCGAAGCTCGAGATTCTATCAGGAGGAGTGCTCAAGATAGGGCACGGTTTTATGCTTATAGGGGACGCTCATCTCGGTCTTTTGAACCAGCAGCGTTGGTTTATTTTAATGTTCCTAAAGATTCTCAGACTTTGTCAATAGAAAAATGCTCGAATTTATCTCCTAGATATTGTGGTCCATTTTCGAGTTATACATCGGATTGGCACGGTTGCCTTTGAACTTAAAACTACCTCCACATGTTAGAGTTCATCCAGTCTGTCATATCAATAGATTGAAAGGAAAACTGGGAGGTGAGGATAACATAGTTACTCCTCAAGAACTCGTTGAAGTAGAAGAATTATCCTATGTTCCACATGAACTTGATAAGGTACTTGAATTCAGGGAAAGAAAACTTTGTAATTGACTAATCCTTGAGGTTAAAATTAGGTGGAAAGATAGGGAAATAGAGGATTCGACTTGGGAGTCGGTTGAGATTGTTCAGTGCAGTTCTCCTTCTTTTCATTGCAAGAGTGCAGTGATTTAAGAGAGAGGAAGTATGTTATATGTACATTATTTGTGCTATGTTATATGCACATTATGTGTGCATATACTAGGAGGCTAACCCACATTAGGCTTGTGAGCATGGGAGCATGGGAACAAGCTCTAGTGGAGCATGGGTTAGGACTAACCTTAAGGGTTAAGGTTAGGGTCAGGCATCCCAAGGGTCACACATGGGAAATGGAGAGTCAAGAGTCACTTGAGGATCCTCCTATATAATAGGGGCATGGGGCACACTCAAGGGAGGCTTGGAGGCTTGGGCTTATGAGGCCAAGGCTATGTTATGCTCTTTTGTGTAGAGGTTCATATCTACTCATCTACCATTTCACACTATAGCTATATCCTATTGGATTGGAGTTATACCTCTTGATGGTATGGGACATCAAGGTAGCGGTATGATGTATTTCATTATTACTCATATGTGCATCCCTTAGGCTCGGGGGTGGTTGGGTGGTTGAGTTTATGCCTGATTTATGCATAACAATTATCTAGAGAGATCTTAGGGTTTTAACAGTGGTATAAGAGCAATCTCTATTTAATTCTTATTGATTTTTTTTAGTAAATTTTAATATTTACTAATAAAAATATTATTTTGTTGATTTGTGTTGATGAATTTTACGTGGATTGTCGATATGGTGATTGGAATGCGTGTTACTACAATTCAATGGACGAATCGACGTTGATGGGAAATTTCGTGAGTTTAATGCTATTTTTTTCTTTTTTTATGGTTTAAAAAAAAGTATTAATGGTTTTTTTACAAAAATACCACATATTTTATGGTGGATATTTTTGGTAGAATGGATTTCCTGAATTTCTAGAATTTTTAGAAAATTTTTCTAATTTTTTTGAGCATTTTTATGATTAAAAATGTATTTTTTATACATTTTTGCAAGTTTTTTCCGTGTGTATGCGATCAAATTTCTATCTATTTTCTGTTGAAATGCAGTAGGGGACAGCATGTTGATGCATGAAATGCTCTCCTGTGTGCGTGGGGTCCTCTCCGCCTCTCAAATCTAATGTTTCCTTCTTTTTTCCATGAGAAATTCTCTTAAAAATGATTTTTAAACATTGATCATAATTAATGTTAATTATGATTAAGTAATGTTTAATTAAAAACTTTAATCAAATGATTAAAGTTAACCCCTCTATTAACAGAGAGGGGAGGAGAGAGAGAAATGAAATTAAGTAGGAGAGGAGTGAAGGAGTGGAGATGGAGAGGAAATTGTTTTTATTTTCCTCTCCCATCTTTTCTATGCGCAGGCGGGGCTGCGCTGCCACAAGCCGGCGAAAAATCGTCCCCCCCTAAAAAAATCAAAAGGTTTTAAGCTAATAAAAGCTTATTCTTTTTATTTTATTTTTTAATAAAAAAGAGTTTTTTATTATAAAAAAAGCTTTTGATAATATTTCAAAAAAAGCTTGAAAAAAGCAAGAAAATGTGAAATTTGGGATAAAAATTCTCTAAAATTTTTTTGAAAATTTCTTTTTGAAACTTTTTGGCTTTTCATCTTCCGAAAAACCTTTGGCTTTCCGTTTTCCCAAAACCTTTTGGCTTTCCGAATTCTGAAAAAACTTTTGACCTTCCGTATTCCGGAAACTTTTGACCTTTCACATTCCGATTTTTTTTGTCTTTTCATTTTTCCAAAACTTTTGGCTTTCCATATTCCAGAAAAACCGTTGGAATTTGGAATTTTTTTGACTGTTCGTATTCTAAAATGCATTGGGATAATTTAAAATTTTTTAAAAATTATTAAAAATTAGTGGAAAATTAGACAAAGCTTATTTTAAATTTCAGAAAAATGTGAGGTTGGTTTTTGGCATGTGGTGTGTTCATTCGGGCGCCCGTGACCATTCAAAATTCCTTTAAAAATATATTTTTTGACCTAAAAATTTAGACAAATCCATTAAAATTGTAAATTTTCATTGGATTTGAGAATTGTCGGGCGCAATTGGAAATTTCGTGAACGATGGGATTCTCAGGAAAAATTAGAAAATTTCTAGAAATTATTTTTAAAAATCCTAAAAATTGGTATTTTAAAAATATCAATGGTATTTTGGCAAAATTAATTGCTATTTTTTTTGGAAAAATATAGGTTTGGAATGCCATAAGATAGGTTTGGTGGAATTCAAAATTATCATATTTTGAGGCTCTAGAAAATTAGAAAAAATTAGAAAAAAATCATGATAATTCTTTTTCTCGAGAATTTAATATTTTCGAGGGTTATTTAATGTTGAAGTACGTTTTCTCATGCTGACATTAGATAGATACGGGTTATTCGCATATTATTAATATGATTATACCTCGTATTAATGGATATTTATGTTTGGATTAATTCTTAACGATGTATTCATGATTTTTTACCATTGTTTAGCCATTCTTTTTGGACATGTTCCTTAATTTCTTTTGATGGCTATAATATGCGTTCAAAGTGTGTTTCACCTTTGACACTTTTCCATGATAATTTATTTTGCACTTATTTAAGTGTGGTTTGTGCTTAATTTCTTAAGCCTAAAACAAATTCTATCATGGGTTAGTTGATCGGTTTGTTTTGGTGGATTTTTATTGGATGTTTTTCAAGTTTTATATGGACTCATCAGGTTCTGCCTAGATCACTTGTGTCTAGGGGTTTTTTAATTGAGTGCTACACACATGTGTTTCACTTGCTTACTTTGGAGTTTTGCTTGAACGACACAATGTTCATATACTCCGGAGGATTGATGAGTTGGCCACCAATTTTAATGCTTCTTTTGGCATGATTAATGACCATTAGATGGCATGCATTGATTTTTATGATCAACTATGGCCTTTATGGATTCGAGGAGCTTCTATGCTTTTATCCATGGTTTTATAAGGATCTTTTGATCTTTTGAATAATTACATGTGCTTTGAAGGTAGCATTTGCCTTCGTTTTTTTGCACGTAATTTTGGAGTATATTTCTTATACTCTTGTATATATTCCAACTCGGATACCTAGTTGTTTATATATCTAGGTGAGTTATTTTTCTACCCTAATTTTATTGTGTTTTGGGTAGTTATCATTAGAAAGGTGCCAATAATTCAATTTCTTTTCTAACGATGTACTCAGAAGGAGTTATTCCTTGATGTAGTCCTACATGCACTACACTCAACCCCCCCCCAAAAAAAAACTACCCCTTCATAGGCCCTTTTAATTTTTCCTAGACAGCATACTAGGGAGTTTTCAAATTGTTAAGGTATGTATGGGTGGTATCATGGTGGTATGGGACGCTAGTGATCCCTCACATATATTATCTTATAGGATAAATTGGGCTCAAGATTGTTGCTTTGGTTACATCACTTAGAATGTTGACCTCAACATTCAAAGACAATCTCATTTTCTAAATTCACTAGAAGTAATAGTGTGGGCATTCTCTAGATAAACTTCTTTTATCTATAGCCTACATGTTTTGATGAGGGTAATCTCATCGTCGGCATTTTCACTTGTTGAAATCTCTTTCTTTAGAGTTCAAACAAGTTTATCTTATTGTGTTCGAATAAGGAAATTTGGATTCTTCCTTTGTTGGCATTTCTTTCTCTAGTTCCGTACTTTAGGTGATTTATACAGTCAACCTGATGGTTTACGGATGGACATATGTGACTCATCGAGACGCTGATGACTCTCTATGTTG
Organism: Cibotium barometz; assembly: GCF_041138505.1. NCBI lineage: Eukaryota > Viridiplantae > Streptophyta > Polypodiopsida > Cyatheales > Cibotiaceae > Cibotium > Cibotium barometz. The sequence continues at coordinate 38,351,698 of NC_141059.1, read as the reverse complement.
ATATGGGTAATTCGGGACATCGATTATTCCATATGCAGATGTGGGTATGTCGGGGCACCGATGAATCCCTGGTTTCTGTTGTTAAAATGCCATGTTTTCCTACTTTATTCCAAATGGTTTATAAAACGAGGAAGTTGCTTTGAATGTAAATTGCTCTAATCATCCGCAGTCTGATGGGCAAACAGAGCGTATGAATCAGATTATAGTGTATATGCTTCGTGCATATGTCGCTAGAAAATCATCATATTGGAAAAAATATCTTCCAATGATGGAATTTGCTTAACAGTTTTAAATATATGGCTATCGGTTTTAGTCCGTGCATACTTATGTATGGGTATTAACCCAGGGCACCTATTGATGTCGGTCTTAATAAGGACATCGAGCTTGATGCATCGAGGGATTTCTTGCGTGATATGTAAGAAATGCTGACCGAAGCTCGGGATTCTATCAGTAGGAGTGCTCAAGATAGGGCACGATTTTATACTGATAGGGGACGCTCATCTCGGTCTTTTGAACCAGTAGCATTGGTTTATTTTAATGTTCCTAAAGATTCTCAGACTTTGTCAATAGAAAAATGCTCGAATTTATCTCCTAGATATTGTGGTCCATTTTTCGAGTTATACATCGGATTGGCACGGTTGCCTTTGAACTTAAAACTACCTCCACATGTTAGAGTTCATCCAGTCTGTCATATCAATAGATTGAAAGGAAAACTGGGAGGTGAGGATAACACAGTTACTCCTCAAGAACTCGTTGAAGTAGAAGAATTATCCTATGTTGCACATGAACCTGATAAGGTACTTGAATTCAGGGAAAGAAAACTTTGTAATTGACTAATCCTTGAGGTTAAAATTAGGTGGAAAGATAAGAAAATAGAGGATTCGACTTGGGAGTCGATTGAGATTGTTCAGTGCAGTTCTCCTTCTTTTCATTGCAAGAGTGCAATGATTTGAGAGAGGGGAAGTATGTTATATGTACATTATATGTGCTATGTTATATGCACATTATGTGTGCATATACTAGGAGGCTGACCCACATTAGGCTTGTGAGCATGGGAGCATGGGTTAGGACTAACCTTAAGGGTTAAGGTTAGGGTCAGGCATCCAAGGGTCACACATGGGAAATGGAGAGTCAAGAGTCACTTGAGGGTCCTCCTATATAATAGGGGCATGGGGCACACTCAAAGGAGGCTTGGAGGCTTGGGCTTATGAGGCCAAGGCTATGTTATGCTCTCTTGTGTAGAGGTTCATATCTACTCATCTACCATTTCACACTATAGCTATATCCTATTGGATTGGAGTTATACCTCTTGATGGTATGGGACATCAAGGTAGAGGTATGATGTATTTCATTATTATTCATGTGTGCATCCCTTGGGCTCGGGGGTGGTTGGGTGGTTGAGTTTATGCCTGATTTACGCATGTTTATGCATAACAATTATCTAGAGAGATCTTAGGGTTTTAACAGTGGTATCAAAGCAATCTCTATTTAATTACTGTTGATTTTTTTAGTAAATTTTAATATTTACTAATAAAAATGTTATTTTGTTGATTTGTGTTGATGAATTTCACGTGGATTGTCGATATGGCGATTGGAATGCGTGTTACTACAATTCAATGGACGAATCGACGTTGATGGGAAATTTCGTGAGTTTAATGCTATTTTTTTCTATTTCTTATGGTTTAAAATAAGTATTAATGGTTTTTTTTACAAAAATACCACATATTTTATGGTTGATATTTTTGGTAGAATGGATTTCTTGAATTTCTAAAATTTTTAGAAAATTTTTCTAATTTTTTAAGGAATTTTTTTGAGCATTTTTATGATTAAAAATGTATTTTTTATACATTTTTGCAAGTTTTTTCCATGGGTATGCGATTGAATTTCTGTCTATTTTCTGTTGAAATGCAGTAGGGGACAGCATGTTGATGCATGAAATGCTCTCCCGTGTGCGTGGGGTCCTCTCCGCCTCTCAAATATGATGTTTCCTTCTTTTTTTCGTGAGAAATTCTCTTAAAAATGATTTTTAAACATTGATCATAATTAATGTTAATTATGATTAAGTAATGTTTAATTAAAAACTTTAATCAAATGATTAAAGTTAGCCCCTCTGTTAACAGAGAGGGAAGGAGAGAGAGAAATGAAATTAAGTAGGAGAGGAGTGAAGGAGTGGAGATGGAGAGGAAATTGTTTTTATTTTCCTCTCCCATCTTTTCTACGCGCAGGCGGGGCTGCGCTGCAACCAGCCGGCGAAAAATCGTCCCCCCCCCTAAAAAAATCAAAAGGTTATAAGCTAGTAAAAACTTATTCTTTTTATTTTATTTTTTAATAAAAAAAAGTTTTTTATTATAACAAAAGCTTTTGATAATATTTCAAAAAAGGCTTGGAAAAAGCCAGAAAATGTGAAATTTGGGATAAAAATTATCTGAAAAATTCTTTTTGAAACTTTTTGGCTTTTCATCTTCCGAAAAACCTTTGGCTTTCCGTTTTCCCGAAACCTTTTGGCTTTCCGAATTTCGAAAAAACTTTTGACCTTCCGTATTCCGGAATCTTTTGACCTTTCACATTCCGATTTTTTTTGTCTTTTCATTTTCCCAAAACTTTTGGCTTTCCGTATTCCGAAAAAACCGTTGGAATTTGGAAATTTTTTGACTGTTCGTATTCTAAAATGCGTTGGGATAATTTAAAATTTTTTAAAAATTCTTAAAAATTAGTGGAAAATTAGACAAAGGTTATTTTAAATTTCAGAAAAATGTGGGGTTGGTTTTTGGCATGTGGTGTGTCCATTCGGGCACCTGTGACCATTCAAATCCCTTTAAAAATATATTTTTTGACCCAAAAATTTAGAAAAATCCATTAAAATTGTAAATTTTTATTGGATTTGAGAATTGTCGGGCGGAATTGGAAATTTCGTGAACGATGGGATTCTCAGGAAAAATAAGGAAATTTCTAGAAATTATTTTTAGAAATCCTAAAAATTGGTATTTTAAAAATATCAATGGTATTTTAGCAAAATTAATTGCTATTTTTTTTTGGAAAAATATAGGTTTGGAATGCCATAAGATAGGTTTGGTGGAATTCAAAATTATCATATTTTGAGGCCCTAGAAAATTAGGAAAAATTAGAAAAAAATCATGATAATTCTTTTTCTCGAGAATTTAATATTTTCGAGGGTTATTTAATATTAAAGTACATTTTCTCATGCTGACATTAGATAGATACGGGTTATTCGCATATTATTAATATGATTATACCTCGTATTAATGGATATTTATGTTTGGATTAATTCTTAACGATGTATTTATGATTTTTTACCATTGTTTAGCCATTCTTTTTGGACATGTTCCTTAATTTCTTTTGATGGCTATAATATGCATTCAAAGTGTGTTTCACCTTTAATACTTATTCATGATAATTTATTTTGAACTTATTTAAGTGTGGTTTGTGCTTAATTTCTTAAGCCTAAAACAAATTCTATCATGGGTTAGTTGATCGGTTTGTTTTGGTGGATTTTTATTGGATGTTTTCCAAGTTTTATATGGACTCATCAGGTTCTGCCTAGATCACTCGTGTCTAGGGGTTTTTTAATTGAGTGCTACACACATGTGTTTCACTTGCTTACTTTGGAGTTTTGCTTAAACAACACAATGTTCATATACTCCGGAGGATTGATGAGTTGGCCACCAATTTTAATGCTTCTTTTGGCATGATTAATGACCATTAGATGGCATGCATTGATTTTTATAATCAACTATGGCCTTTATGGATTCGAGGAGCTTCTATGCTTTTATCCATGGTTTTATAAGGATCTTTTGATCTTTTGAATAATTACATGTGCTTTGAAGGTAGCATTTGCCTTCATTTTTTTGCACGTAATTTTGGAGTATATTTCTTATACTCTTGTATATATTCCAACTCGGATACCTAGTTGTTTATATATCTAGGTGAGTTATTTTTCTACCCTAATTTTATTGTGTTTTGGGTAGTTATCATTAGAAAGGTGCCAATAATTCAATTTCTTTTCTAATGATGTACTCAGAAGGAGTTATTCCTTGATGTAGTCCTACATGCACTACACTCAACCCCCCCCCCCCAAAAAAAACTACCCCTTCATAGGCCCTTTTAATTTTTCCTAGACAGCATGCTAAGGAGTTTTCAAATTGTTAAGGTATGTATGGGTGGTATCATGGTGGTATGGGACGCTAGTGATCCCTCACATATATTATCTTATAGGATAATTTGGGCTCAAGATTGTTGCTTTGGTTACATCACTTAGAATGTTGACCTCAACATTCAAAGACAATCTCATTTTCTAAATTCACTAGAAGCTATAGGGTGGGCATTCTCTAGATAAACTTCTTTTATCTATAGCCTGCATGTTTTGATGAGGGTAATCTTATCGACATTTTCACTTGTTGAAATCTCTTTCTTTAGAGTTCAAACAAGTTTATCTTGTTGTGTTCGGATAAGGAAATTTGGATTCTTCCTTTGTTGGCATTTCTTTCTCTAGTTCCGTACTTTAGGTGATTTATACAGTCAACCTGATGGTTTACGGATGGACATATGTGACTCATCGAGACGCTGATGACTCTCTATGTTGATATGAGTAATTCGGGACATCGATTATTCCATATGCAGAAGTGGGTATGTCGGGGCACCGATGAATCCCTGGTTTCTATTGTTAAAATGCCATGTTTTCCTACTTTATTCCAAATGGTTTATAAAACGAGAAAGTTGCTTTGAATGTGAATTGCTCTGATCATCCGTAGTCTGATGGGCAAACAGAGCGTATGAATCAGATTATAGTGTATATGCTTCGTGCATATGTCTCTAGAAAATCATCATATTGGAAAAAATATCTTCCAATGATGGAATTTGCTTAACAGTTTTAAATATATGGCTATTGGTGTTTAGTCCGTGCATACTTATGTATGGGCATTAACCCAGGGCACCTATTGATGTCGGTCTTAATAAGGACATCGAGCTTGATGCATCGAGGGATTTCTTGCGTGATATGTAAGAAATGCTGACCGAAGCTCAGGATTCTATCAAGAGGAGTGCTCAAGATATGGCACGGTTTTATGCTGATAGGGGACGCTCATCTCGGTCTTTTGAACCAGGAGCGTTGGTTTATTTTAATGTTCCTAAAGATTCTCAGACTTTGTCAATAGAAAAATGCTCGAATTTATCTCCTAGATATTGTGGTCCATTTTCGAGTTATACATCGGATTGGCACGGTTGCCTTTGAACTTAAAACTACCTCCACATGTTAGAGTTCATCCAGTCTGTCATATCAATAGATTGAAAGGAAAACTGGGAGGTGAGGATAACACAGTTACTCCTCAAGAACTCGTTGAAGTAGAAGAATTATCCTATGTTCCACATGAACCTAATAAGGTACTTGAATTCAGGGAAAGAAAACTTTGTAATTGACTAACCTTGAGGTTAAAATTAGGTAGAAAGATAGGGAAATAGAGGATTCGACTTGGGAGTCGGTTGAGATGGTTCAGTGCAGTTCTCCTTCTTTTCATTGCAAGAGTGCAATGATTTGAGAGAGGGGAAGTATGTTATATGTACATTATATGTGTTATGTTATATGCACATTATGTGTGCATATACTAGGAGGTTGATCCACATTAGGCTTGTGAGCATGGGAGCATGGGAACAAGCTCTAGTGGAGCATGGGTTAGGACTAAACTTAAGGGTTAAGGTTAGGGTCAGGTATCCAAGGGTCACACATGGGAAATGGAGAGTCAAGAGTCACTTGAGGGTCCTCCTATATAATAGGGGCATGGGGCACACTCAAGGGAGGCTTGGAGACTTGGGCTTATGAGGCCAAGGCTATGTTATGCTCTCTTGTGTAGAGGTTCATATCTACTCATCTACCATTTCACACTATAGCTATATCCTATTGGATTGGAGTTATACCTCTTGATGGTATGGGACATCAAGGTAGAGGTATGATGTATTTCATTATTATTCATGTGTGCATCCCTTGGGCTCGGGGGTGGTTGGGTGGTTGAGTTTATGCCTGATTTATGCATAACAATTATCTAGAGAGATCTTAGGGTTTTAACAATGGTATCAGAGCAATCTCTATTTAATTGTTGTTGATTTTTTTAAGTAAATTTTAATATTTACTAATAAAAATGTTATTTTATTGATTTGTGTTAACGAATTTCACGTGGATCGTCGATATGGTGATTGGAATGCGTGTTACTACAATTCAATGGATGAATCGACGTTGATGGGGAATTTCGTGAGTTTAATGCTATTTTTTTCTATTTTTTATAGTTTAAAATAAGTATTAATGGTTTTTTTAACAAAAATACCACATATTTTATGGTGGATATTTTTGGTAGAATGGATTTCCTGAATTTCTAGAATTTTTAGAAAATTTTTCTACTTTTTTAAGAAATTTTTTTGAGCATTTTTATGATTAAAAATGTATTTTTTATACATTTTGCAAGTTTTTTCCGTGGATATGCAATCAAATTTCTGTCTATTTTCTATTGAAATGCAGTAGGGGACAGCATGTTGATGCATGAAATGCTCTCCTGTGTGCGTGGGGTCCTCTCCGCCTCTCAAATCTGATGTTTCCTTCTTTTTTTGTGATTAAAGTTAACCCCTCTGTTAACAGAGAGGGGAGGAGAGAGAGAAATGAAATTAAGTAGGAGAGGAGTGAAGGAGTGGAGATGGAGAGGAAATTGTTTTTATTTTCCTCTCCCATCTTTTCTACGCGCAGGCGGGGCTGCGCTGCAGCCAGCCGGCGAAAAATCGTCCCCCCTAAAAAAATCAAAAGGTTATAAGCTAATAAAAGCTTATTCTTTTTATTTTATTTTTTAATAAAAAAGAGTTTTTTATTATAAAAAAGCTTTTGATAATATTTCAAACAAAGCTTGGAAAAAGCCAAAAAATGTGAAATTTGGGATAAAAATTCTCTGAAAATTTTCTGAAAAATTCTTTTTGAAACTTTTTGGCTTTTCATCTTCCGAAAAACCTTTGGCTTTCCGTTTTCCCGAAACCTTTTGGCTTTCCGAATTCCGAAAAAACTTTTGACCTTCCGTATTCCGGAAACTTTTGACCTTTCACATTCCGATTTATTTTGTCTTTTCATTTTCCCAAAACTTTTGGCTTTCTGTATTCCGGGAAAACCGTTGGAATTTGGAATTTTTTGACTGTTCGTATTCTAAAATGCGTTGGGGTAATTTAAAAATTTCAAAAAATTCTTGAAAATTAGTGAAAAATTAGAGAAAGGTTATTTTAAATTTCAGAAAAATGTGGGGTTGGTTTTTGGCATGTGGTGTGTCCATTCGGGCACTCGTGACCGTTCAAATTTCTTTAAAATATATATTTTTTGACCCAAAAATTTAGAAAAATCCATTAAAATTATAAATTTTCATTGGATTTGAGAATTGTTGGGCGGAATTGAAAATTTCGTGAACGATGGGATTCTCAGGAAAAATTAGAAAATTTCTTAAAATTATTTTTAGAAATCTTAAAAATTGGTATTTTAAAAATATCAATGGTATTTTGGCAAAATTAATTGCTATTTTTTTTGGAAAAATATAGGTTTGGAATGCCATAAGATAGGTTTGGTGGAATTCAAAATTATCATATTTTGAGGCCCTAGAAAATTAGGAAAAATTAGAAAAAAAATCATGATAATTCTTTTTCTCGAGAATTTAATATTTTCGAGAGTTCTTTAATGTTGAAGTACATTTTCTCATGCTGACATTAGATAGATACGGGTTATTTGCATATTATTAATATGATTAATGGATATTTATGTTTGGATTAATTCTTAACGATGTATTCATGATTTTTTATCATTGTTTAGCCATTCTTTTTGGACATGTTCCTTAATTTCTTTTGATGGCTATAATATGCATTCAAAGTTTTCCAAGTTTTATATGGACTCATCAGGTTCTGCCTAGATCACTCGCGTCTAGGGGTTTTTTAATTGAATGCTACACACATGTGTTTCACTTGCTTACTTTGGAGTTTTGCTTGAACGACACAATTTTTATATACTCCGGAGGATTCATGAGTTGGCCACCAATTTTAATGCTTCTTTTGGCATGATTAATGACCATTAGATGGCATGCATTGATTTTTATGATCAACTATGGCCTTTATGGATTCGAGGAGCTTCTATGCTTTTATCCATGGTTTTATAAGGATCTTTTGATCTTTTGAATAATTACATGTGCTTTGAAGGTAGCATTTGCCTTTGTTTTTTTGCACGTAATTTTGGAGTATATTTCTTATACTCTTGTATATATTCCAACTCGGATACCTAGTTGTTTATATATCTAGGTGAGTTATTTTTCTACCCTAATTTTGTTGTGTTTTGGGTAGTTATCATTAGAAAGATGCCAATAATTCAATTTCTTTTCTAATGATGTACTCAGAAGGAGTTATTCCTTGATGTAGTCCTACATGCACTACCCTCAACCCCCCCCCCCCCAAAAAAAACTACCCCTTCGTAGGCCCTTTTAATTTTTCCTAGACAGCATACTAGGGAGTTTTCAAATTGTTAAGGTATGTATGGGTGGTATCATGGTGGTATGGGACGCTAGTGATCCCTCACATATATTATCTTATGGGATAATTTGGGCTCAAGATTATTGCTTTGGTTACATCACTTAGAATGTTGACCTCAACATTCAAAGACAATCTCATTTTCTAAATTCACTAGAAGTTATAGTGTGAGCATTCTCTAGATAAACTTCTTTTATCTATAGCTTGCATGTTTTGATGAGGGTAATCTCATCGGCATTTTCACTTGTTGAAATCTCTTTCTTTAGAGTTCAAACAAGTTTATCTTGTTGTGTTCGGATAAGGAAATTTGGATTCTTCCTTTGTTGGCATTTCTTTCTCTAGTTCCGTACTTTAGGTAATTTATACAGTCAACCTAATGGTTTACGGATGGACATATGTGACTCATCGAGATGCTGATGACTCTCTATGTTGATATGGGTAATTCGAGACATCGATTATTCCATATGCAGATGTGGATATGTCGGGGCACCGATGAATCCTTGGTTTCTGTTGTTAAAATGCCATGTTTTCCTACTTTATTCCAAATGGTTTATAAAACAAGGAAGTTGCTTTGAATGTGAATTGCTCTGATCATCCACAGTCTGATGAGCAAACAGAGCATATGAATCAGATTATAGTGTATATGCTTCGTGCATATGTCTCTAGAAAATCATCATATTGGAAAAAATATCTTCCAATGATGGAATTTGCTTAACAGTTTTAAATATATGGCTATTGGGTCAGCCTCCTAGTATATGCACACATAATGTGCATATAACATAGCACATATAATGTACATATAAGCACGGACTAAAAACCAATAGCCATATATTTAAAACTGTTAAGTAAATTCCATCATTGGAAGATATTTTTTCCAATATGATGATTTTCCAGAGATATATGCACGAAGCATATACACTATAATCTGATTCATACGCTCTTTTTGCCCATCAGATTGCGAATGATCAGAGCAATTCACATTCAAAGCAACTTCCTCGTTTTATAAACCATTTGGAATAAAGTAGGAAATCATGGCATTTTAACAACAGAAACCAGGGATTCATCGATGCCCCGACATACCCACATCTGCATATGGAATAATCGATGTCCCGAATTACCCATATTAACATAGAGAGTCATCAGCGTCTCGATGAGTCACATATGTCCATCCGTAAACCATCAGGTTGATTGTATAAATCACCTAAAGTACGGAACTAGAGAAAGAAATGCCAACAAAGGAAGAATCCAAATTTCCTTATCTGAACACAACAAGATAAACTTGTTTGAACTCTAAAGAAAGAGATTTCAACAAGTGAAAATGCTGATGAGATTACCCTCATCAAAACATGCAGGCTATAGATAAAAGAAGTTTATCTAGAGAATGCCCACACTATAACTTCTAGTGAATTTAGAAAATGAGATTGTCTTTGAATGTTGAGGTCAACATTCTAAGTGATGTAACCAAAGCAACAATCTTAAGCCCAAATTATCCCATAAGATAATATATGTGAGGGATCACTAGCGTCCCATACCACCATGATACCACCCATACATACCTTAACAATTTGCAAACTCCCTAGTATGCTGTCTAGGAAAAATTAAAAGGGCCTATGAAGGGGTAGTTTTTTTTGGGGGGGGGGGGGGTTTTGAGTGTAGTGCATGTAGGACTACATCAAGGAATAACTCCTTCTGAGTACATCATTAGAAAAGAAATTGAATTATTGGCGGCTTTCTAATGATAACTACCCAAAACACAATAAAATTAGGGTAGAAAAATAACTCACCTAGATATATAAACAACTAGGTATCCGAGTTAGAATATATACAAGAGTATAAGAAATATACTCCAAAATTACGTGCAAAAAAAATGAAGGCAAATGCTACCTTCAAAGCACATGTAATTATTCAAAAGATCAAAAGATCCTTATAAAACCATGGATAAAAGCATAGAAGCTCCTCGAATCCATAAAGGCCATAGTTGATCATAAAAATCAATGCATGCCATCTAATGGTCATTAATCATGCCAAAAGAAGCATTAAAATTGGTGGCCAACTCATCAATCCTCCAAAGTATATGAACATTGTGTCGTTCAAGCAAATCTCCAAAGTAAGCAAGTGAAACACATGTGTGTAGCACTCAATTAAAAAACCCCTAGACACAAATGATCTAGGCAGAACCTGATGAGTCCATATAAAACTTGGAAAACATCTAATAAAAATCCACCAAAACAAACCGATCAACTAACCCATGATAGAATTTGTTTTAGGCTTAAGAAATTAAGCACAAACCACACTTAAATAAGTGCAAAATAAATTATCATGGAAAAGTGTCAAAGGTGAAACACACTTTGAATGCATATTATAGCCATCAAAAGAAATTAAGGAACATGTCCAAAAAGAATGGCTAAACAATGGTAAAAAATCATGAATACATCGTTAAGAATTAATCCAAACATAAATATCCATTAATACGAGGTATAATCATATTAATAATATGCAAAAATTCGTATCTATCTAATGTCAGCATGAGAAAATGTACTTCAATATTAAATAACCCTCGAAAATATTAAATTCTCGAGAAAAAGAATTATCATGATTTTTTTCTAATTTTTTCTAATTTTCTAGGGCCTCAAAATATGATAATTTTGAATTCCACCAAACCTATCTTATGGCATTCCAAACCTATATTTTTCCAAAAAAATAGCAATTAATTTTGTCAAAATACCATTGATATTTTTAAAATACCAATTTTAGGATTTCTAAAAATAATTTCTAAAAATTTCTTAATTTTTTCTAAGAATCCCATTGTTCACGAAATTTCCAATTCCGCCTGACAATTCTCAAATCCAATGAAAATTTATAATTTTAATGGATTTTTCTAAATTTTTGGGTCAAAAAGTATATTTTTAAAGGAATTTGAACAGTCACACGGGCGCCCGAATGGACACACCACATGCCAAAAACCAACCCCACATTTTTTTGAAATTTAAAATAACCTTTGTCTAATTTTTCACTAATTCTTAAGAATTTTTTAAAAATTTTAAATTACCCCAACGCATTTTAGAATACAAACAGTCAAAAAAATTCCAAATTCCAATGGTTTTCCCGAAATACGGAAAGCCAAAAGTTTTGGGAAAATGAAAAGACAAAAAATCGGAATGTGAAAGGTCAAAAGTTTCCGGAATACGAAAGGTCAAAAGTTTTTTTGAAATTCGGAAAGCCAAAAGGTTTCGGGAAAACGGAAAGCCAAAGGTTTTTCGAAAGATAAAAAGCCAAAAAGTTTCAAAAAGAATTTTTCAGAAAATTTTCAGAGAATTTTTATCCCAAATTTCACATTTTCTGGCTTTTTCCAAGCTTTTTTTGAAATATTATCAAAATCTTTTTTTATAATAAAAAACTCTTTTTTATTAAAAAATAAAATAAAAAGAATAAGCTTTTATTAGCTTATAATCTTTTGATTTTTTTAGGGGGGGGACGATTTTTCGCCGAAGCGCAGCCCCGCCTGCACGTAGAAAAGATGGGAGAGGAAAATAAAAACAATTTCATTTCTCTCTCTCTCCTCCCCTCTCTGTTAACAGAGGGGTTAACTTTAATCATTTGATTAAAGTTTTTAATTAAACATTACTATATCAAAATTAACATTAATTATGATTAATGTTTAAAAATCATTTTTAAGAGAATTTCTCACGAAAAAAGAAGGAAACATCAGATTTGAGAGGCAGAGAAGACCCCACGCACACGGGAGAGCATTTTATGCATCAACATGCTGTCCCCTGATGCATTTCAATAGAAAATAGACAGAAATTTGATCGCATACCCATGGAAAAAACTTGCAAAAATGTATAAAAAATACATTTTTAATCATAAAAATGGTAAAAAAAAATCTTTAAAAATTAGAAATTTTTTCTAAAAATTCTAGAAATTTAGAAAATCCATTCTACCAAAAATATCCACCATAAAATATGTGGTATTTTTGTTTAAAAAATCATTAATACTTATTTTAAACCATAAAAAATAGAAAAAAATAGCATTAAACTAAGCCCAAGCCTCCAAGTCTCCCTTGAGTGTGCCCCATGCCCCTATTATATAGGAGGACCCTCAAGTGACTCTTGACTCTCCATTTCCCATGTGTGACCCTTGGATGCCTGACCCTAACCTTAACCCTTAAGGTTAGTCCTAACCCATGCTCCACTAGAGCTTGTTCCCATGCTCCCATGCTCACAAGCGTAATGTGGGTCAACCTCCTAGTATATGCACACATAATGTGCATATAACATAGTACATATAATGTACATATAACATACTTCCCCTCTCTTAAATCATTGCACTCTTGCAATGAAAAGAAGGAGAACTGCACTGAACAATCTCAACCGACTCTCAACTCGAATCCTCTATTTCCCTCTTTCCACCTAATTTTAACCTCAAGGTTAGTCAATTACAAAGTTTTCTTTCCCTGAATTCAAGTACCTTATCAGGTTCATGTGGAACATAGGATAATTCTTCTACTTCAACAAGTTCTTGAGGAGTAACTGTGTTATCCTCACCTCCCAGTTTCCCTTTCAATCTATTGATATGACAGATTAGAGTAACTCTAACATGTGGAGGTAGTTTTAAGTTCAAAGGCAACCGTGCCAATCCGATGTATAACTCAAAAATGGACCACAATATCTAGGAGATAAATTCGAGCATTTTTCTATTGACAAAGTCTGAGAATCTTTAGGAACATTAAAATAAACCAACGCTCCTGGTTCAAAAGATCGAGATGAGCGTCCCCTATCAGCATAAAACCGTGCCCTATCTTGAGCACTCCTCCTGATAGAATCCCAAGCTTTGGTCAGCATTTCTTACATATCACGCAAGAAATCCCTCGATGCATCAAGCTCGATGTCCTTATTAAGACCGGGTGCCCTAGGTTAATACCCATACATAAGTATGCACGGACTAAAAACCAATAGCCATATGTTTAAAACTGTTAAGCAAATTCCATCATTGGAAGATATTTTTTCCAATATGACGATTTTCTAGAGACATATGCACGAAGCATATACACTATAATCTGATTCATATGCTCTGTTTGCCCATCAGACTGCGGATGATCAGAGCAATTCACATTCAAAGCAACTTCCTCGTTTTATAAACCATTTGGAATAAAGTAGGAAAACATGGCATTTTAACAACAGAAACCAGGGATTCATCGGTGCCCCGACATACCCACATCTGCATATGGAATAATCGATGTCCCGAATTACCCATATTAACATAGAGAGTCATCAGCGTCTCGATGAGTCACATATGTCCATCCGTAAACCATCAGGTTGACTGTATAAATCACCTAAAGTACGGAACTAGAGAAAGAAATGCCAACAAAGGAAGAATCCAAATTTCCTTATCCGAACACAACAAGATAAACTTGTTTGAACTCTAAAGAAAGAGATTTCAACAAGTGAAAATGCCGATGAGATTACCCTCATCAAAACATGCAAGCTATAGATAAAAGAAGTTTATCTAGAGAATGCCCACACTATAACTTCTAGTGAATTTAGAAAATGAGATTGTCTTTGAATGTTGAGGTCAACATTCTAAGTGATATAACCAAAGCAACAATCTTGAGCCCAAATTATCCCATAAGATAATATATGTGAGGGATCACTAGCGTCCCATACCACCATGATACCACCCATACATACCTTAACAATTTGAAAACTCCCTAGTATGCTGTCTAGGAAAAATTAAAAGGGCCTATGAAGGGGTAGTTTTTTTTGGGGGGGGGTTGAGTGTAGTGCATGTAGAACTACATCAAGGAATAACTCCTTCTGAGTACATCAATAGAAAAGAAATTGAATTATTGGCGCCTCTCTAATGATAACTACCCAAAACACAATAAAATTAGGGTAGAAAAATAACTCACCTAGATATATAAACAACTAGGTATCCGAGTTGGAATATATACAAGAGTATAAGAAATATACTCCAAAATTACGTGCAAAAAAACGAAAGCAAATGCTACCTTCAAAGCACATGTAATTATTCAAAAGATCAAAAGATCCTTATAAAACCATGGATAAAAGCATAGAAGCTCCTCGAATCCATAAAGGCCATAGTTGATCATAAAAATCAATGCATGCCATCTAATGGTCATTAATCATGCCAAAAGAAGCATTAAAATTGGTGGCCAACTCATGAATCCTCCGGAGTATATGAACATTGTGTCGTTCAAGCAAAACTCCAAAGTAAGCAAGTGAAACACATGTGTGTAGCATTCAATTAAAAAACCCCTAGACGCGAGTGATCTAGGCAGAACCTGATGAGTCCATATAAAACTTGGAAAACAACCAATAAAAATCCACCAAAACAAACCGATCAACTAACCCATGATAGAATTTGTTTTAGGCTTAAGAAATTAAGCACAAACCACACTTAAATAAGTGCAAAATAAATTATCATGGAAAAGTGTCAAAGGTGAAACACACTTTGAACGCATATTATAGCCATCAAAAGAAATTAAGGAACATGTCCAAAAAGAATCGCTAAACAATGGTAAAAAATCATGAATACATCGTTAAGAATTAATCCAAACATAAATATCCATTAATACGAGGTATAATCATATTAATAATATGCGAATAACCCGTATCTATCTAATGTCAGCATGAGAAAATGTACTTCAACATTAAATAACCCTCGAAAATATTAAATTCTCGAGAAAAAGAATTATCATGATTTTTTTCTAATTTTTTCTAATTTTCTAAGACCTCAAAATATGATAATTTTGAATTCCACCAAACCTATCTTATGGCATTCCAAACCTATATTTTTTTCCAAAAAAATAGCAATTAATTTTGCCAAAATACCATTGATATTTTTAAAATACCAATTTTTAGGATTTCTAAAAATAATTTTTAGAAATTTTCTAATTTTTCCTGAGAATCCCATCGTTCATGAAATTTCCGATTCCGCCCGACAATTCTCAAATCCAATGAAAATTTATAATTTTAATGGATTTTTCTAAATTTTTGGGTCAAAAAATAGATTTTTAAAGGAATTTGAATGGTCACGGGCGCCCGAATGGACACACCAAAAACCAACCCCACATTTTTCTGAAATTTAAAATAACCTTTGTCTAATTTTCCACTAATTTTCAAGAAGTTTTTGAAATTTTTAAATTACCCCAACACATTTTATAATACGAACAGTCAAAAAAATTCCAAATTCCAACAGTTTTCCTGGAATACGGAAAGCCAAAAGTTTTGGGAAAATGAAAAGACAAAAAAAAAATTAGAATGTGAAAGGTCAAAAGTTTCCGGAATACGGAAGGTCAAAAGTTTTTTCGGAATTCGGAAAGCCAAAAGGTTTCAGGAAAACGGAAAGCCAAAGGTTTTTCGGAAGATGAAAAGCCAAAAAGTTTCAAAAATAATTTTTCAAAAAATTTTCAGAGAATTTTTATCCCAAATTTCACATTTTCTGGCTTTTTCCAAGCTTTTTTTGAAATATTATCAAAAGCTTTTTTTATAATAAAAAACTCTTTTTTATTAAAAAATAAAATAAAAAGAATAAGCTTTTATTAGCTTATAACCTTTTGATTTTTTTAGGGGGGACGATTTTTCGCCGGCTGGCTGTGCAGCGCATCCCCGCCTGCGCGTAGAAAAGATGGGAGAGGAAAATAAAAACAATTTCCTCTCCATCTCCACTCCTTCACTCCTCTCCTACTTAATTTCATTTCTCTCTCTCCTCCCCTCTCTGTTAACAGAGGGGTTAACTTTAATCATTTGATTAAAAGTTTTAATTAAACATTACTTAATCATAATAAACATTAATTATGATTAATGTTTAACAATCATTTTTAAGAGAATTTCTCACGAAAAAAAGAAGGAAACATCAGATTTGAGAGGCGGAGAGAACCCCACGCACACGGGAGAGCATTTCATGCATCAACATGCTGTCCCTTACCCTACTGCATTTCAATAGAAAATAGACAGAAATTTGATCGCATACCCACGGAAAAAACTTGCAAAAATGTATAAAAAATATATTTTTAATTTAAAAAAATGCTCAAAAAATTCCTTAAAAAATTAGAAAAAATTTCTAAAATTTCTAGAAATTCAGCAAATCCATTCTACCAAAAATATCCACCATAAAATATGTGGTGTTTTTGTAAAAAAATCCATTAATACTTATTTTAAACCATAAAAATTAGAAAAAAATAGCATTAAACTCACAGAATTCCCCATCAACGTCGATTCGTTCATTGAATTGTAGTAACATGCATTCCAATTGCCATATTGACGATCCACGTGAAATTTATTAACATAAATCAACAAAATAACATTTTTATTAGTAAATATTAAAATTTACTAAAAAGAATCAACAACAGTTAAATAGAGATTGCTCTGATACCACTGTTAAGACCCTAAGATCTCTCTAGACAATTGTTATGCATAAACATGTTTAAATCAGGCATAAACTCAACCACCCAACCATCCCCGAGCAGCCCAAGGGATACACACATGAATAATAATGAAATACATCATACCTCTACCTTGATGTCCCATACCATCAAGAGGGATAACTCCAATCCAATAGGATATAGCGATAGTGTGAAATGGTAGATGAGTAGATATGAACCTCTACACAAGAGAGCATAACATAGCCTTGGCCTCATAAGCCCAAGCCTCCAAGCCTCCCTTGAGTGTGCCCCATGCCCCTATTATATAGGAGGACCCTCAAGTGACTCTTGACTCTCCATTTCCCATGTGTGACCCTCTGACCCTAACCTTAACCCTTAAGGTTAGTCCTAACCCATGTTCCCATGCTCCCATGCTCACAAGCCTAATGTGGGTCAGCCTCCTAGTATATGCACACATAATGTGCATATAACATAGCACATATAATGTACATATAACATACTTCCCCTCTCTCAAATCATTGCACTCTTGCAATGAAAAGAAGGAGAACTGCACTGAACAATCTCAACCGACTCCCAAGTTGAATCCTTTATTTCCCTATCTTTCCACCTAATTTTAACCTCAAGGATTAGTCAATTACAAAGTTTTCTTTCCCTGAATTCAAGTACCTTATCAGGTTCATGTGGAACATAGGATAATTGTTCTACTTCAACGAGTTCTTGAGGAGTAACTGTGTTATCCTCACCTCCCAGTTTCCCTTTCAATCTATTGATATGACAGACTGGATGAACTCTAACATGTGGAGGTAGTTTTATGTTCAAAGGTACCCGTGCCAATCCGATGTATAACTCAAAAATGGACCACAATATCTAGGAGATAAATTCGAGCATTTTTCTATTGACAAAGTCTAAGAATCTTTAGGAACATTAAAATAAACCAACGCTCCTGGTTCAAAAGACCGAGATGAGCGTCTCCTATCAGCATAAAATCGTGCCCTATCTTGAGCACTCCTCCTGATAGAATCCCGAGCTTCGGTCAGCATTTCTTACATATCACGCAAGAAATCCCTCAATGCATCAAGCTCGATGTCCTTATTAAGACCGACATCAATAGGTGCCCTAGGTTAATACCCATACATAAGTATGCACGAACTAAAAACCAATAGCCATATATTTAAAACTGTTAAGCAAATTCCATCATTGGAAGATATTTTTTCCAATATGATGATTTTCTAGACATATGCATGAAGCATATACACTATAATCTGATTCATATGCTCTGTTTGCCCATCAGACTACGGATGATCAGAGCAATTCACATTCAAAGCAACTTCCTTGTTTTATAAACCATTTGGAATAAAGTAGGAAAACATGGCATTTTAACAACAGAAACCAGGGATTCATCAGTGCCCCGACATACCCACATCTGCATATGGAATAATCAATGTCCTGAATTACCCATATCAACATAGAGAGTCATCAGCTTCTCGATGAGTCACATATGTCCGTCCGTAAACCATCAGGTTGACTGTATAAATCACCTAAAGTACGGAACTAGAGAAAGAAATGTCAACAAAGGAAGAATCCAAATTTTCTTATCCGAACACAACAAGATAAACTTGTTTGAACTCTAAAGAAAGAGATTTCAACAAGTGAAAATGCTGATAAGATTACCCTCATCAAAACATGCAGGCTATAGATAAAAGAAGTTTATCTAGAGAATGCCCACACTATAACTTCTAGTGAATTTAGAAAATGAGATTGTCTTTAAATGTTGAGTTCAACATTCTAAGTGATGTAACCAAAGCAACAATCTTGAGCCCAAATTATCCCATAAGATAATATATGCGAGGGATCACTAGCGTCCCATACCACCATGATACCACCTATACATACCTTAACAATTTGCAAACTCCCTAGTATGCTGTCTAGGAAAAATTAAAAGGGCCTATGAAGGGGTCTTTTTTTTGGGGGCGGGGGGGTTTGAGTGTAGTGCATGTAGGACTACATCAAGGAATAACTCCTTCTGAGTACATCAATAGAAAAGAAATTGAATTATTGGCGCCTTTCTAATGATAACTACCCAAAACACAATAAAATTAGGGTAGAAAAATAACTCACCTAGATATATAAACAACTAGGTATCCGAGTTGGAATATATACAAGAGTATAAGAAATATACTCCAAAATTACGTGCAAAAAAACGAAGGCAAATACTACCTTCAAAGCACATGTAATTATTCAAAAGATCAAAAGATCCTTATAAAACCATGGATAAAAGCATAGAAGTCCTCGAATCCATAAAGACCATAGTTGATCATAAAAATCAATGCATGCCATCTAATGGTCATTAATCATGCCAAAAGAAGCATTAAAATTGGTGGCCAACTCATCAATCCTCCGGAGTATATGAACATTGTGTCGTTCAAGTAAAACTCCAAAGTAAGCAAGTGAAACACATGTGTGTAGCACTCAATTAAAAAACCCCTAGACACGAGTGATCTAGGCAGAACCTGATGAGTCCATATAAAACTTGGAAAACATCCAATAAAAATCCACCAAAATAAACCGATCAACTAACCCATGATAGAATTTGTTTTAGGCTTAAGAAATTTATTTTAGGCTTAAGAAATTAAGCACAAACCACACTTAAATAAGTGCAAAATAAATTATCATGGAAAAGTGTCAAAGGTGAAACACACTTTGAACGCATATTATAGCCATCAAAAGAAATTAAGGAACATGTCCAAAAAGAATGGCTAAACAATGGTAAAAAATCATGAATACATCGTTAAGAATTAATCCAAACATAAATATCCATTAATACGAGGTATAATCATATTAATAATATACGAATAACTCGTATCTATCTAATGTCAGCATGAGAAAACGTACTTCAACATTAAATAAACCTCGAAAATATTAAATTCTCGAGAAAAAGAATTATCATGTTTTTTTTTTATTTTTCCTAATTTTCTAGGGCCTCAAAATATGATAATTTTGAATTCCACCAAACCTATCTTATGGCATTCCAAACCTATATTTTTTTCCAAAAAAAATAGCAATTAATTTTGCCAAAATACCATTGATATTTTAAAAATACCAATTTTTAGGATTTCTAAAAATAATTTCTAGAAATTTCCTAATTTTTCCTGAGAATCCCATCGTTCACGAAATTTCCAATTCCACCCAACAATTCTCAAATCCAATGAAAATTTACAACTTTAATGGATTTTTCTAAATTTTTGGGTCAAAAAATATATTTTTAAAGGAATTTGAATGGTCACGGGCACCGGAATGGACACACTACATGCCAAAAACCAACCCCACATTTTTTTGAAATTTAAAATAACCTTTGTCTAATTTTTTACTAATTTTTAAGAATTTTTTAAAATTTTTAAATTACCCCAACACATTTTAGAATACGAACAGTCAAAAAAATTCCAAATTCCAACGGTTTTCTCGGAATACGGAAAGCCAAAAGTTTTGGGAAAATGAAAAGACAAAAAAATCGGAATCTGAAAGGTCAAAAGTTTCCGGAATACAGAAGGTCAAAAGTTTTTTCGGAATTTAGAAAGCCAAAAGGTTTCGGGAAAACGGAAAGCCCAAGGTTTTTCGGAAGATGAAAAGCCAAAAAGTTTCAAAAAGAATTTTTCAGAAAATTTTCAGAGAATTTTTATCCCAAATTTCAGATTTTCTGGCTTTTTCCAAGCTTTTTTTGAAATATTATCAAAAGCTTTTTTTATAATAAAAAACTCTTTTTTATTAAAAAAATAAAATAAAAAGAATAAGCTTTTATTAGCTTATAACCTTTTGATTTTTTTAGGGGGGGACGATTTTTCGCCGGCTGGCTGTAGCGCAGCCCCGCCTGCGCGTAGAAAAGATGGGAGAGGAAAATAAAAACAATTTCCTCTCCATCTCCACTCCTTCACTCCTCTCCTACTTAATTTCATTTCTCTCTCTCCTCCCCTCTCTGTTAACAGAGGGGTTAACTTTAATCATTTGATTAAAGTTTTTAATTAAACATTACTTAATCATAATTAACATTAATTATGATTAATGTTTAAAAATCATTTTTAAGAGAATTTCTCACGAAAAAAAGAAGGAAACATCAGATTTGAGAGGCGGAGAGGACCCCACACACACGAGAGAGCATTTCATGCATCAACATGCTGTCCCCTACTGCATTTCAACAGAAAATAGACAGAAATTTGATCGCATACCCACGGAAAATACTTGCAAAAATGTATTAAAAAATACATTTTTAATCATAAAAATGCTCAAAAATTCCTTAAAAAATTAGATAAATTTTCTAAAAATTCTAGAAATTTAGGAAATCCATTCTACCAAAAATATCCACCATAAAATATGTGGTATTTTTGTTAAAAAATCCATTAATACTTATTTTAAACCATAAAAAATAGAAAAAATAGCATTAAACTCACGGAATTTTCCCATCAACGTCGATCCATTGAATTGTAGTAACACGCATTCCAATCACCATATCGACGATCCACGTGAAATTCATCAACACAAATCAACAAAATAACATTTTTATTAGTAAATCTTAAAATTTACTAAAAAAAATCAACAACAATTAAATAGAGATTGCTCTGCTACCACTGTTAAAACCCTAAGATCTCTCTAGATAATTGTTATGCATAAACATGCGTAAATCAGGCATAAACTCAACCACCCAACCACCCCCGAGCCCAAGGGATGCACACATGAATAATAATAATGAAATACATCATACCTCTACCTTGATGTCCCATACCATCAAGAGGTATAACTCCAATCCAATAGCATGTAGCTATAGTGTGAAATGGTAGATAAGTAGATATGAACCTCTACACAAGAGACATAACATAGCCTTGGCCTCATAAGCCCAAGCCTCCAAGCCTCCCTTGAGTGTGCCCCATGCCCCTATTATATAGGAGGACCCTCAAGTTACTCTTGACTCTCCATTTCCCATGTGTGACCCTTGGATGCCTGACCCTAACCTTAACCCTTAAGGTTAGTCCTAACCCATGCTCCACTAGAGCTTGTTCCCATGCTCCCATGCTCTTAAGCCCAATGTGGGTTAGCCTCCTAGAATATGCACACATAATGTGCATATAACATAGCACACATAATGTACATATAACATATCCTCCCATCACCTCCTAGCCCAACCCAGCTCCTTCCCTCCAACCTAGCTCCTCCCTTTCTCTCTCTCTCTCTATTTATTACTCTCTCTCTCTCCTCTCTCTCTCTCTCTATTTATTACTCTCTCTCTCTCTCTCCTCTCTCTCTCTCTCTCTCTCCTACCATCTCTTTCCTTCTATCTCTCTCTCTCTTCTCTCTCTCCTACCATCTCTCTTCTCTCCCTCTCTTCTATCTCGCTCCCCTACCATCTCTTTCCCTCTCTCTTATGTCTTCCTTTTAGCACACTCTCTTCTCTCCCTCTCATCTCTCTCTCCAACCATTTCACATCTCTCCCCTTCTTCTCTCTCTCCTACCATCTCTTCTCTCTCCCATCTCTCTTATCTTCTCTCTCTCCTACCGTCTCTCTCTTCCTTCACTCTTCTCTCTCTCTCTCTCTCTCCCCTACCATCTCTTTCCCTCCCTCTCCCACCCTCATCTCTCTCTACTACCTTCTCTAAATCTCTCCCTCTCCTCTCTACTACCTTCTCTAAATCTCTCCCTCTCCTCTCTCTCCTACCATCTCTCTCTCTCTCTCTCTCTCTCTCTCTCTCTCTCTCTCTCTCTCTCTCTCTCTCTCTCTATATGTATGTGTGTGTGTGTGTGTGTGTGTGTGTTTCTCCCCTACCATCTCTCTCTCTCTCTCTCTCTCTCTCTCTCTCTCTCTCCCCCCTACTCTCTCTCTCTCTCTCTCTCTCTCTCTCTCTCTCTCTCTTTCTCTCCCTTGTCTCTCTTCCCTCTTGTCTCACTCTCCCCCCCTCATTCTCTCTCTCTCTCTCTCTCTCTCTCTCTCTCTCTCTCTCTCTCTCTCTCAGTATATTAACCTAGTACTTCATTTTGCCATCCTGCATAGACAATGGTACCTTACCAACATATGCAATAGGATGCGTAGTATCATCACACCTATTTTCACATACCTACATAAACAATGGCACCTTACCAACATCCTGCATAAACAATGGAACCTTACCAACATATGTAATAGGATGCGTAGTATCATCACACCTATTCCCACATACCTTGGTTTTTTCATTTTTTACATATCTCTAAACCACTCTCCATGCCTAGTTATGTGGTTAGAAGCACCCAAATCAACATACCATACATATCTCTAGGATTTCGTGCATCTACAGCCATGGAACTAAGCATATGAACACTTTTATCTTTATCTTACTTGCTTGAGGATGCATAGTTCTTTGTTGTAACTTTCCACTTTTAATATCATTCTGCCTTTTATAACAAAATGACATTCTGCTTTTTATAGCAAAGGACTGCTTTTTATAGCAGTCCTTTACTATATAACCTGGTTTACCACAACTCCATGATATTTTTACTTTAATTTCTTTGCTATCCATCTCGGTCTCTATGGCTGCCGTCGCTACCTCTAGAGTAGCCTCTTCTACCTATTTGTGCATTAGATTCCTGTTGTTGCTGACCATGATTTTTGTTTCCAAAATAGCTAAAAAACGGTATGCACCTCAACCTCTACCCGCGTCCGTGTGGAAGGCATGCTCCCGCATAATTTTAAAAGATGATTTATTCCCAACATTCATCTCCTTAGTGATAAGAAAGGCTATAAGGTCTTGAAAGTTTGGGAAGTTTTCTTGAGTTCGAACGTAAGTTCAAAACTAATCATAGTCTTTGCCAAGCCCATTCAATGTGATCCCAAGTCATCATCATTAACTAGAACTCCAATAGAGGCAAGGGCATCTACAAGTCCTTTCACTATCGCATCTTATTCCTTTGCACAATATGCAGCTCTTGCTTCAACTACATCTTTCTTACCTTTGGTGCTTGTGCTATATAACTTAACGAATGTATCCCATACATCCTTAGGTGTCATTGCGTATCATGTATATGGTCGATCGTAGCATCCAACATGCCAATAGAAAACCAATACATCACTTTGCTGGCTTTCTCATGCCAAGTCTTAAAGGCTTGTGCTTGTTGAGATGAGTAATATTTTCTTCAAGAAGATTCACTCCTTCTCGTCACCTAAAACAAACTCTCAATATCCTTTTCCTGTAAGGAAGTTTCTCAGCTTGAACTTCCATGCTTGGAAGTTATTCTTATCCAGCTTCTCACTCACAATTTGGGATAGATTATCAGATGATTACCCATATAAACTTACCACACGGTGCTTGCAAAAACTTTATACACTTTACAAACAACAAACCTATAGTGTTATGTGCACATTATATGTGCATATACTAAGAGGCTAACCCACTAGAGCATGTTCCCATGCTCCCATGCCTAGGGTGGGTTAGCCTCCTAGTATATGCACATATAATGTGCACATAACATATACATGTGCACATTATATGTGCATATACTAGGAGGCTAACCCACCCTAGGCATGGGAGCATGGGAACATGCTCTAGTGGAGCAAGGATTAGGTCTAACCTTGGGTTGAGGTTAGGGTCAGGCAACCAAGGATCACACATAGAAATAGAGAGTCAAGAGTCACTTGAGGGCCCTTCTATATAATAGGGGCATGGGGCACTCTCAAGGGATGTTCTCTTGTGTAGAGCATTGTGTCTACTCTCTTGCCATTTCAAGCTAGAGCTAAGTGCTGTTGGAGAGTGAAGTCATATCTCTTGGTGGTATGGGACACTAAGGTAAGATATGTCATACTTCATTGTATTTATATGTGCACCCTTGGATGGATGAGTATAGGCCTGGTTTATGCATGGTTATAAGCTAGAGAGATCTTTAGGGTTTTAATAATGGTATTAGAGCGGTCTCTAGTTAATTTTTGATGTTTTTCTACTCTTATTTTTCTCTCATTATTCCAAAAATTTTAGCATTTTCTTAAGTAAATTTTAACATTTATTAAACAAAAAATATTATTTTTTGGTTTGTTTTGGTGGTCTATGCATTGGGAACGTCCATATGGTGGTTGGAATGCAGTGTTTCTCGACTTGGATGAAGTATCGATGTTGCGGGGAAATTTCGTGAGTGGAAATGCTATTTTTTCTTTATTTTTATGGTTAAATAAGCATTTATGAAATTTTTAAACCAAAATACCACACATGATATTGTGAATATTTTGCTAAAAAGGGATCCCCTACATCATCTCAAATAAATTTATGATTTTTTTCCTAATTTTTAGGACATTGTTTAAGCATAATATGGTAATTTTAAGCATTTTTAATGGGTTTCCTGAGGGCATGCTATCAAATTTCTGTCGATTTTCTACTGAAATACAGTAGGGGATAGCATGTTGATGCATCGGGTTCTCTCCCATGTGCATGGCATTTTTTCCATCCCTCAAATCCGAATTTTCCTTCATGTTCTTCTCCAATGTGTGAACACCTCTTAGGTGGGGTAGACTTGATTAATATTGATCTTTATTAGGTATTAATCATGATTAGTAAAAAATAGGATTAAGACTTTAATCACACAGAGAATGGAGAGTGGAGAAGAAGAATTGAAGGAAGAGACAGTGGAGATGGAGGATGAAGTGGGAGAGTGAGCTCTATGCTCCTCTCCTCTCACTCTCAATCGTGTGCTATTGGAGGGGGGGGGGCTTTTTTTTGCAAGCTGTTGCCGCACACACCCCCTTGGGGCCAATTTTCTTTAAAAAAATTAATCTTTTAAAAAATCTTAGTTAAAGCTTTTAATAAAGCTTTATTAGCTTTTAATTAAAGCTTAATTAATCTTTGATTAAAGCTTTAAAAAGAGAAAAAATCTTCATATTTATTATATTTTTTTGAAAAAAAAATCATGTTGAGCCCTTTGACCTTTGGGGTCCAATTTTTTTTTGACCTTCCATATTCCGGAGTTTTTTGTCTTTTCATTTTCCCGTGACCCTTGACTTTCCGTATTCTGAGATGATCTTTCGAGTTTTGATTTTTTTAACCATTCGTATTCTAATGCGTTTGGGGTGCATTAAATTTTTTAAAAAAATAAAAAATTCATGAAAAATTAGACAAAAGGTTATTTCAAATTTTTGGAATATCCGGGTTTGGTGACAGGCATGTGGTGTGTTCGTTCGGGTACCCGTGTGACCGTTCAAATTCCTTTTAAAAATCTTTTTTAAACCTAAAAAATTAGTAAATTCATTAAAATTACAAATTTTATTTGGATTTGAGAATTGTCAGGTGGAATTGAAAAATTTCGTGCTCGATGGGATTCTCGGGGTAAATTTTTTTTAATAATTACCAAAATTTAGAAAAATTCTAGAAATTATTTTAGAAATCCTAGAAATTAGTATTTTTGAAATATCAATTGTATTTTGACAAATTTTATCACTAAAAGTTTTTGGGAAAATTTAGATTTGGAGTGCCATAAGATATAATTTGGTGGATTTCAAAATTAGTAAATTTTGAGGCCCTAGAAAAATAGAAAAAATTATGAAAAAATCATGATAATTCTTTTTTCTCGAGAATTTAATTTTTTTGGAGGTTATGTAGTGTTGAAGTACGTTTTTTACGTGCTGACATTAGATAGATGCGGATTATTCGTGTCTAAGTGCCTTGTATTCGTATTTGTTTTCGTTTGGTTAATTTTAGACAGTGTTTTCATGATTTTTTACCGTTGTTTAGCCACCAAATGCTAATTAAAGTATTTTTTCTTATGTGCAACCAGTTCTAGCGAATTGATTTGCTAGATCATTTTGGCCAAAAGAGGGCAAGTGAAGTTAAATTCGAGTGAATCGTGATTTTTAAAGAACTTTATTACCATGGCTCATATTGACTTTTTAATCAATGATAATGTTGATGAGATGAGTGATCATCCCAACTTGGGTGGGGAAGATCTAAAATTACAAGTTGAGGAAGAGGAGGCTGTTGTTTTGGAAAAAGTGAATTTTTGGAAGTGGAAAAAGTGAATTTTTGGAAGTGGCAGAGCGTCTAGAGGCCACTATTGCCAAATGCTATGACGAGATGGAGTCACTATAGATGTAGATTTTGACTTTGCAAAAAGCTCTTTTGGCGACACCTCCTGCTCCTACCAAAGCAGTTGCTCATCGTTTGCACCAAAAGTGTACGACAGTGAGAAAAAGGAGAAGACTCATGAATGTGTAGATGCCTGGCTCAATAGGTGGACTACACATTTTGTCTTTCATCCATTCTCACAGATGCGCAAAAGCTGTAGATGGCACAGGGTTTATTGAAAGAAAAGGCATTAACTTGGTGGAAGGATCTCAAAGATGATTCCATTCCCACCACTTGGCAAAGTTTTGATAAGCTTTTAAAAAAGAGTTTGTCCAACTAGAGGATAAATTCGAAATAATTGCCAAGCTTGTTAAAAATAGCATGAGAAATTACTCTTTTGACAATTATGTGTAGAAATTTAGACAATTGGCTGCCAAAGCCAAATTTGATGTGATCAATGCAAGGTCAAAACAGCTGAGGATGCTATTCAAGCAGCTCAGCTTTTTCATAAGACTATGGTTGGCACCAACACTTCAAAACAATTGTCTAATGTGAAAAGAAATCCACGTTCACTTTTTCAAATAGTGGACAAAAAAGAAAGTTGGTTTTCATACCAAAACCAAAAAAATTCCGACAACGCCAACAAGAAGCAAAAATTTATGAGCAAGGATAATATCACATGTTTCAAATGCAAGGAAAAGGGACACATGAAGAAATTCTGTCCTTTGAATGGAGCTACAGCACTTTCGGTGGCCTGGACAAAAGGCGGCATTGAAGAAATTCATACCAATGAAATCTATACACATTACAGAACTTCAAGGTAAATTTTCTGAAGTCAATATTACGCATCTTGAAGGAAGCCAATGTTCACATTGTACTTTCAGTAAAGATGCTTTTGGTCCGAATGAATTATTTTGTGTTTATGGATCAATAAATGGACATATTTTGTTTGATCCTCGTAGTACTCACAATTTTATGACAACATTGTGGTACAGAGGATGAAGCTGGAAACCACACAGAATGATCACATGTACAATGTCAGGATGGCTGGAGGACAAGTCCAATTCTGGGACAAGAAGGTGTCAAAACTACATTTAGACATCTAGTTGTACTTAGATAAACTTGATTTTCATGTCATGACTTGGGTCATGTAGATATCATTCTAGGGATAGAATGGTTTCATTAAAAAAAATAAGGATTTTTCTACCCAAGGAAACTTTTATTAATGAGCTTAAGTTAATGGAAAATCTTTTTAACTATGAACTTTTCCAATTGGTTATGGATCCAGTGTGTCTTCATGTGTTCATTTTGATGTAAACATTGTTTCTATTGATGTTTGGGAAAGTAAAGTGTTAAATTCCATTAAGAGCAAATTTCAAGATGTATTTTCTCATGAGTTACCTCATGGATTACCTCCTAAATGAGAGGTGGACCATAAAATTGAGCTAGTGCCAGGCATAGAACCTATTAGTATTCCTCTATATAGGCTTAGCCAGACTGAGGAAGATGAGGTAGCAAAGAAACTAGTTGAATACTTGAGGATGGGTCAAATTAGACCAAGTAAGTCTTCTTGGGGTACACCAGTTCTCTTGGTTTAAAAAAAAGATCAAGGTACCTGGCGGATGTGTATTGATTACAAACATCTTAACAAAGTTACAATTAAAAACAAATACCCATTGCCTAGATCAGGTAATCTTATTGATAGATTGTAAGGAGATAAGTATTTCACAAAGCTTGATTCACGAACCAATTATCATTAGATCCGTATTACTGCTTTTATGACACGTTATGGCCATTATGAATTTTTAGTGTTACCCTTTGGTCTCACTAATGCACCAGCAAATTTCCAACAGATGATGAATGATATATTTCGGGATCTATTAGGAAAATGCATAGTGGTTTTCTTAGATGATATTTTGATATACAATAAAACTTTGGTTGAGCATGTGAAAATCATCTTAAAGAGGTTATAGGAAGGCTCAAGAAGGAGAAACTGTATTGTAAATTATCTAAGTGTGATTTATTTAAAAAGGAATTGTTATACTTGGGTCATAAGATCTCTCGAGATTGCTTAAGTATAGATTTGAATCGCATCAAAAAGGTTTTGGAATGGTCAGTTCCATGTACGGTCAAGCAATTAAGATCTTTCTTAAGTATAGATTTGAATCGCATCGAAAAGGTTTTGGAATGGTCAGTTCCATGTACGGTCAAGCAATTAAGATCTTTCTTAAGTTTCGTGGTATTTCTTTGGAAATTTGTCTAGGATTATTCGAAAGTTGATAGTGCTTTTTACCAACCTTCTTAAGGGTCAAAATAAGAAGTCTAATTCTTTGATTGAGTGGAATGAGAAGCTATAAGAAACTCTTGATACTTTAAAATATAAAGTTCGAGATGCTCCTGTGTTAGCCTTACCAGATCCTAGTAGGCCTTACATTGTAGAGATTGATAGTAGTGATTTTGTGGTAGGTGCAGCTTTGTTCCAGGATGGGAAGCATGTGGCCTTCGAGAGTAAGAAACTCAACGATGCACAGACTAGGTACCCAGTTTAAGAGAAAGAGTTGTATGCAATTATTTATGCTTTAAAGGAATGGAGACAATATCTCTACGGGTCTCAATTTATGGTCTTGATAGATCATCAGTCTTTGCAGTTCATTTGTGATCAGCCGGACTTGAAAAGGTAGAAAGGCTAGATGGCCTGAATTGATACAGGACTTTGATTTCATGATTAAATATAAAAAAGGTAGCTTGAATAGCGTTGCTAATGCATTGAGTCGAATTGGTGAAGTTAATGAACTTAGTTTCATAGAAATTACTTCTAACTTGTATGATTCACTCGGGAAAAATGTAGTACATATATTTTCTCTAGAAAATATTAGAATTTGGCAAAATCAGGGTCCAACTCTGAGGTAGATCAAAACCTCGTGAATCAAGAAAAATCCAAACAATTTTTTATTCAGAATGGTCCTTTATTCCGAAATGATAAAGTTTGCATATCGAATGTGTTGGAAATTAAACTGAGGAACCTATTTTAATGTTATGATGCACCATCGGGCGGGCAAGACATTCGGCCATACAACGTATCTTGGCTTTGGTTAGAAGGACTTTTTATTGGCAAAAAATGAAGGATAAAGTTTGCATACCGGATGTGTTGGAAATTAAACTGAGGAACCTATTTTAATGTTATGATGCACCATCGGGGCGGGCAGGACATTCGGCCATACAACGTATCTTGGCTTTGGTTAGAAGGACTTTTTATTGGCAAAAAATGAATGATTTTGTTCAGAATTATGTGGTCAAATGGCATCAGTGTCAAATTAATAAGGCAGAACGCCTTAAATCTGCTGGGTTATTACATCATTTGGATATTCTATCTCGAAAGTGGAAAAGTATTTCCATGGATTTCATAACGAAACTTTCATGTACCAGCAGGGGTCATGATGCCATTTGAGTAGTCGTGGATAGATTGACAAAGATGGCTAGGTTTTTACCCATAAAGACAACAGTTAAAGCTTCAAAATTGGCTTACCAATTTGTCGAGAAACTATTTAGCCTGTATGGTCTACCTTCTGATATTGTGATCGATTGGGACTCTAAGTTCACGACTCATTTTTGGTAGGAAGTTTTTAAGAAATTGGAAACTACTTTGAGTATGAGTTCCTCTGATCACCCGATCAGTTTGATGGGCAAATAGAGCGTGTGAATCAGATTATAGAGGATATGCTTCGTGCATGTCTTTGGAAAACCATTGAATTGGAAAAAATATCTTCCAATGATGAAATTTGCCTATAACCATTCTAAGCATTCGGCTACTGGTTATAGTTCGTTCATGCTTATGTATGGGTATCAACCAAGGGCACCTATTGACGTTAGTCTTAAGGACGTTGAGCTTGATGCATCGAGGGATTTGTTGCGAGATATGTAGGAAATGCTGACACAAGCTTAAGATTCTATCAGGATTGCTCAGGATAGAGCACGATTTTATGCTAATAGGGAATTCTCACCTCGGTCTTTTGAGCCAGGAGTGTTGGTTTATTTGAAAGTTCCTAAAGATTCTCAGACTTTGTCAACATGAAAGTGCTCAAAATTATCTCCTAGATATTGTGGTCCATTCCGAGTTATACGTTGGATTGGCACGGTTGCGTATGAATTAAAACTACCTCCACATATTAGAGTTCATCTTTCATGTCAATAGACTGAAAGGGAAGCTAGGAGGTGAGGATAACACAGTTACTCTTCAAGAACTTGTCTTATGTTCCATGAACTTGAAAGGGAAGCTGGGAGGTGAGGATAACACATTTACTCCTCAAGAACTCATTGAAGTTGAAGATTTGTCTTATGTTCCATGAACCTGAAAAGGAACTTGAATTCAGGGAAAGGAACCTTCGTAGTTGCCCAATCCCTGAGGTAAAAATTAGGTGGAAAGACAGGGAAATTGAAGATTCGACTTGGGAGTCAGTTGAGAACGTTCAACGCAATTTTCCTTCTTTTCATTGCAAGAGTGCAATGTTTTAAGAGAGGGGAAGTATGTTATGTGTGTATTATATGTGCATATACTAGGAGGCTAACCCACCCTAGGCATGTGAACATGGGAGCATGGGAATATGGTCTAGTGGGGCAAGGGTTAGGTCTAACCTTGGGTTGAGGTTAGGGTCAGGCAACCAAGGGTCACACATGGAAATGGAAAGTCAAGAGCCACTTGATATAATAGGGGCATGGGGCACTCTCAAGGGATGTTCTCTTGTGTAGAGCATTGTGTCTATTCTTTTGCCATTTCAAGCTAGAGCTAAGTGCTGCTGGAGTGAAGTCATATCTCTTGGTGGTATGAGACACTAAGGTATGATATGTGATACTTCATTGTATTTATGTGTGTACCCTTGGGCTCGAGGGTGGTTGTGTGGGGATGAGTATATGCCTGGTTCATGCATGTTTATGCATGGTTATTAGCTAGAGAGATGTTTAGGGTTTTAACATACAGTTTATAAATCAATCACCTCCTATAGTACTATAACTATATATGAACGAGTCACAAAAACAAACATCTATCAATAACCTATAAATCTGATGCACTTATAGCAAACCTAGAATCTCCAAATTAGTCTCCTCCTACGATATTGTAAACCTGTTATTTTGCAACTATATGTGAACCATTCACAAAAACAAACATCCATCAACAACCTCCAAATCTCATATTAGATTGTCCTATGACTAAATTTATACCACACCGAACTATAATTTTTGCTATAACTATACACTGAAATCAAAATGTGAGCATACACAATCAAAATTGATACTTTCACATAGTGTTTACGAAAAATTACAAAGTCAAAATGGGCCTCGAAATGGTCCACACAATATATTGCCCCTCTGCAAAGGTTGCTCAAGATGGTGTACCTTATTATTGTGCCTGTAAAGCTAAAATGGGGCTCGAAATGGCTCACATAATAATATAATGGCCCTTTGCTTCATTTCAAAGGGCATCTCAAGATGTGGTAGTGCACCTTACTATTGTGCTGACCTATTGCACTTGACTAGCAACTACCTATAGAGATTTTCTCCCAAATCAAAGGGAAAGAGATTTGCTTCCAAATCAAAGCCCGCAAAGAGATGGTATTACCTTTACTCGTGTATCGCTTCATTTGCTTACCTCTTGAGCTCTTCATGATGTGACTGATACCATGAGAAGAAAGCAAGGGAGAGGGTGAGCTTGAGCTCCTTGCAACAGTAAACACACACGCATAAGAGTGGACATGCACACAAGAGAGATGGATGACTCAATTTTCTTATATTCTCTTCTCTTCTCTACAATCATAACATAAGGATAAGAGTACATACAATAAGGGAAAGTACTCTCCTACTATGCCATATAAGGTCGATCCATAGTGTGAACCCAACTACATGAGTTGGTACTATAACTATGCCATAACTCTAGTGAACCAAAGTGCTATCACATAGCCTGTAAAACCAATGGTGCCATATCACTCAACCATGCCAGACTCCAGTGGCATACGTGTGGAGCTATCATCCTAGTGTGTCACCCATATCCGCACTAGTTGAGCTGGATATCTCAACAAGAGAGGGGGACATAGTGCTTAAGAGAAATCTCCACTCACCTTGGGAAAGGGTGGGAGATGTGCGAGCCATGAGTATCCTAGCCTAGGGTGGCCATGCACATTGTGAGTATCCTAGCCTAGGGTGGCCATGTACATCGTGAGTGCACATGGCCACCGATGGAGTAGATGTTAGAGGGCACCGTTGATGACAATGACTAGAAGTCGATGGTGGGACAACATCCAAAGGTGTCGGAGAGCTCCAATAGTGACAATGGTGGCTAGAGAGGGAGAGGTTAGAGAGCTCCAACAGTGATAGCGCCTAGAGGGCTTAGAGAGTCGAAGATTACGGAGGGGTCGGAGGAGGCGATGAACATTGAGGTGACATCCCGGGTTAGAGGCAGAGACAAGGGACTGAGTGTGGAGGACCTAGCTACCCATCTACAGGTGCCCTCAAGCTAGAGTGTTTGTTTAGAGAGCTACAAGCATCTGAAATCCTCCAAGAAGAGCTTAAAGTGGGCAAGTGAAAGAAGTATAAGTAGTCAAAGTTGGTGAGTTAAATTTTAGAAGGCCATGAAGTAACCATGAAGGCAACCGAAGAGGCAACAAAAGCTCTAACATTTTAACAAGATTATGAGCAGGCCCTTGCTAAGTGGATGACTAGAGACAAAACCTACCAAGATCTCCTCCGATAAAAAGAGGATACCATCATTGAGGCCCACATAGAAATTAAAAAGTTGACAGCAACAGTCATTGTTGCAATCATAGAAGGGACGATGCTGGAAGACCTTAACTAAAAGAATCTAGATCAACTTTTCAATCTCATTTTTGACTTTGACACATTGCCAGCAACTTAAGAAACAATGCATATATGTAATGTTAAATTATCACAAGCAATGTTGCATTAATGAAGGGTGGTGTTTTTGTAAGTAATGTATGGTATTATATATTTCTCAAGTGCACTACAATACATGGAGGCTTAGTTGAATGAGATAATCTACATGTTGGCCCCTTCCTTTATATAGTTTTTTTATGTAGGAGAAAAATCTTGAGAAAAGCATAGAAAACTTTAAAGCAAGTGAGTAAAAATCTTTTAATATCTTTAGATCATTCAATAATGTGTGGCCAAACATACACCTTTATTCTCATAAACTAAGAAGTTTGAGCTCAATGTGAGGCTTAATCTAATCATCAAGCTAGCTAATATTATACTTCATCATCAAACATGCACCTTTATTGTCAACCCCTAAATTTTGGCCAATAAGTTATAATATGTACATTATTCATTGGGTAGACCTATTGTTGAAGTGCCTACACCATGTGTTTATTGATTAGATTGATCCCCACACTATATCTCACATTATTTTGGTTGAGTGAACTTGTTTTACCAACCAATTTTCTTATTAAACTTACTAAACTATATTTACAAATGGACTTGAAGATATTCTCATTTCTACCTATAATTTTCATTTTCTCAACTCTTCAAAATTGCAAAACTCTAGACATTCTAGGTTACATTTTTGCTCCATGATCTGTAAGAAAATGTACGAAAAAATGAAGTGCAAGTATTCTATGATTAGTTAAGAGAGTATTCTATGATTAGTTGAGAGAAAGTGTGGCGATAGCTGTGATGCCTTTTTTCAACAAAACGAGTGACCACCACCCTGTCCCTTCCATCATGGCTGTGGGCGTGATGTGACTCCTAAGGCCTTGCTGCTTGGTTATGGCGAACAAAACTGGAAAGACTAGATTTTGATGAGATGCTCACATGTTGTAGGTGCCACAAGTCATCAAAATTGGAATGTGTTCGAGTGTTTGCCAATTCCACTCACTAAAAGGATTGTGATTCTAATGACTCCACAACAATGATGATATGCAAGGCACTTTAAGTGCTATTTTATTTTAGCTCATAAGGAAGAAGACCTACAGATAACATTTTGATTATAGAATTAAGAGTGGCTTTTTTGACACTTAAACATAAACATGTACTTTTAATAGTATATTTGAAAAGAGAAAGGGCATGTCTTTTTATTCCCAAATTTCCCTCCCCCTTTCCCTGTCGTTTTTCAAATCGCGCACTTCTCGTTTTCTCAAATTCTTTTGTCATCATCTCTGCTTCGCCTGCAGCTCCGGTATCCGCCATAGCCACGAGCTGTAAGCAGGAAAAAAAACTCTAGAAATCTCCAGCAGGTCGACGTCTCCCCCTCTTTGCTTTTTCCCTTTTCATTTCGACGCCTCGCCAGCAGCCTCCTGTTTTAGGGTTTTCTGCAGTTGTAGACGAGATTCGGATCGCCATAGTCAGCCAGGAGATTTGCAAAGTTTTATCGCTTCTTGAGCAGAGTCGCTAGTATGATAGCCTCGGGCCTTTACTGCCTGGAGCAGGCGATATTGTCACCGCCATAGCTAAGATCGCAGGAGATGTTGGCGACGATGCTCGGTTGAATCACAGCCGATTTCCTGATGCCTCACATGCAAGGATCCAGCGGTTCCTGTGGTGCTCCTGCAGTGAGAACATGCGTTTTTTTGTTCCTGGTAGGGGTCACGGCCTTTCTTTACTGGAAGGTGGTACAAGGCATAGCTGCTTCCAGAGACACGAAATACTGCCCCCCTTGCATCTGCGATTGCCCTTCTCTGCTGCCCCAAGGTACTTTATTTCCAAGATAGGGCTGCAATAGTTCTCCTTTTCATGTCGTTACGGCTTTGCCTTCTCCGTTAAGGCTGGATTGCTGTGCTTCATATGCCTTAGCTGTATGTTATCCATGAGAATGACGTCTCCATGGCATATTGTGACTAATCAAATGTGTCCAGTCCTGCTTTTATGACAAGGATTGTGATGAATGAAATGCTCATTCTGTTTTGTAAACTGTAGTGGCATGATTGGATTTCCAGTCGTGACATGCTCTACTCTGAGATTTATAGAATTCTAATCTTGCCACATTTGTCCCAAATAGATCAAGTTCTTTTCTATATAGAAATCTGATATGCTTAAGGCACCATTTTCTGGTGGTAGCCATCATATTCTCAGGTATAGCTCAGATGTCTCATTACACGATGAAAGCTGAAGAAAAAACAGCAATGCTTGTTTTGGGGGGGGGGGGGGGGGGTTGTAGAGTCCAGAATATCAGGTGCACCTCAGATGTTTCACTACAAACATCAATATGGAAGGTGAAGAAAAAACAGCATGGCTTTCAGCGTGTGTGTGTGTCTCCTTCAGTTCCAGCCTTCATCATGTCTTATTCTTCCCTCCCCCTTAAGTTTATTGTCCCACTAAGGTCGTGAGTGGGGTCACTGTAGCATGAAGTCATGCTATGCATGATGGAGTTGATGATTTGGACCTTTGTCAATAGACATTTATGGAGTTAAGATCACACTTAGATTTTAATTTTGGGAATTAATCCGTAACTTTCCATCGGTATATGACTTAAGACTATTATCACTATGATAAGGAAGGGGTGAGTGGTGAGAGAGCTGGGTGGTGTTTTTATCGGCTGCTTTCCCATCATTCCAATCGCTAATTTGCACATTGTTAACATTGAAAATGAGGCAAAGACTTGACTTGGGGGGTTTCCTTCTAGTTCCAAGGCATGACCAATATCATCTGCAGTAGTTTAAGCTTTCAAGATTTTGGAGTCCATTTTTATCTTTGTAGTTGGACCATTTAAGTTTATGACCAAGCAGGTCGGTGATTAAGAAGCTAAAGTTGATTTAAGGCCATGTTGCAGATAACCACTCTTTCCAAGGCCAATGACAGAAAGATGTGCTGTTGACATGGTAGTTTCTCTTCATTCTGATGTTAGCATGTATCAGAGTAAAGATCTTGCACTAATATATCATCCAGTGCCACTAATAATGTGTACTTCATCTGTTCTATGAGTGATCATGTACGATTGCTTTATCCAGCAGGAATCTTTGAGCTTGCCTGTTCCCTTTATTCAGAGAGATGCTTTTAATTATGGAAATTAGTATAGAGATTTCAGAAGGAAACTGTTTCATCTTCATATGTTTTAAGGTAGGTGTTTTTTAGCTTACTAGTAAGCACTCGGGTTCAGAGCTCAACGTCTTGTTCCTATAATCTATTATCAAAACTCCTGCTAGTTTATCTGCAAGCATTATGCAATGGCTCTGGTTCTTATTATGCCTCAAAGCAACAACCTCATTAGTATTGGTTCTATAAACCTGACTTTTCTTTGATTGGTTTGCATATTTTTGTGTATACTGCTTGTATTCTTCTGATGACATGCTTGAACTGTGTTAGTGCTTTCCTGATTCCCATAGATGTGAATACAAAGGCACTGATAGTCTTTTCCAATGTATGCTGCAGGTTCTAGCAACAGATCGACAGGTTGGTGTTTCAAACTGGATTATACAGGCATAGAAGTCTTTGATTCAAGCTACGATCTATTCTGTGCCAGACCTCTCATTGAATGCTCTAACAGATTAAATTTGTCTATTGAAGAAAACTGTAAAGAAAGTGACTATTCTTGTTCTGCTACCATCCTTAACCCAAATGATTAGAAGCAATGTCTTGCATTCCTCTTCAAGGACTGTGACCAAGCGTTCATGTTGCAAGTAGTTTTATTTCCACACAATCAGCAAACACAACCAAAGACTGCTATGTTGTCTCATCTCAGCAGGAATGATCTCATTCTTCCACTTGCTAGTAGTGCCCCTTTTTGATGCCAGTTTTGTTTGTGGTTTTTGTGGTGCAATTGTACCTTTGTGCTCTGTGAAGTTCTAATATTCATGCGTTTTAAGCTTTGTAAAAATGCTGCACTAAAGTAGTGATAGTACTAAATGTTGCTTTTGAAACTTGTGAACCGTCAGATTGCACCAAAATCGATCCAATGATGCGTGAAGAAATGGACAAGAATTTTGTTGATTTGTTGACAGAAGAGCTAAAATTACAAGCAGTTGTAGCTGATGATGCTGCTCGAAAGGCGAACTCTGTGCTCCATGACTCCAAGAAGCTGAGCTCTCAGTATCAGAAGGAGGCTGAAAAGTGCAATCTTGGGATGGAAACTTGTGAAGAAACCAGGGAGAAAGCAGAGGAAGATTTGGTTGCAGAAAAGAAGATCTCAGCGTTGTGGGAGCAGCGGGCCAAAGCTTTGGGATGGAAGGCTGAGGAGACTAAGGACAGTGGATGAAAAAAAGCATTGTAAGGCTTTAATGCTTGTTGCTTCTGCATCTGTCTTAATAATATCCGTTATGAATTGTGGTTCAGTCGACAACTCTACCTTACAGTCTAGAGAGATTTGGGTCCAATGCCATTTGCATTCAAGTGTAACATCAGGACCTTGCAAACAAGAGATAGGAAAGTCAAATATGAAATTTCCTAAACACGCAGAAAAGGTTACTGGCCCTTGCACAAAGATTTCACTGAGATACATTTGAAATGCTCACTGAAGGATCTGAACCTTCATAAGAGAATTGTGGAAGCTAATGAGGCCGGTGCTTAGTGTCATTTTGTCAATCCAAATTGTGATAAGTCCTTCCTGCATTCAGCAGTATTGTTAATATTTTGGCACTTCTGTGAGCATTTTACCCTTTCACCGAGTCATTCATGTTCAATGTCTTGTTAAGAATTAGTGCTAGAAAATTTACCACTCGATCCAAAAAGAAGAGGTTTATGTAGACTTTCATACTTCACTGTTTGCAGGCACTGGCAGAAATTACAAGTCTGAATTTGTTGAAGAATCTAAAGTCAAAGATACTCTCATTGAAGTACTACAGTTTGCTTGGTTCTTTGCACTGAGTAGTTTTCTTCAAAGGTACACACAACACATTGTAGAGATGGGCAACTCTTATTGTGTGAAGATAAACTTTTTAAACCTCACTGATGAGCACTCAATTGCAGAAGATTAAATCCAG
Organism: Cibotium barometz; assembly: GCF_041138505.1. NCBI lineage: Eukaryota > Viridiplantae > Streptophyta > Polypodiopsida > Cyatheales > Cibotiaceae > Cibotium > Cibotium barometz. The sequence goes on along the minus strand of NC_141059.1, from coordinate 38,312,777 downwards.
GAAACTAGCCAGTCTGGCTAACTTTTAAGTCCTCGATGGACCAAACCAAGTGCTCTTCAAACCACTTTGGCAATGTATGGGCAGGGTAGCTATACCAAGGAAAACATAAAGCTACATGACTTTGTAGTGTAAGTCTAATAAAGTGGTTCAAGCATGCAGGTAACAGGCAAAATCTGACTAGTCAACATTGTCATGGCTCTAGTTCACTGCTTTATTGCTTTTAATGCAGAATGTAATAATGCTCAATTTTACAGGAATTCTTTGTGATCTCCTTTGATCAGGACAAAAGTTCATGAAGATGGGTGTATGATGTGGGTTAGCAAGGCTTTTACTAAGCTGACATCTAAAACAGGCTATTAATCAAAGCTAAGGGGCTTACATCTCACGGTATCCCAGTGCATACATTCATCTGTGATTCACACTGGTGATGTGTGTGCTTGCCAGTTTTCCAACAGCTGATGAACAAAGTGTGCCTACTACACACTGACAAAGTGTTCAATCATCCGATCCAATACGTTCTTGAAGTCAGTTTGTTTTCATCCAATCAGCACTATGTTTTATGTATGAATTGTGGAATATTAATAGGTAACTCCAACATAGAAGAGTCCCCCATCTGAATTGTCCCATCAACCCAATGTGTTGAGCAGCTAAATTTACGATAGATCATATGTTGAGCTCTCAACCATCAGATCCATACTCTTGTACACCCCGGACAGAACCTAGAAGATCATCTGATAGCACCATAGCAGTCCAAAGTGCTGCTTTGGGCGGCTCCTTATACCAGATGAAAATCTGGTAGTTGAAGCAGCCTGCAGTAGTCGGTTAGGGTATTGAACTTAGAACATGAGAATAATAATACAGGTCAAATAATTTACGGTTAAGATCAAAAAATAAAAAATAATGCATACAAAGGTGAATACCTTAGATTTACTAAGATCCATCCTAGTAATAATTAATCGCGGGCGGAATGTACATTATCATTAGTCTACACTACTCTACTCATAAGGTCAGCATAAAGTTATTCGAACGTTACTCTCTAATGTTGTAATAAATATTATATTGAGAGTATATTACAAACGTGAAGTAAAAATTCCACGACGTTTTCCGAAACGTGCAAAAGTACATTTATGTTCATATAAGAATATGTATTTTATTTATTTATTTTTTACCACCAAAAAAGGTATGTGAGCAGAATTGGAAAGTGGATTGAAACCCTCAGCTTGCTGTTTGTACGTCACCTACAGGTGTTCCTCTACGGAGCTAGAGGAAAATAGAGGCCTCCATTCTCTAGAGCTCTTTTAAAGCCCACGCGATTGAGAAATTGGGAAGAGGGGATAGTTCACAACACCCCATTTTTCGGTGCCAAGATGTTGTGCTTGGCAAAAGATGTTGGTAAGTTGTAGTACACGATGTTTCTCATAGTGTCTTGATCACCTATTGTCTTACTTAATCTCTTGTGTGTATCAATGTCAAGTTGTAGCAGCATGTTCGAATTGTTTGCAATCAATATTACTTACATTAGTTGGTTGGTACGGCTTGTATAATGTGATGATCGAGAATAGTGTTTCGATTTGCATTTTAATATAGCCACTGAAACAGACATCTACTTGGTAGTTCCCATGTTCAAAGGGGAAAAGGAAAAGGAAAAATTGTAGTTTTAACAATGATATCAGTAAATTTGGATTGGTTGTAAGGCAGGCCATTATATTCAAATGTTGCAGTTTGTTCCACTAGTGTTGCAGTATCATGTGATTGTATCGAAGCAAACTCGTGTTTGTCAGATGTACAAAAAGCTCTTCGTTTTGAAGGCTTCCCTAAATTTTGCATTAGTGATACTTTACTATGCGTCTTTGCTTTTGTCATAAGTTGAAGTGGATCATCTTGTACATGGTTCGTGATGATGATGGTTACAGTGGAGAAAGTATACACAGGTCTTGCCTTGTGTGAGGACGTTCCGTACTTCTTTATATTTGGATTATTCACTATATTGTATGTAAGTATACTTGCAACAATTGGTCTGGAGGCTAGATCTTTTAATATGCGAATCTCGTTGAAATCAGTTAACCAACAAATTAGGGGGTTGTCTAGTATAAATCTTCTCTCCAAAATGTCTCTTGTGATGACATTCATTGTGAAAGTGATGCTTATTGACACATCTATGATGCCAAGAAGTTAGGTATGTAGTTGGTTGCATGTTAGCAACCGACGAATGTGAAGTAGGGACATTATACTTGCTTGCCTAGTCATATTCTTTTTGTAGTTGTAGCAAGCACACCAATGTACTTTAAAATCATATTTGTTTATAGCATCCAGTAACACTGCACTTGCTAGCTTCACATTAGTCGCGCACTTTCAGTATGATGTCGCCTTGTCATAAATGAACACACATCGCATCCAGGACATCGTGCAATGTTGTGAACGCCATTGCTTATATAACATCTCCATGTTATACCATGTGGAAGCATTTGGCATCAATAGTTGTTTTCTTTTCTTCCATGTCCTAATTTTTGCAGCATGTCTTCTTTGTAGGCGTGTGTTTTCCAAGTTTCAATTTGCCATGTTAACTATAGCATTTTTTTTTTTGGTGTGATTTTGTTTGATATATCTCGAAGACACAGTTCAAAATTAAGAAACATAAAACCGTGCACTTTTACTTAAGTATAAATATCTTGAAGTGATCGAGCGAGCATGAATCTGTAAACATACTTGAAAGGGTACTAGAGGCACATCTGTTATTGATGAACCGCATGCCTACACTTATGATGGAGATCTTGAAGCACCTTGCAAAAAGGATAAATTACAAATTGGTTAGTACATCTGAATTTGAGTTACATGTCGTTGTTTAAGTCATACGAATTTTGTGCTTGTTTGAAAAAAAAAACCATACATAAAGTATGGTAGGGAGTTGGCATAGTCCTTTCCAAAATTTTATAAACATAGAGAACACGTCCTTCCCTCGTTTCCCAAATAACACTCAGTATTGAAAGTGGACCAAAGATACACCTTCAGTGTTGAAAGTGGCCATTAGTTTGTTTGAATATAAAAGAGAAAAATAGGAATACCTTTGACAGCCTTCGATACTGAAGTTGATGATGCGATGAGTCTCGTGTGATATTGTTTCACGACAATCATTGATTAATGTAGAGCTATAACTGTTGTTGGTGCGCACGAGTTATCTTAGGCCTCATAACCAAAGTCGTAATCTACAAAAAAAAACATTCAAATTAGGAACAAAATTAAGATGTAGGCAAAGAGTGGCTATCAAGGCAGCTTGATCAAATAGCTAAGCCTAAAGAGGACATGCTTAAGGAGCTTCTTTCTCAGGATGTTGTCTCTTGGAGTGCACTGATTACAAGATATGTACAACGCCACCAAGTGTGGTGCGTTGGTGAGAGAGAGCACCCCACTTGGCATACATATCAAGCACAATCCTCTAAAGTACCATTTGCCATACATGCACACAAGGGCGGATCACACAAAAACACAACCTAGCTCAATGTAATAGTAAATCTAGCTTTCGGCTTTGTGGACTGGGTTTGTACTTATGACGTGGAATTGATATGTATGAGGTCTTGCCACCACCTTTTGGATTGGATATGTTGTGAGCTCTCTCTCAATTGTTCGCGAATGATCCACTTTTTTGTTTGCTGTTGTCGAATCTAGATTATGATATACTTTTGATGGTTATGTTGCCACGATAGTTACTGGCACTATTGGTTCTTCACATGGACTGTGCCTATTGCCATAACACCTGTAGAGGTTTCTTCTTCTTGGGTCAACATTGAGAAAGGTCTCAACATGGCCTTCATTGCCTATTGTTTTGATTTCTTTGTTTTTTCTTTTATGTGTGCAAACATGTTGCTCTATCTTACACTGCTTGGTTGGTTAAATCTAGCTCTCATCACTTTGGAACTCATACTCCTTCCAGTTGCGGATTGGGTTTGTGCTTATGATGTGGAATTGACAAGTATGAGGTCTTGGCACCACCTTTCGGATTGGATTTGCTACTTGTCACACTAGGGTAATTTACGATGGTTTTTATCCATGCATGGAGGTAGGGGCATTGGGTTTTCTCCGGCTACAAGCCACCCAAGGTTTGGAAGGCATCAATCCAGGGTATGAAAGGGGAAAGGGCGATGTCAATAAGGCCGATGCTGTTCCCATTGAAATAGGGGGCCGCATAGTGAACTCAAGCAACTTCTCTCTTGCCTTGTTGCCTTGCAGCTTGCTAGATAAGATAACCATGCGGTTATAATCTTTGGCTTACCCTTCCTCACAAGTTCTCCTATCTTGTATATTGCTTGCGCACTTTAGGGTCTCCATGTCCACTAATGCAAATCGGAAGAATGAACTATATAGCACAAATCCATGTAATGAATAACGTAGAACAATCTAATGAATGTGATATGTTGGAAAGCTTGGACAAAGTTAAAACATACTTGCAACATTTTGTGCCAATCATGGGTTTCAAGGCCATACAATTGTTTTGAGCTTTGCTGTTGGTTTTTGTGAATGCACCCTTCAATGAACGGATGCATCCAGTTAAAGTAAGAAAGGAGGCAGTTTGTTCTTTTACTCTCTTCTCTTCCTTCTTTGTTAAGGTCCATGGTGTTACAGGAAAGGTCCTTGCCATTCTCATCTTCTCTTGCCCAAGTGTGACGGAAACAACCAATGGATCTCAAGTCATCCCACACCCCAACGAGTCTCGAGCACTAATCAAGTGGTCCCAAATGCCCGATAGCACATTCTTGAATATGTGCATGGGATCTAGAAGGCGATTAATCTTTAGTTGAGTCCAATATGGGAGACGAAAGAATTGAGTACCTTGTCATCCCCTTTGGTGGCTGGGGGGACATCCACACCTCTCTGATACACTTGCCAATGCTCCAATGATTAGTGGGTGTGGTGGCCAAGATGGAACAAACTTGTCATGAGCATATGGAAGAAAAAGGTGGTGGTTTTCATACACCACTTTCTTGAGATGATCCGGTCTCGAGGTAACAAGTGATGGCCCACATGTTGGGGCAAGCATAGTGGCCAGAAGTAGTGAAACCTAAATATTTCAAACAAAACACAAAAAGTGAAATATGAATACAAGCTTCGCAAAGTGAAACCCCAAATATTATAATTGAGGGGAGTAGAAATCACATCGGAGCACTTGCCATATTCTGAAAAGTCATGCATCATCCACATTAGAATAGCTTTCACCTCAAATCACGTTGGGCAAGTGGTCGAGACATATCGTGAGCTTCTATGCCATGCCATAGGTTTTCAATGTCTTCGATCAATGGTTTGAGATGGTACACATCCATGTTCTTGACCTTATGTTTCTCGGGCACAAGGCGTGATAGCATTAAATGGCCTTTCTTTGTTGTCTTCCATGGAGGGAGATTATAGTTCACAAGTACCACCGGCCATGTAGTCCATGAGGTTGATTTCACACCAGAAGGATTATATCCATCCATCCCCAATCCAAGGCACGTGTCGTGGCTCTTCTTTGAAATCCGATCACCTTTCTTCCATGTGTCCCCAAGCCAATGAAATCCATGGGAATCCTCATCTTGCCATCAGTTGAGTGATTTTTGGCATGCCAAGTCATGAGGTCGTCGGTAATGGACTTGCATCGAAACAGGTATTGAATGCGAGGTATGATAGGATAGTTCCTAGAAACCTTGTGAGAAACCATCGTACCTTGCACATTTTCTCAGTAACAAGACTCACCACAATGCGGACAATGGGTAGCATCATTGTGAACATCTCAAAAGAGTACACAATCTTTCACACAGATGCTCTTGTAATCCATACCAAGGGCGGTCACCACTCCTTCCTTCCTTTCTTGTTGCAAGCATCTTGTTGTCCTTGGGAAGCATCTTCTTATGAGCCTTGATGAACAATGTATCAGTCGTTGTCATACAACAATGTAATGAGTTAATAAAATGCAACCATGATACTAAAGAATTGATTACCTTATGAAGGAGCCCTCACCGAAAGAGGGTTATCACACTAGTGTTGCTCCATCCATATGTTTCTTGCAAATTGAGAAACTCTACAGTGGCATGAAGGATTGAATATGCATAACCCTCATATAGTGGAGTCCTTGAGAAACTCTACAGTGGCATGAAGGATTGAATATGCATAACCCTCATATAGTGGAGTCCTTGAGAAACTCTAGAGTGGCATGAAGGATTGAATATGCATAACCCTTATATAATGGAGTCCTTGTTGCTTCTCTTAAGAGTGCTTCATTGAGCACGACACGTTCTTCCCCCTCCTCTTGTACCTCTTCAAAGAAGTTGTTGACCAGTTCCAGATTCCCCATTGCCATTACATCTGGTGTCATATCATCATCAAATTCATGCAATATTTCTTTGATTGTGCCATGCTTGTGATATGTCGATGGATGCTCAACTGAGATCCTCTCTTGGTGGAGTCTATGTTGCCTCCCTAATCAACCACTTGTCATTGTGAGTACTCGAGCATTCTCCGAGCCACTTTTTCCTTATCTTTATCCTTCAAGTGTAGCACATTTTTAAATTAGGCATACTTGGAATAAATGCATGCCATTAATTTGTGATCCACCTTCTCAAAACTCACCAAAGAGTGACCTCGTCAAGATGGACTTGCCACACCAAAATCATCCACATGTTCGATTGTGATCCGATGAAGGCACACAATTTCATGTTTTCATCTCTTGCAAGTGCAGGAAGGGTATCGAGAGGCTCATGTTCACCCGAGGACGTTGAGGTGGTAGCACCTTGTGGCAAAAAACAAGCCCTTAATTCTGGAAAAAAACAAGGAAAAAATATCAAAGCAATTAAAGAAAAACCCTTATTTTTGCTCTCTATTTTTTTTAAAATAGTGGGCTATTAACCTGATTACTAGCCCAACCTGGCGAGTAGCCGAGGTCATGTCGCGTTTGAAACTTTACTCTTGGGACTTTCAGCATAAAGGTGAACATCTCTTCACCTCCTACTCAACCCTCACCTCATCCCGCATTTCTCACCTTATCTCTTTATCCCTCATCTCCCTCTTCTCATATCTTTGAACCCTTATTTTCCTCTTCTCACTTCCCTCCTTGGCAAACCCAGCTCATATCCCTCTTCTCATTTCCCTCCTTGGCAAACCCTAGCTCTCAAAGTCATCTCCCTCCTCTCATCAAAAGCTAATGATTCCTCCACTTACTAATAAGCTTAGCAAAATATGGGTTTATATTGTATCTTATTTGATATTTATGTTTTTTTATTATGGCAGGATATTAGAGGTAAGTAACCCTTTCCTCCACATAAGGTTAGCCATCTTCTCCTCCTCATAAGGTGAGCAACCATCACCTGTTTTCTATGCATAAAGCTCCATGTTCTCCACTATACTAATGGGTACTTGTACTATTCAAATGTAGGTTCTCTATTGACAAGCTATTACTTGAGGTAAGTCCCATGCACTCATTCTCTTTTTTTAATATGCATAAAGCTTTATTTTATATGCATATTCTTTATTGGATTTTCTATACTTGTGCTTATGCATGAAGCTTTATGCATTATGGGATTTTCTATGCTTGTGCTTATGCATCAAGCTTTATGCTATGCATAAGCATTAAGATATGTTTTTTCCACAAGGTTTATACTTGTAAATTGGCACTTAACCTTAACCTCAACTTCTCAACGAAAACTCAACTTATCAACTTCAAGGTAAAAGAGCACTTGTCTTTTATAATCTCTTCATTTACTCGTTTATGGTGCACTTGGGAGCATTTTTTCTAATGCACAAAGCTTTATTTTCTATGCATATACATTATGGGATTTTCTATGCTTATGCATCAAGCTTTCTGATATGCATAAGCATTAAGTTTATATATATAACCTTAACGTTAAGGCAAAAACATTAAGGCTTATTCTTGGAGATTGGCACTTAACCTTAACTTCAACTTCAACTTCAACTTCTCAATGAAAACTCAACTTCTCAACCTCAAGGTATAAGCACTTATCTTTTAGAAGTCCTTTGTTTACTTGTTTCTGGTGCACCAACCTTGCATATGTGTTATGCGTTAAGTAAGACATCTATATTTTGGCCTCAACCTTGTGCTAAATAGTTATCTTTAATTTCTCTATGCTTTGGCCTCAATCTTGTGCAAATTTGTTGTCTTCACCTTCGCTTGCAAACTTGCAAATGCACAAGCAAAAAAACAAGGGGCTCCCCTTGCATGCACTTGTAGTTTTTGCAATGCAAGCAAGGGAAGCTCCTTGTTTTTTTGTCGCAAGCCTGTTGCGAGTACTGGCTTGTCTACTGGCCCATCTAGCACCCGTTAACAGGGTTAATAGTTGGGCCAATAGATAGATGGCGATTTTTTTGAAACCTACGAAAATAACACTAAGTTGTTAGCATGGCTATATCTCCATTCTGTTGTAGTGACACTTCCTGTTTGGTCTTAACTAAGCTAAAACACTACTTACCCAACTATCTCTATATTGCCAACCTAAGATCTCTAACTCATGTTGATCTCGAGAACACAAAAATCTCACACACCTACACAAAAATCTCCCTATCTTGATTATCTTCCCCACGAAAACTAGGTTCTCTTTGTCTACCTTACACATGCCATGAATGAACTCATACCTACTACATACACCTCATCACCTTTGTCATCATTTTCAGTGTAGCGTGTGGATGAAGTGGAGCTACTAGTTGACACTAAAAAACCATAATGCACCTTGCATGCATAGCAAACATAAACATTTCATTAGACACCTCACATGGACATAAAAGGGCTAGTCCCTGAAACCCAATCATACATAGAGAAAAACTGTGATTCAGTAGGAAGACATCTACCTTGTTATGAAATTTTCTAGCTTGTTATTTCCGTTGGTGGGGATTGGTGGCGGAATTTATTGGCCAGCTTGGCTGCTCAAATTACGTGTGGTGGCCAAAACTGTTTCACTGCTGCAAGAAAACAGCCTCATCGTTTGGCTATGACATATTTTGACTGCACATCCCCAAACTCTCAAAATAATAAGCATGTGCCATGAACCTAGAGGTTGAATCTAGCATGGAAGCCCAACTGAATAACATAAGCTGAGATTCTTGCCGAGAGACCCCATCCTACAGTAGGTACAAGCGGATGAGCCACCACATAAGTTTTTCTTATGGTTTTTTTCTTTTTACCTATTCAACTACACCTTTTGGAAAATTTAATATCAATTCCATAGAGTGACAGCTGGCTCAACTGATGTGATACCATCAACTCACATGGCATGACCTTGGTGTGACAGACTCTGCACAGAAGGCCTACATCCATTACATGGCCATCAAAAATGAAAACAGGCTAAGGATGTCATTTTCAATGGTGTACAACAAAAAGGCTGTGCCTTGTAGAGGTTACAAGATGTGTGAAGCAAAATCATGAATACAACACTTAGGCATTCACAAGTACTAATGATATGGTATTATATTAATGATGGTTCCATTTTTTTGAACCACTTGACTAGACTACACCAGACACTTACAGGGTCGTGCTTGAGACCCCCAGTTTCAAAACTGCACCTTCTCTTTCAATTCAGCCACAGCTACATACATCAAAGATCCACAATCATGTGCCGCAGTTATTGTTTCTTGCAGGAGTAACTTGAGCCTTTCAACTTTTAGCTGTGCCTCGCCTAACATGGCCATAGCTGCTAGCCAACAGTCATCTTGTGCTTTTATTTTTCCCTTGGAGACTGTAACTTCATTCCTTACTTGAGAACTGTCCACTGCTCTTGTTGCCCTGATGGATCCTAAGGAATGCTTAGCCCTTGCTTTGGAACGCTGCACCAAGCCTTTCTTCAAAGCTGCAGAGCGCACATTCTTGAACCAAACATGTACCTGCACACATCATCATTGATACATCAGAAAATGTAAGCAGAAAACTAGGGTAGAGAAGCTTCAATTGATAATGAATTTTCAAGAAACCGCTTGCTGTTTCCCTCCACCTATCCCCCAAATAGCTGCAAGTTTGCATCCGTTCTCTCCATCATTTGTCCCAAGCGCTACTGCCCACCAGCCTGCTATGCCCTGCTTCTAAATCATCTGCTGCCCACCATCAAACCTCCCCCCACCTGCTAGTCTCTCTGCAAGTTGGGATGCAAACATCTCAACGTGGTTGGCAATAGCTTCTGGTTGGAGAAAACAAAAGACACGGGTTGTTGACAGCACCAAGATTTCAGTTTGATTCTCTATGCTCCATCATTTTGAATACACCATCCCAATTCTTTTGAAAGTAGATAACTAAGCATCTACTTGAATTAATACATCACCCCAATGTTTGACTAAACATCCAGCCAAGGTCCATGCTAGTGGGCAGGTTTCGAATATACTCATCTCTAGTCCCCAACCGCCATTACCTTATATGTGTCAGGACTAGGACATTGTGCTAGCTCCCCGGTCTATGCATGGCAGACTATCCTGCATTAAAAAAATGGAGAACTAGATGCACTGAGGCCCTTCGTAGCACCCAGACCTTCCATATACAGTCCATCACTATTATGTGGCCAGATACTGTTCACATAGTCTTCCATTTGGAAGAGATTGCACAGATCTTCCACACACACGTGCATGGAGCACACGTGTATGCTCTGACATGCACACACACACACACACACACACACACACACACACATAGGCACGCACACGTACTCACAAAACTTACTTTTCCAAATGAAAGGCCAAGTTGCTTGGACAAGCCCTCCTTGCAAGCCTTCGAAGGTAGTGGGTTCTCCTTGAACACCGCACGCAGCTTCTGGAATCATAAGACAACATATTTTAGCATACACAGTATCTAGTAAAAATGTCCATCGTGGTATCAGCTATTTGCATCACTTGATATTCAGAAGTACAAGAAATCATAACCTTTAGTGGTACTAAACCTCGGGGACCTAACTTTTAAGGCTGGGTTCACACCCATCCTGCCATCTCATGGGCACCCAGAAGGAATGTATTTCCCTGGGGAATGGTTCCATTCTGTTTACAAGAGGTATTGACTTAAAAAAATTCCTCCCCACTATCAACCAGTGAACAACATTAAATTTTTGACAGAAGTCTTCCGATCTTCTGAGCCATGGAAAATTGGTGGGCCTGAACCAACCGCTTCTGCCCATGCCGTGAACACCAAGTTCACCAGACATCTTCTTTTACATTTTGCCTCCTCAGCAACACCCCTACCTGTCGACCCAGCTCTGAACCTAGCCTAAGCAAATCCCATATCACCTGTGTGTGCAGTGTAAAATAGATCTTTTTAAAATGTTTTTAAGAATCTAACGATCTTCTCCTGGATCTGACACATGGAAATGGCACTTCTCTAAAGCATGGTTGCATGAAACAGAAAAGAAACAGGAATTGTCAACGTCTATGCAATGGAAACTACCTGAAACTAGGAATCAAAAACAGAGGAAACAACAAGATTTTTAACATTATATAGTATACATGAAAAGTAAAATTGTAGAATTCTTAGAATTGAGGAAAAGGTCCAGAGGAGTGGATCATAGTAGATGGCTAAGAAATTTGGGAAAAATTAAAACTTACAAGGAGATCGTGAGAAGAGACTAGGAAACGGGAAATAGAAACAGAAACGACGACTCAAAGAAACTGTGCTTCTGCATATTTGGCTACAAAATGGCTGTTTCATGTTAATGTGCTATTAAGTCACCTTTTCCATTTTGGTTTCTCCTCTCAATGCTTTCCTTGCCAAAAAAAAATCCACTTGGTTTGCACTCACGTGTAAGTAGACCTAATAAATAAACCATCCTTTGTGATGCCCTGGGTACCGAACTGCATCTCAAAGATGGTTCCCTCCCTGTTCAGATAAATTCAGACACACTGATACCACCTTTAAGACCACCATAAAGACAAACAATCCATGCAAGTGTGTGAAAGTGCACAAACACATACCTCAACAGCAAAAGGCGGTAAGCAAACTCGACTCTGCTTCTTTTGCAGACCACTGGAGGATTTTGTCAAAACGGGTTTCCCCGCATTGCCATTAGAGTCTGTCTTTGTGTGATTCTCTTTTGATTCGCTTCGAGAGACTTGCCCTGGCTGTCTCAACTTTTTCAATCGTTTCCGTGGTCCCCATTCCTCATCCTCGCTGAATTCATCTGCTAATGAACTCTTTCCGAACATTTCCTTCAAATTTTGCATTCGAACACAAATAAATCAGAAAAAATCACAGCCAGCCAAGAAGGGTAGCAAGCACACTTGCAAGGTTTCTACCAACAAAGAAAGAGCACTAAAATGAAGCATTATGACAACCTTTAAAAAAAAAAAACCAAGGGGTAGGGGTCAATAAGTATAAATGAAAGGAGGCTTTCTAGAACCTTGTTGATACATAAGAAGCTTTGAAAAGGAGGTAGAATCTCACAGGCACTCACTCTACTCAGAGGTGCACTAAGCAAGTTTGTGCGCCTTATTTTAAGGACAATTCACCAGTAGCCATGGGGGAAGGCCAGGGTAGGTTATCCAATAGAAAGCCCCACATAGTCAGTCAGTGCGAAGTCCTGTGCAGTTTTGTAACCCACCAAAATTTAAAAAGGTGTACAATTGTCCAGGCAATTTAGTAGGCCAAGTGCCGGCAACCGGTCATATTTAGACAAGTTGCAACAGACCGGGCAATGGCCGGACAGATCTGGATAGTCAGGGCACAAGCCAAGCAGCTGGCAGACCATCTGGACAGATTTGGACAGGTTATGGCAAGTCTAGACAGATCGGGCAGGTCAGGCAGCCAACCGTGGTCCCACATCCTCGTTCGCTCTGCTAATGTACTCTTTCCACACATTTTGAATTCAAACACAAATAAAGTCAACAAAAAGCACACTTTCAGCTAAGAAGGGTAGCAAGCACACTTTTAAGGACACATGGGTTTCTACCAACGATCAAAGTGCACAAAAGTGAAGCCTCTTTGTCACGATTGTGACGTATTTATGTACCAGATTCTCTCTTCATTGCTGATTCCTGTTGCAGATGCAAAGAGTAACCAGCCAAAGGGAACCCCTACCCTCGATTGGTTGCGACTCTTCGCCAAAGGATGTACCTCTTCATCGAATAGCCACATCCCTTCGACGAATGGTTGTATCCCTTGATGAATGGTTGTGCCTCTACATTGAATAGACACATCCCTTAGCCTAAAGTTGTATCCTTTCGTCTAAGGTCATGTCCTTTCATCAAAGGACATGCCTCTTCAAATGTGTCTCTTCATCTCCTATATAAGAGACCTATTGTACTCAGTTTGAAACAACAAGTCAATTCAATCTTCTCTCAAGTGTTCTCCTGAAGGTTCTTGTTCTAAGTTAAGTACTTAAGTAGTAATTAGTACACAATATGAGGGATTAACAACATAAGCCTCACAGTGGTATTAGAGCAAATTTTTTTCCTACCCGTGGGTTGTGAAGCCCTCACCCTCTCTGCGGCACTCCCTCATCCACCCCTCTTCTCGGTGTTGTATGGAAGAAGCAGAGCGATGGTGGACTTGGCGTAAATCCTTGCTCAAAGTGATGTAAACAAAAACAAAAGGTCTCACACCCATACACATGCATTGTGTGTATAGCAGAGAGGGAACCCTTGCTGCATATCCGGACTACCCTCCCTCCCTGCTGACCGGTGGTGTTAGGCATTCGCAACATGGCGGGAACTGCCCCTCTCGTTGCCGAAGATGGACTTCCCCCCTCTCTTCGCCTCGTTCGCTGCCAGCGTGAGCCCTTGCTTGCTGGGAGCAGCTGTGGGTCCTGAGCCCTCGTTGATACATGCAGCGGCGCACCCTCCACTCGGCGACGTGATCTAGCCCTTCGTAGCAGCACACCTCCTTCCATCCAGTCGGCGAGGCGTCCAGGCCTTCGAAGCGGCGCACCCCTTCCAATCGGCGACGCGTCACCTTTGCACCTTCAAAAACAATACAAAAAAAATTTAATACGTGCATTGCCATGTGGGTCTCTCTTTAAAAAAAGCAAAAAAACAAAAAACCCACCGGGCGCGCGTTGAGCGTGCGGTGGTGTGAACCGCCACCCCTTGGCGATTCGGCAACCACCACCGCCCCCCCCCCCGGCGCGGCTGTCAGGATGCCGCCTCATTCATATTCGCCTCCCTCTTCCCAGCGAATTGGCGACCACCCTCCTCGCTGTTCGTGGGTTTTCCTGGCTTTGTCCACACCACATAATCTGCGCGCTCTCGCCTTCTACGTGCATGCTTCATGGATAACTTTCCGGAGGAACCCGACATGCACATCTCTTACCTGAGTTATATCGACGAGATCCCCGAGGCTCTTCTTCCTGAGCACAGCCCTCCTCGTGCCCCCACTCTGGACTCAGTGCCACTTCCCGCCGATGCTGGGTGGATTCCAAGTCTTCCGGCCTCTCCTATCCCAGCATCCCCGGCCTCACAGGTGTACCGCATACATGTTAGCAGCCCGCATGTAACCGAACCCGGCACTTGGGCAATTTGGACTATTTTCCTCACCTGCGAGCCACTGCATCTTACTCATTTCAAGTATTTTCTATCACGGTACCCGCAGTTTGCAAACTTTCTTCCAGAGTGCAGTGTGGATGGCCTTCACAATATCTCCTCCACGCGCCCTCCTGTGACATTCTACTGCGAGATCTTCGTCCCCGACTATACTCCATTATCTCCGGTGCCCAATTCTTTGGCAGAACCAAACGCAGAAGCAAACGCAGTAACCTCCGAGGACGATCCCGAGGAAGTGGAAGACCCCGACTTCGAGTACGAGGATCCTGTTACTGCCTCTCCAGCAGCTGTTCCTTCCATCCTACATTTCGGGTGGACCTTGCTTGCTTCACCTCAGTACTCTCTCTGAGTTCTCCAGATGTCGACTTCGCATGACAACGTGCCACTCGCCGATCCTCAGATGGAGGACTTGCAAAAGGCCCTTTTCGACGGTATGGCATCAATGAGATCACAAATGGAGGACATGCAACAACGGCACCAACATCAACGCGAGGGATCCAGGAAGTCACAGCGAGCGCGTCGTTCGCGTTCTCCAACATCATCATCATCATCATCCTCAGTGGGCTAGCAGGACGATCCCTTAATTCCTCCTGATCCCACTGCCGAGGTAGACAATGTTGAACTTAAACTTTTGTATAAATTAATGACCACAGCACAAACACGAAAGATGGATATCAAGTTACCTGAGCCCTACAATGGCTGTTGCGATAAGCGGTTAATCGATCACTGGCTCTACCAGATGGAGGTTTATTTCTCAAATACCGAATTGCCCGAAAATAAAAAGGTGGCATTGGCCAGTACCCTCTTGAAAGATACCGCCTTTCTTTGGTGGCAACGTAGGATTTCAGATGGCAAGTCTACTCCAACGTGGGATAAATTCCGGCGTGCTCTTCGCAAGGCTTTTGAGCCTGCAAATGCGAACTTTCATGCCATGTCTTCTCTCCGCCGCCTAAGTCAAACTGGCTCCGTAGCCGCGTACATCTCAGAGTTTCAAAAACTGGCTCTGGAGATAGAGACACTTAGCTCCTCTGACCAGCTTCACAGCTTCATTGACGGGCTTGAACCCACGATCCAAGACGAAGTCCATAAGTACAATCTTGCCACCCTGGATGAAGCAATCTCGTATGTCGAGCGCATTAGTGATTACAGGCGTCCTCCCAGGCACTTTTCCTCCGGTGCCCGTTCTTACCAGCGGAATCGATCCAATGTGCCTAGCCAACCCCAGCATCCCAATTCTGGACAACCCAACTCTCGGCGACCATATTTTGGACAACAGTCCTTCCGGCTGCGCTTTTCCGGGCAAGCTCCCGCGTCAAACGCAGGATCCTCTCAGACCGAATCCTTTGGCAGCAGAAACCGAGATCGGTCTCGATAGGACCGTCGCAGCAATGATCGGCACAACTTCAAGCGAGAAACCTCTTGAGGACAGTAAACCTCTTCATCAATTGCCACTTCATCCCAACCTAGTCGCCAAGGCCTCTGTACAATTTGTTCTGGCGATCACCGGTGGTATGAATGTCCTCACCGCCCTAAACCCTCCAATACTCGGTGCAATTCTCAGGTGGACAGTTGCCACCATGCTGATCATGACCCGCCTCCTGTGAAAGACAAGAACAAACAGATAGCTTGTTATGTTCGTGTTTCTGAGTTTGTCAGTACCCTGATGCTTAATGGCCAAAGTACCAACCCTGTTCCGGTGGATCTTTCCAAGCAAGTCCTTAGTCTTCTGGGTTTCATTGGCGACCATCCTATCAATGTGCTGGTAGACAGTGGCTGTTCCACTAATTTTGTGGGCACTTCTTTGGTTCACGAGCTTTGCCTATAGACCCGACATTTTGTGGATGCTTTTCAAGTAGAGCTTGCTGATGGTTCCTTTCTTAATTGTAACAAAAAGGTGCAACAGCTTCAGTTCCAAATTCAAGATTACCAAGATCACCTTAATTTTTCAGTGATGCCGTTGTCACATTATGACATGATATTGGGACAATCTTGGCTGTATCGATATGATCTAGTGATCAGCTTTCGTTCTCATTCAATCCGGTTATATCATGATGGTCGAGAGCTGGAACTTCATGGCCTTTTCAGTGCCAAACCCATCACTGTTGTTTCTGCCCTGCAAGTCAAACGCCTCGTCCGTAAACGGGATTGTACAACATCCCTGGTCATGTTACGGGAGATTGAAGCAGAAACTAGTGAGCAGTCTCAAGCCTCGTCATCATCAACAACTGCTTACTTGGAGCAACCCTTCTTCAGGCCTTTTCAGGATTTGTTTCCGAATGATCTTCTGACGACATTGCCTCCTCGTCGTCCTATGGATCACCCGATTGATCTTATCCCACGTCAACCTCCTCCAACCCGAGCTCCATACCGTGTTTCTTACTCTGAATCTCAGGAGATACAAAAGCAATTATAGGAATTGCTAGACAAAGGTCACATCCGTCCCAGCAAAAGTCCCTTCGGAGCCCCGGTTTTGCTTGTCAAAAAGAAGGATGTATCAATGCGGCTTTGCATTGATTACCGTGCTCTCAACAAGCTGACAATCAAGAACAAATTCCCTTTGCCTCGCATCGATGAGTTGTTCGACCAACTGCTTGGTGCTAAGGTGTTTTCCAAGATTGATTTGAAGTCCGGCTATCATCAAATTCGTATCCGTAATGGTGATGAATACAAGACAGCCTTTCGGACAAAATATGGCCGTTATGAATTCTTGGTCATACCTTTTGGGTTAACCAATGCCCCGGTCACTTTCATGACCCTGATGAATGAAATTTTTGGGCCGTACTGGGACAAGTTTGTGATCGTTTATCTCGATGATATTCTCGTTTTTAGCCGATCTATGGTCGATCACAAAGAACATTTACACATTGTCTTTGAAGTACTACGCATCAATGTGCTGTACATCAACAAAAAGAAGAGCGAATTTTTCAAGAACCATGTGGAATATCTTGGTCACATCATTTCTGCTAATGGGATTGCAGTAGATCCTAAGAAGATTCAGGCGATTGTGGATTGGCCTTTGCCTCTCACCATTTCAGATGTTCGATCTTTCTTGGGACTTGCTAACTTTTATCACAACAATGTGCATAAATTTTTAGAGATTGCTACCCCTTTGATAGAATTGACAAAGTTGGACAAACTTCAGTGGTCTTCGGAAGCTGAGCAATCCTTCAATGATCTCAAGCATGCCTTGACGACAACCCCGGTCTTAGCCATTGCAGATCCCACTCAGCCCTTTGATGTAATGACAGATGCCTTAGATCGTGCTTCTGGTGGAGTTTTGATGCAGAATGATCGTGTCATTGCTTTTGACAGCAGGAAGTTTTCAGCCATTCAAAGCAGGTATCCTGTGTATGATAAGGAGTTTTTGGCAATCGTGCATGCTTATCGAACTTGGAGACATTATCTTCTTGGAGCAGATTCAGTTGTACGTACAGATCATCAATCTCTGACGTACATTTTCACTCAGCCTGTTATGAACTCTCGACAAGGCAGATGGATTGAATTCTTGGCTAATTTTCACATGATTATTCAGTATGTTCCTGGTCTTGAGAATGTGGTTGTAGATGCTTTAAGCCGCATGCCTCGAGCCATTAATTTTGCCATCACAGATGTGCAAATGGAAATCCTTGCTTGTTTCAAAAATGAGTATTTGACGGATAGAGATTTTGGAGATGCGTTCCGTGCTCTCAAATCTTCTAATCCCAGTCCTGCAAAAATGAACATGTTTGCAGCCTACATTATCATGGATGAGTTGCTGTTCTTTTCTGATCGCATTTGTGTGTCTCACAATACTTCATTTCGGAAGATTCTTATTCAAGAGCATCATGAAGTTCCTTATGCTGCTCACCCTGGTATCAACAAGATATATTGGCTTTTGTCTGCTACATACTTCTGGCCTTAGATGCAGCAAGATGTTATCAAATTTGTCAAAGCTTGTCATTCATGTCAGATAATGAAAGCCTCTCGACAACTTTCTCAAGGGTTACTTCAACCGTTGCCAGTTCCCAACGAGAGATGGGAAAGTATCAGTATGGATTTTATCACCACCTTGCCTCGTTCATCCAAAGGCAATGCTTAGATTCTTGTGGTGGTTGATCGATTTTCCAAAATGGCGCATTTCATTCCTTACAAGAAAGTTGCTTCAGCCCCAGATGTGGCGTCATTGTTCGTGCAACATGTCTTCAAATTGCATGGTTTGCCAAAGACCATCATCTCTGACAGAGATCCAAAGTTCACTGGACATTTTTGGACGTCTTTGTTCAAATCTCTTGGCACGAATTTGTTGTTCAGTTCAGTTATCATCCTCAAACAGATGGACAGACTGAAAGAGTCAATCAGATTTTGGAAGAAATGATTCGACATTACATTCAATTCCGTCTGGCATCATGGAAAGATTATTTACCACTTGTGGAATTTGCTTATAATAATTCCCATCATTCAGCAATTGGATTAACTCCATTTCAAGCAGCATATGGGCATACTCCTCTTGTGCCTTCAAACTTTGTTTTACAACACAAAGTGGCGTTGGCAGATCAATTGGTTTAGGAGATGCAAGATGTGCTTGTGCAAGTTCGAGATAAATTGATCCATGTGCAACAAAAATATCAAAAACAGGCTAACAAGTATCGTCGACATGCAGATTTCCAAGAAGGAGATTTGGTCTTGTTATATGTGGCACCTCACCGCTACAAAATAGTGAAGTCAGTTTTTCCAAAGTTGCGACCTCGCTTCTATGGACCTTTCAAGATTCTTAAGAAATATTCAGTTGTCAGTTACAAGTTGGAACTTCCACCTTCATGGGGAAAGATTCATCCGACTTTTCACATTTCTTGGCTCAAACAGTATGTTCAAGGAGATTCGCTTGTTCCAGACTTATCTTCATATGTACCAGAAATTGAAGATGACCACATTACCCTTGTTCCGGAAGTAATTCTTGACGTACGACAGAAGGAAACAAGAAGAAAGTTGACTACAGAATTTCTTGTGAAGTGGATGGACTTGGATGAGTTTGATTCCACTTGGCAAACAGATGAAGAAATGCAGCATTACCCTAACCTTCTTCAGGAGTTCTTTGACAAACGGATGTCTATCATTTAACACAGGGATTTTATTTTAAATGGGAGGGAATGTCACGATTGTGACGTATTTATGTACCAGATTCTCTCTTCATTGCTGATTCCTGTTGCAGATGCAAAGAGTAACCAGCCAAAGGGAACCCCTACCCTCGATTGGTTGCGACTCTTCGCCAAAGGATGTACCTCTTCATCGAATAGCCACATCCCTTCGACGAATGGTTGTATCCCTCGATGAATGGTTGTATCCCTTGATGAATGGTTGTGCCTTTAGGAAGAAGGCAGAATGTCACGTGTACCCACTGCACAACTATTGGCATGCTCTTTAGGAACAAGGTAGAATGTCACGTGTACCCACTGCACAACTTTTGGGATAATCTTTAGAGTTAGAGATGTGCACTGAGCAAGTTTGTAAGCCTTGTCTAGGGACAAGTCGCCAGTAGCCATAGAATGTCATGTGTACCCACTGCACAACTTTTGGGATAATCTTTAGAGTTAGAGATGTGCACTGAGCAAGTTTGTGAGCCTTGTCTAGGGACAAGTCACCAGTAGCCATAGGGTAGGCCAGGTTAGGTTAGTCACTGCAGAGTCCTGTATAATCAGTCAGTGCAAAGTCCTACACAGTTTTGTAATCCACCGAAGTTGAAATGTGTACAATTGTCCAGGAAACTAAGTAGGCCAAGTGCCAGGCACCTAGACAGCTGCAGGCAGACCGAGCAGTGGCCAGACATAGATGTGCACAGTCAGCACACAAGCCAATCAGGTGTGCAGCCCGTCTGGACAAATCTGGACAGGTTTTGACAATTCTAGACAGATCAGGCAGGTCAGGCAGCCAATCGTGGTCCCCATTCCTCATCCTCACTGGCTTCATCTGCCAATGTACTCTTTCCAAATATTTCCTTTAAATTTTACATTCAAACACAAAGAAAGACAGCAAAAAGCACACTGTCAGATAATAAGGGTAGAGCACACATGCAAAGACACATGGATTTCCACTGACAATGAAAGAGCATTAAAGTGAAGCCTCTATAGGTGTACATGACATTTTGATTTTTTAAAGAACCACGGTATAGGGGTCAGCCAGTATAATAGGTTAAAGGAGGCTTTCAAGAACCTTGTTGATACATGAGAAGGTTTAGCAAGGAGATAAAATGTCACATGCACCCACTGCACTTCGGTAGCACATGAACAAGTTTTGGGATATCTTTTGGGTTAGAGATGTGCACTGAGCAAGCTTGTGAGCCCTCGTCTAGGGACAAGTCACCAGTAGCCATAGGGTAGGGTATTCAGTGCAAAGTCTAGCATAGTCATAGTCAATCAGTGCAAAGTCCTGTATAGTCAGTGATTGCAACATCCCGTGCAGTTTTGTAAGCCACCTGAAGTTGAAGTGTGTGCACTTGTCCAACCAGCTTAGTATGCCAAGTGCTGAGTGCCGCTGACTATGTGGACAATCAGCGCACAAGCCAGACAGCTGTGCAGCCCATCCGGACAGATCTAGAGAGATTTGACAAGTCTCGAAAGATAGGGCAGGACAGGCAACCAATCGGGCAGCTTGGGCAGGCCAACCAGCATGCAAGGGTCCTCTCCCACTTATCATGATCTGCAAATTAAGCATCAAGCCAGCATCTGAAATCAAGTAATCATCTAAAGAGCAGTCAACAATCAAAGCAAATCAGCCCAGCCTCCAAGAAGGTGCCTGCGTTTGTGATCAGCCTGCTCGATTGAATGCTGTTCATCCTGCATTAGTCTTCTTGATATGCACTGTTCAGAAGGCAGCCTGCTCATGCACAGATGCTGCTTGGGTGTGCAAGCACTCAGTTCGGCAGAGAAGAAAGGTGGTCTACACATTGTACGTAAGTTCATATTCAGGACAGGTCAAGTCCTTTTCTTTCTACTCATTTCCATTTCAGTACTAAAGCAAATACACCAAAAAAGGGGGCCCTTGGTGGGTGGTCAAGACCCAATACTGTGTTGGTGCTCTCTCTCTCTCTCTCTCTCTTTACTGCTGAGATGGTAAGGAAAGCTATTGACAGGATGAGGACTGGGAGAGCATATGATCATGATGGTTTGGTAGCAGAGCACTTTATTCATGCCAGAGATATGCTTGCAGAGCTTATTGCTATGATGTTTAACCGAGCCATGTGTGAGGGTTTTCCTGAGACTTGGAATATGTCCACGATTGTGCCTATCTTCAAGTCAGGGGATCCCATGCTTCCTAGGAATTATCGTACCATCATGATTGGTCACACATTGGCTAGATTATATGCATCTATTCTTGAGTAGGAGTTGAGTAGATGGGCAGAGAGAGAGGGCATACGTGCATTAGGGCAGGCAGGGTTCAGGAGAGGTTTCTCCACTCTTGACCATATCTTGACACTCAGAGCTATTATTGAGGAGGGCAGATTATATGGCAGGAGGATTTATTGTTGCTTTGTGGATTTCCGCAAAGCTTTTGACACAGTACCGAGAGCCATTCTGATGCACAGACTACAGGAGATGGGAGTGCCCACAGAGCTGATTTGGGGAATCGTAGCTTTATACAGGACAGTTGTGGGGCAGGTACGTACTACTCAGGGTATATCTGAGATGGTTCACTCCACTATTGGGGTGAAACAGGGCTGCCCCCTTTCTCCCACCTTATTTGGGATGTATGTGGATGACTATGTAGAGCGAGAGGGTGACAGAGGAGCACAGCTAGCAGGGACATGGATTCCATTGTTATTGTATGTTGATGATATTGTGCTGATCTCAGATTCTCCAGAGGGGATGTAGCATCATTTGGATGCATTGCACACGTTTGCACAGGACAGTGGATTGTCTGTTAACCTTGGTAAAACCAAGGTGATGGTGTTTAACACCACAGCAGTGGGTTAGGAGGTCACTACCCACCTTTGCATATGGTCAGGAGACAGTGGAGATTGACCAGAGCTTATGCAGCATTGGGGAGACTAGAGAGGATGTGTTCGCAGGTTCAGTTTCAGGAACCTCGAACAAAGCTCTGGCTCTTTGACACTTCAGCCATGCTGTATGGAGTGGAGATATGGGGACCCTCAGTGGATCACCACAGCCGAGCTGGTAGCATTCATGGATGGAGATGTATGGAGAGGCCCTTGGTTTCTATGATTTCCCGGATGATTAGGGCCAAGGCCTCCGTACCACACATGATATTATCCGTGCAGAGATGGCTGCCTCCCCATTGGTAGTAGAGGCACTCACTCGATCAGTCTCCTTTATACATAGCACTTGGGCTCTCCCTAGAGACAGATATGATCGCTTAGCCCTGGAGTCTTCACGATAGTTGGCATCACAGGGAGACGGATCATGTTGGTATGCACAGATGACAGCTTGGTTCCAACTGCATGGCTTTAGTATGGACAGGCTACCTCCATTTCAGTACTCCCTGGATGCACCCTCCCTCTCTCTCACACGGGCAGAGATTACCAGACTTATCAGGAAGGACTTGACTCAGCTGGACACTAGGAGGACATGGATACAACCGACACACAAGCTTGGTACGAAGATGGCTTTCTATAGAGATCATCTTCTCCAGCTCACGGAGGATGGGTTTGTGATTAGACCCAGCTACATGGATACTCATCTTTCTCATGGGGTACGGTGTGCTATTGGTCAGATGCGCACATCCTCACACCAGCTAGAGATTGAGACTGGCAGATTCAAAGGAGTACCAGCTGAGGCTAGGATTTGTCACTTGTGCCAGATGGAGCCAGAGACAGAGTTACGTTACATATGTCACTATCCAATATATTATGAGATACGAGGCCGTTTTCACTGCCTGTTCAGAGAGGGTTTCGGACCACTTTCCAGAGTCATGAGATACCAGGATCAGAGATGCCTCGGATTATACTTGCTGGAGCTGTGTAGACATAGAGAGGCTCTCTTGAGAGGGAGGGGATCAGAGAGGGAGAGACACCTACAGAGGCAGATTACAGACTTCTTTCGACCAGAGATTGAGTAGTCAGGCCAACAGGCATTGCAGCTAGCCCCAAAGTATAGCCGCACCAGAGGTACACTGATTGATCGGGCTATAGAGCTGGGGCGGTCCAAGCGCCCCAAGATGAGAGGCCCATCCCGACACTGGTGGAGACTACAACAGAGGGTCAGGACCATACTAGCACGGCATGGGAGACGTCCAGTCAGAGTACTCACCATGGAGGACATTGAGGATATCCGCCATTGACCGATGAGAGACATCTATGGATAGTGATGTATATGATGCTTACCTTTGTTGCTGGAGTTTTCCTTCCCAGATGTTATCCATTAGGAGCTCCTAGTACCTTACTTTTCCTCATAGTTGTTGTTTCAGTTTCAGTTAGTTGTTTAGTTGTTTTAGCTTTTCTTACACAGACATTGTATCAGATCCACCAATTGTTGTAACCTTTTTGGTCTCATAAGTCATTTTGGCCTTTTGAGGACGTTATATATCATTTCATTTCATTTCATTTCTCTCTCTCTCTAGCAAGCAACAACACACAGCAGCCAGAATCTGGGTGCAGCAGATTGCTACCACACCATGTGTTCTCGAACGAGAGGCTCCCAATGATCAGGTGATGCACAAATGCATAGCTTTATGATTGCAACTTACATCATGTAGTTTCTTGTAGTCTACTTCTTTCCGTTGTCTTTTTCCATTAGCCAACACCACATTGTCCTCATCCATAAGAACGAGCTCTTCTAAACAATTCTTTCCCTCTGATCCATCTGCTACATCAAATCCACTTTCCATAATCCCAGCCAGTTCATCCAGAAGAGATACTTTTGAGTCTCCATCATCACTTGAATCAGAATCCAAGTCCCCCTCTTCCCCACTTGTAGCAGATGCTGACTCATCGCCAGAACCTTCTGGGTCCTTGCCGTGTCTTTTCCTTTGGTGGTTATCTTGATCTGGATTGTAGTCATCATCTTCTGAATCTTCCGAAGGTAGCTCTTCGACTGCTGCAGCCAGCTTCCCATCACCACTTGCTAACGCTGCAGCTTCAGCAAAAATGTTCTGAACAAAATTGAACTACATGTATATTAATCCAAAACAACATTGCAGAAGAAAGTCAACATATATATACACTGCCAATTTGGTATCCATGTTAAAATACCTGCCAATGATCCTCCATACAATAAGAGGTTCCCAGATAAGCATTAACGACATCCAAGCATTCCAACTTGCACTCACATACGGGACAAAGCCAACCTTCATCATCTGGCGGGACTGCCAAAAGGACAACATTATACACAGATCCATCCAAGAAGCGCCAAGAACCCTACAAGCACACAAACACAAGCATGCATGCACACACATGCAAAAAAAAGTATTCAAAAAATCATTTACAGCATAACCATTAAAAAAAAAATCTTACTGTCATCTGTTCTTAGAGGGGGTGCCAAGCAGAGTTGGTGGAATGCTCTGTCACAAAACCCATCACATAGGATAATATCATTATTCACTGCAGCATCTTGGCGTTTACATTTTGCACAAAATATCTGCAGCAAAGCATGCAAGAAAAAACTAGATTAATTATGAATGTGTGTGTGTGTGTGTGTGTGTGTCACATCACCTTTTGTACTAGGGTGCCTTGTCAACATAATGCTGCATTCATACACTCAAGACACCGTTTTAACAGGCACTCTGCAAGTTGTGAGCCCTTATCCATGGACGTGTCGCCAGGTGCCATCTAGGTCTCGAGGTCAAGCCAATGTGCAAGTCTTGCACATAATGATGCAACCCACTTGCAATAGGTAAATGATGTACACTGCCGTTGGACACTCGTTAGACCCATGGTCCAGTTCCCCAGACAGCTAATCTAGAGTCAACAGGACAAGGTTAGAATAGTCAATTACATGCGAATCGCATGTACATTTGTGGCACTAGCAATAACCAAAAAAGGGACCATGGATACCTTGCAGTGGACACCCTACAGCTATATGGTTGAGGCCCCCCAAAAATGGGGAGAAGGGCACCCAGATCGATCTGGGGACACCTTTTCATGCAAACACATGGGCAACTCTAGACCTTGCGACAGATATGTTACTTGAAATGTATATTAGGCATTAGTATTAGTTTGGTGGCATTTTGCCTAGAAACAAGTGTCACTTAAAACTATAATTTAAGTTTATAACATGACCATTGAAATAGGTGGACTACAAAAACATTCTCAGAGAATATTGAGTCCGTGAAGGAGTACCTAGCCAAAGCACAAGAAGCTTACACTAGGCAAGCCAACAAGTCTAGATGAGATGCAATTACATGCTTAATGCAACAACGTGCACTTGATTTTAAAGGGAACTTTTACGATCAAAGGACACATCTATGTCCAAAGGACATAACTATTCATTCAAGAGTCACACCCTTTCATCAGGGATGTGCCTCTTCATTTGTACCTCTTGAAGCCCTATTTAACAAGGCCTTGCATCTCAATGCAACAACACATAGCTTTCCACTCTAAGCGTCTTACTTTCAGTGTTATGTCTTTGTCTTATAAATCACTAATAGGCTGAGAAGTCCTCATAGCGATATCAGAGTAAACAAACTCCAACCTGTAGGATGCCATGCCCACAGCCAAACCCTAACCCTAAAAATCAGCCAGCCTTAACCCTAAATTTAGCCTTAGCAAGGTTTGTATGGAAGAGCAGGAGAGAATGCTCCATTCAATTTTGGCCCCTTTGCCAAAAAAAACAATTCCAAAAAAAGCATTAATTTGTTACATCTTATATACCTTAAATTGGCTCAATCAAAGCCATGTGGCAAGCCCAACCTCCCCTCCTTTCTACCAACCAACGTGCGTACCATAAAAAAAAAGGTGCCCAATGCCCCACCATACTGTTAACAGCCAGCCCCTAAACAACGAACCAAAAAGAAAAAAGCGAATTGGCTAGCCTTGTATGCACCCCCGAACACATTTAAAAAAAATTGTGCTGCTTTGCAACACATGAATCAACCTCGCTGCCTCCTACTGTACGACAGCCCTTGGTTTTCTCCTTTCTACAGAATTTTTAGGTGTGTTCGTTTCAAGCATTTTGTGCTTGAAAAATCTCCACCAAGCAATATAATAGCACAACACACAACAATGTGGTCCTGCTTTATCTCGGACACCCGTCACTTCATAGTCTTACGGACAAGGCACACCTCTGCCAGCAACATTACTTTTTGTGGGCTGAAGACACCTACTTGCATTCGGTGGACACATCTCACCATTTGGCAATAAAATCTTCATCTAAGGTGGCTTATGGTCGAGGAGACTTGCGACTTGAGCTATCTTCAAGAAACTCCTCCTCGGGCAACCTCCCCTGCTCCTATATCTGTTCTTGTTTTCCCAACACCTTTCCACATTCAAATAGCCACACCCACTTCTCACGATCGAGAATATGACGTGTGGATATTCGGGGTTCAGACCTCGGAACAAGATTTACCCCATTATACCTTTCCCTTGGAATGTCATCCTTATCTTGGCCTATAACCAATCTCGCACTCACCTGCAATAGCTTTGTCTTCTTGTAAGGGCAACCATAGATGGCTTGAATGCCCGAAATGACTCAATGCTTCTCAAAACCGTGATGTGGAACCTTCAACTTCAGAAGACTGCTTCGATAATTCAAAAGGAAAACATGCAGTAGCTCATGCACTTCATGCTAGTGCTAGCCTTGCTTCAATCATTTCTTCAAAGAGTTCACATACTGACATGGAACAGATTTGTGAAACTAAAGTTGACTCTTCTAACCTTGACACATCTATGGCAAACTTTATTGAGTCATTTGATGACAACATCGAGGATTCATGACTTCAAAAGAACAACAAGATGATATTGAAGAGTCCTTGGATTCTTTATCTCAACATGATGAGTCACCAACGATGGACTTCTTTGAAGACAGAGATTACCAAAACGGATATAACACTTGTTTCAACCGTACCCACATGGGATGACACAGTTGACATCAAGCAAGAGGGGATAATGTTTTCAACATTGTAGAGAATTTCACACATTCTTCTAACAACTTGGATGAGTACTTCACTACTATGAAGCAGAACACTTCAACAGATACTATTTAGGTATCATTGAGAGAATTCATGGTTGAAGGTGAGAGAATTCATGGTTGAACCTTCAGATGCTTCTACACCACAACATAGCCAAGTCAACTTCAAGCCCAACATTTGGAAGCAGACAAAGAAGAAGACATTAAAGAATGATGCTGACGACTTAGGATTTAGCATTTAAAGCATGACAGCAAGACAATAGAGGAAAACTTTTCAATATTTCTTAATGCAAGCTTCACCACAAGCATAAATGGCCTAATGACAAAGACCTTCTGCAACATCAGAAGTCTCTTATTTAGCCGGAGTTTTATTTTAAGTGGGAGGGAATGTCACGATTGTGACTTAATCTCTCTAAATTACTCTTAATCTCTCTAAATTACTCTTAATCATTGAAGGGATACCAATGAAGGGTCACACCCTGTCACATGGGTCTTCACCAAAGGACACATCTATTGATCAAAAGACATCTCTACATCCAAAGGACATAACTGTTCATTCTGTATCTCTTTGTGTGTACCTCTTCAAGCCCTATTTAATAAGGCCTTGTGTCTCAATGCAACAACACACAGCTTTCCACTCTAAGCATCTTACTTTCAATGTTATGTCTTTAATCGTGTCTTATAAATCACTAATAGGCCGAGAAGTCCTCACAATGGAGATAGGAGGGAGATTGAATATTTTTTTGAATTGTAAAGTAAAGGTTGAAGCAAGTAGGCAAGTATTGTCCCAAGCTTTCTATTTGAAGCTTTGGTCCATTCCTATTGTGAAGAAGCTCAGTGATGGCTCCATGAAGTTGAAGTTACCTGACAGTTGGGACTATGCATGATGTCTTCAATGTCCCATGGTTAAAGCCTTATATTGGACCATCTTTGCAAGAGGTTCAGAACGAGCAACAACCTGAAGTGGTTGATGAGAAAGAAGTAATCGAGCCCAAGCAGATTCTCCTCCACAAGTGGAAGCATGGTTCTGGTTGAAGACTCACACAATTCTACACCAAGTACAAGGACTGAGACACTTGGGAAGCCATTAAGCACGACAAGGATTTTTTCTGGGAGTACCCATAGATATTGGCGAACTACTTGGAAGCCATGCAATTGCTGCGAAGCTAAGCAGGACATGAACCCATGCACTAAGGTGCTATGTGATACAATCGCTCATCATCAGTGCTATACTTGTCCATCATTAGTACCTTTTTAGGGATTATTTGTCGTACATCATGACCGCAGTCCTACAACTATCTGGACTTGCATCAGTGGCCCGAAGAGTCTTCAGCAAAGCCTCGGATTTGGTGGATACTTAGATGTACGGTCTTCCTCGTCCTTGCATTGGGCATTCATATCGCTTGTTTACTCAAGCATTGTACAACATTCTCCAAAGAATAATATAATCAAATAATCCTGCTTGCAGGGGGGGCCCTTCAGTGTGGATATTTGGGACCTAATACTATGTCGTCTTCTTCATTCTCATTCTCTTCTCTCTTCTACTCTCTGAATTGGATGCTAAAGATTCTCACCACATAAAGGTATAAAGAAGGCCCTATTGTGCATTAGCTCAGTGCAAGAAACATTGGTATGAATGCATCAGGTTGGTGACCCAACTCGGCTATACCTAAAGAAGTGAGAGCATCCGATGGATGGTAATACTGCGGTCCGGGAAAAACACCCAAGCCTTAGGCCTCCACCATGTTGGGAGAGAAATCACATCAAGAAGAAAACCAACAAGAAGTGATGGAGGCACAAAGCTTCCAAACAGAAAGCACGCTTCCGCCAAGCACAGAAGAGCTCCTAATAATAATGATGGAGCAAATAAATTCTCTAAAGATGTAGCTTGCTGTTGAAAAAGAGATCCTTCTTACTATGAAGGAACAAAGAAGAAAAGACGAAGATCGACGTGAAGAAGCAAAAAGAAAAGAAGAAGCAAGACGTGAAGAACAAAGAAGAAAAGACGAAGGAACTGAGATGTGCGAGGAACAAAGAGATAAGGAAGCTACACACAAATATGAGGAAGACTAGCACCGTTGAGAAAAAGCCGACTGCGAGTTCCAACAAAGACTCGACGGGGAGGCTATGCAAATCCAGCATCAACAAACAATGGCACAGATTCTGGCGGCCCTCCCTCAACAGGCTCCGAATTCCTCGTCCTCCACCGCCCCTACCACCACTGTCATACGAACCTCTCCAAATTTTAGTAAGTATGATGGTAAGTGTGATCATGCTGCTGTTACTCAATTTATTCATCAATTTGAAGCACATTTTCCTTTAGCTAAAATTACAAGTCCACAAGACAAAGTCCATGTAGCAACATCCCAACTCACTGGGGAAGCTGTTACTTGGTGGCAGCACTGGTCACAACTTCACACAAACCTCATCACAGGCCAATTCCACTTTCATTGGACCACCTTCGTGGCTGACCTCAAAGCCCATTTTCTTCCACCACAGTACATGACCAATCTTGAGGACGAGTTTTACAAACTCACTCAAGGTGGTTCCCCTGTTTTGACCTATTCCTACAAGGTCATTACAATGGCCCAACAATTGGGCATATCAGAAGAAGATAAGCTCAAGCAGTTCATTCGAGGTTTATACACTACCATTAGGTACCTAGTGAGGAATTTTGAGCCTTGGACTTATGCATGGGCACTGACCCTCGCTCAGAATCAAGAGCCGATGTTGAACCGAGGTAAGCCCAAGCAAGTACAGTCTTCCCCAAAGGCCCAATAGCAATCATCTACCCAGGGTAAGGGGGCTCAGAACAACAAAGACCAAAAGGACCAAAAGAAAAACTCTTCGGGTCCATCAGGCAATAGAAAAGATTCTATGCCCAAGAAGACTCCTAAGGAAAAAGTTGAGGAGGGCAACATTGGAGGTTATCTCCAGCCGGATGAATAGACATGGTACAAGACACATAACTGTTGTTTCTTCTGTCACACTGTGGGACATGAGAAAGATTACACCAAGTTTCAAGCTGAAAAGTTTGCTAAGGCATCCACTTCCACAATAGCAACCTCATCCACACCTCTGCCATCAGCCTCGAATGCTGTTCAGCTTTTGCCCTCTTTGAATTCAGTGCCACCACTGGTATTTGATGATAAGCAGGAGGGTGAGGGTGAGGGAAAAACAAAGGCTCTCATTCGTGCCAATGGTACTACAAAGGGACAGCAGTTCATTGTCCTCTTTGACATGGGCGGTTCTGAGGATGCCATCTCTCCGCAGTTGGCCACCAAGATGAGCTGTATCTTGATCCAGAGGGCCACATTCTAGCGGGATTTTATTGTCTCCCCTCTTTTAGGGTGCGACATGATCCTCGGGATCAAGTGGTTTAGACAGTATGCACCCATTCCTGATTGGAGGTAGGACACTTTCACTATCATTGAAGATTTTCCTGAGCCTCGCATGATTTGCGAGGATCTGAGCATTCTTGGAATTTCACTCATTTTCCACATTCAGGCCCAACAAGCCATCCGAAAAGGAGCAGAGAGCGTGTTACTATATGTCCGCTCTCACTCTAATGCAATTCAAATAGCACCCGCAGGGGAGCAGCAGATGGCTGGTCTTTTGTCTCAATACAGCAACATCATGTTGCGAGACAACCTCCCACCCTATCTCCCCCCCACAGTAGACCTGAGGACCATTGCATAGAGTTGGTTCTTGGTTCAAAACCTCCAAGCAAGTTCCCCTATCGCCTTTCTAAGGCATTGGAGAGCGAGCTGGAGCAGCAGTTGGCCCAACTACTCCGGTCTGAATTTATCCGACCGCCTTCCTCACCTTTTGCCGCTCCCATTCTATTTGTTCAAAAGAAGAATACGTCACCACGCTTATGTGTGGATTACAGGGCGTTCAATCAGCTAACACTTAAGAATAGATTCCCCATGTCCAGAATAGAGTACATCCTAGAATGACTCAATGGTGCTAAATTTTTCTTTAAGATAGATCTTAAGAGTGGCTACCATCAGGTTTGGATCTTTAAGGCCGACATTCCAAAAACCGCCTTCAAGACTGAGCGCGACCACTATGAATTCCTGGTGATGTCCTTTGGACTCACCAACGCACTAGTGACATTCAACAAAATGATGTCTTGGGTCTTTCGGGATCTCATTGGCAAATGCGTCTTCATCTTCTTAGATGACATTCTAATCTTCTCAGGGACTGCAGAAGAGCATGAGCGAGATGTGGCACAAGTTTTGCAACTCTTGTAGGACAATGAGTTATTTATCAATGCCAAGAAGAGTGAGTTTGGAGTAAAGGGAATCCATTACCTGGGATACATCATCAGTTCATTAGGTATTAGCCTCGACCCTGAAAAGGTCCAGGCCATTCTCAGTTGGGATGTTCCCACTATAGCCCAGGAAATCCGCTCATTTGTGGGTTTTTGTCACGCCTACAACACAAACATGGATAATGTCACATGCACTCTGCACTATAATGCATGGTGACAATGTGATAAGCTTGTGTCCACAAGCATTTTCAGCCATGGGACGGGAGTCTCTAAAAGCTACAAAGGCATCTGATTTCATTTTTAAACCATACACCCAATAAAACCGAGTGTAGTCATCAATGAACGTGATGAAGTATAAGTGTCCTCCAAAAGATGGAGCCCTCATGGGACCACAAAGATCACTATGAATAAACTGTAATGGACGGACAGCTCTCATAGCACCATCTTTAGGAAAGGAATTCCTATGCATCTTTCCAAGGATGCATCCCTCACATACATGCTTGAAGGGAACCTACATAGGAGGAAGCTCATGCACCATACCTTGCTTCTACAAGCGTACAAGAGATGGAAAATTCAAGTGACCAAACCACGCATGCCATAACTTAGTGCATAGTTGTCACGGTACGAAAATACGATACGGTACGGTACGATACCGTACGGGAATATTCGGTACGATATGAAATTTTGGGATACGGTACGATAAAATACGGTTTTTATTTTTTACACTTACAAGCTATGGAGCTTCAAGCTTGAATGTGAGGGAAGGTTGGGAGGGGAGGAGTCTACAGTGCTTGAGAAACCAGTACATGGATATGTGTCTCTCCCGGTTGGATCTCCCGATTGTCTCCAAAAAAGAACCTGGATGGGTAATGCAATACCAAAGGTCTCCCAGTGTAGCGTTTATGACTAAGGGACCATCCTTGCACAAATACGAGGAGTGCATCTAGGGTGATAAGTTTAGGGACTCCTCTCTAGATCAAAATGGCCATGTCCAAATGTTCTCCCTTGTGCATAACTTGAGAATCTAATTGTCTAGCCTACCTATACCAGGGATCCCCAAGTGATGTAGCAAGATTCTCTCATCCTACCAATCAAGTGTACACTACCAGTCTACCTCGCCAGATTTTTTAGGTCTCTCCACAACCCCATATGGAATACTGAGTGGACACGAAAGTTGCGAAGTATTGCGAGCATTTGGGATCTTCGTACAGCAGGGTTTCTATTTTTTTTTAGCATTTGGAATTTTTTTTTCAAGGAAAAAAAATTTGGGGAGAGGGGGGAGGGAAAAAAAAAAACTAACTCGTACCGTACGATATCGTACGGTATCGTACCGTACGACTCGTATGTACGAACAGGTTCGTACGCGTACGAGAAACAACTGTTAGTGTCACTCAACACATGGGAGGTGCATGTAAGCATAGCATCATGAGAAGTACTCCTGTCATACATGTCAAGCTTATACAAGCCACAGCATAATGTCCTAGAAAGCATAAGAGAAGTTGAATCTCTGCTGACATACATTGAGCAACAATGGTCAGAAAACTGAACCTTAAACCCAGATAACGCAAGGGCTAAGACAGAAATGAGATTCTTCTTAATGCCTCGTACATATAAAGTGTCACAAAGAGTAAAACTATCCCCATTACATGCTGTTAGCTCCACATTGCCAATGCCTTTAATGGAGTAAGAGGCATCATTGGCACACATAATTATGCCACCTGGAGGTGAATCCTGCAAATTGGCAAATAGATCTCTGCAAGAAGTGATGTGCTTAGAAGCACCACTATCAAAGTACCAATCTCCAACTAAGATAGACATACAAGAAGCAGGCAAACTGCATGTAACCACTAATGCATATCCCTCATGAGCAAAGTTAGCCTCTTCTTTAGTGTCCACAGTAGCAGCCAAACCTTACTGCTTCTATTTCTTTTCACTCTCAATGCGCTTCCTACATTCCTCAATAAGATGGCCAGGTTTTCTGCAATAGTTACATCTCTTCTTTTTCTTGGTTTCACCCTCTTTAGACGAGGTAGAATCTGAATGGGCATGTGGGTTGCCCTTAGGCTTACCACTAGATGCAGCCCTAGATTTGACTTTGTTTCAATCAAAAGCACCAAATGCCTGATCAGCAAAAAGTATAGTAGTCCTGTTAGAACGAGATTGCTCGTCTTGCAATAAGAGAGTCACCAACTCATCAAAGGTATACAAGTTCGGATTATCCTTCATGAGTAGACGAAGAGTAGTAGCAAAACCGGATAGGATTCTAGCAAACCCTGAAGCATTGTAGATACAAGTGAACCATTTGGAATGACCTCATCAATGTTGATGAGCTGCTCTCGCAAATCCTTGATGTGGGTAAGGAACTTGTCCATTGAATCATCCTCATCCATATGCTCAGACTCAATCTTCTTGCGAAGATAGGTAACACGAGCCTCATCGCGAACTTGATACAAAGATGCAACTACATACCATGCACCCTTAGTAGAAGTGCATGAATAAATGTGCGGTATAACATGCCTTTTGCATGAAAGAGCAATAATCAAAACATGTGTCTGAGCATCCTTAGCATCCCATTTGAGCTGTTCTGGAGTAGGTGGCAAAGGTGCACAAGATGTAGCACCACCTAAAGATACATCATCACTTGCATCAATGGTTCCTGAAGTAGGTGTAGCCGCAAGTTTACAATCTTCAAGATTAAACCTCTTCAATAGCTTCTGTATATATTTAGACTGTAACATAACAATGCTATCATTGCGCTGGATAAACTAAATCCCCAAATAGTAATGTAAGGATCCCAAATCTGACATCTCAAACGATGACTGTAAATCAGCGTCAAAGCTGAAATCTGATCTATATCGAGTCTCGTGAGTAGCATGTCATCAACTAATAGAACGATGACCAAAAATGTGTTCTTACTCCTCTTCACATAGAGGGTACTCTCTCTGTTGGACTGTTGCAAAAATCATTTGCAACCAAGTATGCATGAATCTTCTAATACCATACTCTAGGAGCTTGCTTAAGGCCATAAAGAGCCTTTTTCAACCTGCATACTTTAGACTCTTCTCCTTTCACAACAAAACCAGAAAGTTGCGATACATACACCTCCTCATGTAAATCACCATTCAAGAATGCAGTCCTAATGTCCAACTGATGTACATTTCACCCATGATGTGCTACCAAAGCAATGAGACACCTAATGGTAGTCATACGAGATGTGGTGCAAAGGTCTCATCATAATCAATGCCCTTTTGCTGGGCATACCCCTTTGCAAAACAAGTTTGGCCTTGTAGCAATCAATGCTACTATCTGGTTTGCATTTTAACTTGTAAACTCACTTAGTACCAATGGCTTTCTTGCCATGAGGTAGATCTGTCAAATACCAATTTTCATTCTTGAGTATAGAGTTATACTCATCCTACATAGCATGCATCCAATGATCATCAATCATCATGTGCTTCCTCAAAGGAAACAGATTCCTCCTCATTACATAAAGTAGAAATAGGAACATAATCCACATGAGAATAATCTGCATGATGAGAACCTGCACGAGTTCTGCTAGGTAAAGGAGCTGCCAACTTACTATCCCTCATATCTACACAAGCCATTTTGGCATACGCCTAGATTCTTCTATGGCTGCTCTCTCCTCATCCACTACATCCTCAATAATTGCCTCATCAAAAGGTTGATTTTGCACCTGCAAAGGCTGAATTTCAACACTTGGTTAAGCATTCAATTGCTCTTCATATGGCTACCCTCCATTAAACAAAGTGTAACGAAGTAGATTTGGTGTCACATGCACATAGGGGATGGGACCTAGGCACTTGGGTTTAGAGTCATTTACATATGTGCCTTTGGAAGCCTTGGGTTATAAGATACATTGGGCTTATGGGCATTGTACACACAACTTATGATCATTTTTTGACTATTACTTTCTTGGAGCTTTCATGGTGAACTTCTCCCATATGAGTTGTGAGGATGGTGGCCAACACCCATGTTGTCACTCCATGCCTTGAGTGGCCAACCCTAGTTTCTTGCATTGGTATCAAAGCTTTGTCTTTGATCCAATTGTTTGAAAATTTTTAAAATTTCGGTATTTTCTTGATTTTCTTGAATTTTCTTTATTTCTTGATTAAGAAATGGAGCATGGGGAGTGTGGGATGCTAGAAATCTCCTTGATTTTTGAATTGATTAAAGTTTTAATGAGCTATGGGTCACTGTGGACCAAAAATTGGGACAGCCACTCCAAATTTGAGGGACAGGACCAAAATTGGGAAAAATTTGAACTAATCATGATTAGTGACCTTAATCCAAAACGTTTATGCTTTTCTCTTCTTCTCCACATGTTTGATTCTGAGGGAAAATAGAGTTGAGTAGCATTGATCTAGAGTTTTGATGGAGCATCTCATGAGCTTTCCAATGAT
Organism: Cibotium barometz; assembly: GCF_041138505.1. Lineage (NCBI taxonomy): Eukaryota > Viridiplantae > Streptophyta > Polypodiopsida > Cyatheales > Cibotiaceae > Cibotium > Cibotium barometz. The sequence continues at coordinate 38,276,553 of NC_141059.1, read as the reverse complement.
CTACTCAATGTCGTACTTCACGTTTTTTTCCATGGAGAATCAGTGATTTGTTCGCGCGCCTTTCTGTGGGTTTAAGCAGCCGTTTCGCTTCGATTTCATGGCCGTGGAGCAAGCATAAGCTTGCTTAAGCTTGGCATAAGTGTAGCCAAGCTTAAGCTTGGCAACAAGGGCTTCAAATAGCTGCGATTTTTACTGTGCATGGATGTGGGACGTTGCCGTGAAGAAAGATGCCATTCAAGCTGCGATTTAGCCCGTTGGTGATCATCTCCTTCAAGTCTTCAACACTCAAACAACTATGCATGCAGTAAGGATTTTGTTTATGCCTTTGAATGCCATTAATGAAAGCATTGTATGATGGCATTTTCAGCTCTTTGAACGCTATGGTTTCAAGTCTTTTGAAAACTTCTCTTCAAGCTATTTGAATACCATGGATTGAAGTTTTGATTACCAATGCTCCAAACATTTGCATGCTACATGCAATGGTGGTATGCCCATGATATTTGGAGGCTTTTGCATGGCCATTATATCTACCATTGAGGTGATTTGGGAATGCATTACATGAGCTCTTGCTTAGCATTAAGCAAGCTTTTGCTTAAGCATTAAGCAAGCATCACACTTTTGGTGGTCATTGTGCCATTGGAATTTCTACTTGCCATTCGGATGATAGCTTTGCTCATTGATGATAGCTATGAAGTAAAGGCAAGGGGCTGAAGTGATATACATGAAAAAGTGAGGTGTGGCTTCATATTGTTGCCAAATATTAGCCTAAAGTAAGCACATGCATGTGCCTACATGAGCCAATGATTGCATTGATCTTGGGAGTTCCTACTTGAAGCTAATCCTTGTGATTCATTTGCCTTGTAATTCACATGATGTTGGATGCTATTTGAATGTTGTTTTTGTGGTGATTTGGTGTATCGGAGCTACTTTGGATGATTTGAGAGAAAGCATGAGTACGTGCTCTTTGTAATGAATAAAAATGAAAATAGCATGAGTCATGCTAAACACATTGTAAGTACTCCTACCTTTTCTTTTTGAAGCTACATCCACATACATCTCACTTGTACTCTCACTTCAATTCCTAACATCTAGTATGCTTGTGAGGGTACGGGCCCGGGGAAAGCATGGCATGAATCTTCCTTGCCGTGAGTGCCATAATAAAGCGGTAAGAAAGAGGATTAGGTACTCGGAGTAAAGAAATGGCCCCAACCCTTGCCATTGGACTCTAAACTTTGGTAAGAGGGTGGGAAGGGTTGGCTAGGAGATTAGCAAGCAAAGCTCTCCATCAACAATCAATCTTCATCGGCTCAAAGATCACATGTATTATGCCATCGGTCAATGCATTATGCAATGAAGATATGCCTTGATGCTATGCCAATCCAAGAGAACATTGGTTGTGTTTTGAGTACATCAGAAATTTGAGATTTGGTCACTAATACAAAGGATTTGGAAACAAAGGGTGGTACATGTGGAACATGCAGAAGGTAAATGGGCACCAAAGGAGTGTTGGTCATGACCAATCCCGGCTAGTTCAGGTGTGAACACAGCTTACTCACGGGCACTTTTTCCCTGTGACTGGACACAGGTTTTTTCCCCCCTGTGAACACACTTATGTGTGTTGGGCACTTTGCCCTAGGCTTCTTCGTGTACTCACATTGTACTTTCCATATCATAATTGAGTACATCTTTTCCAGCACTCTTAAGCTTCACAAGTTCTTCTCTCTCTCTTGCATTGTGTGTGTGTGTGTGTGTGTGTGTGTGTGTGTGTGTGTAGGCTTCTTCTCCCATACCCAACATTGGTATCAGAGCTTGGTTAGGGTTTTCTTGGTTAGAGTTAGGGTTCTGCTGCATTAGGGTTTTGTTGATTAGGATTAGGGTTCTCCTGCATTAGGGTTTTGTTGTTTAGGGTTAGGGTTTTGCCCTCAACCGCCTCTCTAGGTCGCCGCCCTTAGTTGCATGCTGCCACCGCTCAGATCTGCGCCGCCCTCTGTGTGCGCCACCGCCGCCGGCGCTCACATCTGAGTCGCCCATCTATAGATCTGCCTTGCGCCGTCGTTATCATCTGCCTTGCGCCACCGCCGGCCAGATCTACCATCGCCACTGCCTGTCAGCACTGTGCGCAACGCCGTCGCCGCCGCTTCCATTGCCGACGCCAGATCTGCGCTCGCCGCCTTGTCTTGCGCCGCCTCTACGGCTGTGCACCGACTGTACCATAGTTTCCACGAGTTTCGGAAACGAGGGTGCGGAGCACGGCGGGAAACGGAGTTTCGGAGTTTCGGCCTTCGGGAAGAAACGGGGAAACGGAGTTTCGGTTTTAGGGTTTAATACATACATATATAATTAATAAAAACATTACAAAGCTTCAAAAATACATCTTTGCTCAAGTTCAATGTCAAAGACTCAAATGATAGATCAGAATGGCGGAAATAAGCGCGCAGAATGGCGGCGAAAAACAGCACGCGGGTTTCTAAACCCTGGAAAAACAGGGCCTTGGAAACGCCGTTTCTGGAAACGGAAACGTTTCCGAAACGTGGAAGGGGCCAGAAACAGCGTTTTTGGAAACTATGGACTGTACCTGTGCCGTACGCCGCCTGATGCCCTGCTGTGCGCCGCCCCTCTCCTCGAACTCAGTGCAAACAGTAAACAGTAACCAGTTTACTATTTTTTTAATTTCTTTTAAAAATTTCAGATATTGTTAAAAACTATTAGCGAATTGGGTGCATTAATTTTGCGGCTTTTCATCCTTGAGCTCAAAATTGCAAAATTGACATACATTGGCACTGATTTTGCCTGATTCGGTACGTGATTGCACTGAAATTCGGGGATTTTGCAAAAATTGACACCATTTGCAGGTTCTTTATAGACATTTGCAGGCATTCTGGGTGTTACAGGCAAATTCAGTTGACATTGGAGCATTTCCCCCAAATTTTTGGGTGTTACAGCATTATTGCGGTATTACTACTAGTTTGTACACACTTGTGACCGCCATGTCTGGGAACACTCGTGATTTATTTGGAATGCTTTCCGTCGAGGATAAGTTGGATGGCATCAACTATCCTATGTGGGCATACATGATGAAACATGTACTTGTTGCAAAGAATTTGTGGGTTTATGTATCAAGGGCTGATGTCAGGCCCATTGCTCCTGCAGGACCAGCAAGTACTTCAGGAACCATTGATGCAGGTGATGATGTATCTTCAGGTGGTGCTACATCTTCTGCACCTTTGCCACCCACTCCAGAATAGCTCAGATGGGATGCCAAGGATGAAGGGTAATCTGAACTTGTATACCTTTGATGAGTTGGTGACTCTCTTATTGCAAGAGGAGCAGTCTCATTCTAATAGGACCACTATGCTTTCTGTTGATCAGGCGTTTGGTGCCTTTGATGGAAACAAAGGTAAATTTGGGGCTTCATCTAGTGGTAAGCCTAAGGGCAAACCACATGCCCATTCAAATTCTACCTCGTTTAAAGAGGGTGACAACAAGAAAAAGAAGAGATGCAACTATTGCAGAAAACCTGGCCATCTTATTGAGGAATGTAGGAAGCGCATTGAGAGTGAAAAGAAAAAGAAGCAGTAAGGTTTGGCTGCTACTGTGGACACTAAAGAAGAGACTAACTTTGCTCATGAGGGATATGCATTAGTGGTTACATGCAATTTGCCTGCTTCTTGTATGTCTATCTCAGCTGGAGATTGGTACTTTGACAGTGGTGCTTCTAAGCACATCACTTCTTGCAGAGATCTATTTGCCAATTTGCAGGATTCACCTCTAGGTGGCATAGTTATGTGTGCCAATGATGCCTCTTACTCCATTAAAGGCATTGGCAATGTGGAGCTAACAGCATGTAATGGGGATAGCTTTACTCTTTGTGACACTTTATATGTACCAGGCACTAAGAAGAATCTCATTTCTGTTTCAGCCCTTGCATTATCTGGGTTTAAGGTTTAGTTTTTTGACCATTGTTGCTCAGTGTATGACAGCAAAGATTCAGCTTCTCTTATGCTTTCTGGGATATTATGCAATGGCTTGTATAAGCTTGATATGTATGATAGGAGTACTTATTCTCATGATGCTATGATTGCATCCACCTCCCGTGTGTTGAGTGACACTGAGTTATGGCATGCTCGGTTTGGTCACTTGAACTTCCCATCTCTTGTACGCTTGCAAAAGCAAGGTATGGTGCATGAGCTTCCTCCTATGCAGGTTCCCTTCAAGCATGTATGTGAGGGATGCATTATTGGAAAGATGCACAGGAATTCCTTTCCTAAAGATGGGGCTATGAGGGCTGTCTGACCATTACAGCTTGTTCATAGTGATCTTTGTGGCCCCATGAGGGCTCCATCTTTTGGAGGACACTTGTACTTCATCACCTTCATTGATGACTACACTTGGTTTTGTTGGGTGTATGGTTTAAAAATGAAGTCAGGTGCCTTTGCAGCTTTTAGAGACTTCCGTCCCATGGCTGAAAATGCTTGTGGACACAAGCTTGTCACATTGCGTCCAGATCGAGGGGGGGAATATTTGTCAAATGAGTTCACAGCTTACATGCAGTTACATGGTATTTCTTATCAATGTTACTCCTCAGCAAAATGGAGTTGCACAGAGACGTAATCGTACACTTATGGAGATGGCACGTTGCATGCTCAAAAGCAAGGATCATCCCAGTAAGTTTTGGCTTGAGGCGGTTATGTGTGCCAATTATGTGCTTAACCGTTGCCCCATTAAAGCCTTGAAATCTATGACTGCCTATGAGGCATGGAATGGCAGGATTCCAGTGGTGACTCATATGAGAGTCTTTGTGTGTTTGGCATATATGCATGTCCCCACACAACAAAGACATAAGCTTGATGCAAAGGCAATCAAATACGTTTTCATTGGTTATAGTACTGAGTGTAAAGGATACAAACTCTATGTGCCTAATACAGGCAAGATCATTGTGTCAAGAGATGTTATCTTTGATGAATATGCATCTCAACCACTTGTCTCATGTACCAAACATCCGTCTATTGGGCCCGAAGATGTCTTTGATACTTTGTTGTCTTTATTCAATTCAAATGTGGACAATGTAGAGCCAATTTCAGCTCACCCACCTATGCCTGCTGAAAACCAGTAAAATCAGCAGCTGAACATGCCCCCAAATTGATCCTGAAATGCCTCAAATTGATCAGGATACCTTGGGTGATACATTGGCAGAGGAAGATGCAGATACTAGGAAGTCAAAAACTGTTCCTAGATGGCTGGTTGACACTTTGCGTGATAGCAAATAGATTTATGCCAGGTCGTACACATGCTGCTTCTTGCCATGCATCTTCACATTATGTGGATACAGCTCTTGTTGCCACCGCTTGCAATGAGGAACCCATTTCTCATGTTGCCACTGCTTGCAATGAGGAACCCATTTCTCATGTTGATGCATTGGAGGATGACCATTGGGTGGCAGCCATGCGTTCGGAGTTGGACTCCATTGACAAAAACGGTACTTGGGAGTTATGTGACTTGCCCCCGGGCAAGCGTGCTATTGGCACAAAATGGGTTTTCAAACTTAAGCGTAAGCTTGATGGTTTAGTTGATCGCCATAAGGCTCACTTGGTCGCCAAAGGGTATGCCCAATGTGAGGGCATTGACTATGAGGAGACCTTTGCTCCCACTTCACGTATGACTACCATATGTACTGTTATTGCATTGGCTGCCCACAAGCATGGGCATGTACATCAGTTGGATGTCAAAACTGCTTTTTTGAATGGCGATTTGCAGGAGGAAGTTTATGTGTCTCAGCCTCCTAGCGTTGTTCAAAAAGGTGCAGAAAGTAAAGTATGCCGTTTACATAAAGCACTGTATGGTCTTAAACAGGCCCCTCGTGCTTGGTACCACAAAATTCACGCATACTTGACTGCCAACGGGTTTCAGAATAGTTCAGCTGAGAGTACACTTTATGTACGCCACATTGGAAACAATGTTCTCATCCTTATTATTTATGTGGATGACATGCTCGTCACTGGCCCTGAAGAGGGTGATATTTCAGCTTTTAAAGCTGATTTGCAGCATGCATTTGATGTCACAGACATGGGGCATTTACATTACTATTTGGGCATACAATTTATACCTTTTGAGGGGGGTATCATGTTATCTCAATGCAAATATGTTGAGCAGCTCCTTGAGCGTTTTCACATGACAGATTGTAAACCTGTTTCTACTCCTGTGCAACCAGGTCTAAAACTGTCACTTGAGCATGTTGGTGAGCCTTTTGATGTTGCCACCTATCAGCAAGCTGTGGGATGCCTTATCTCAGCAAGCTCGTTTGGACATAAAGTATGCTATTTCTCAGTTGAGTAGATTCATGCATTGTCCGAGCACTATGCATTGGCAAGCGTGTAAGCATGTCTTTTGCTATCTTGAAGGCACTGCAAACTTTGCCTTGTTTTATGGCAGTTCTTCTACACTATGATTGCTTGCATTTATAGACAATGATTGGGCAGGTTGCTATGACACGCGAGTGTCAACCAGTGGTAATTGTTTTCTTCTTGGTGACTCATGCATCTCATGGCTCAGTAAGAAGCAACCTACAGTGGCCACTTCTAGTTGTGAAGCTGAATACAGGGCAGCCTTTACAGCTACTGTGGAATGTGTTTGGCTACGACGCCTTCTAGCCGATCTTGGTGTTGGACAGCAGTCCCCTACCACCATTTACACTGACAATCAGAGTGCTTTCGCAGTTGCACGAAACCCAGTATTTCATGCCCGCACAAAGCATATTGAGGTTCACTATCATTATGTGAGGGAAAGGCTCCATGCAGGAGAGATTGGCTTGGCTTATGTGTCTACACATGCCAATATAGCAGATGGGTTTACAAAGCCTCTTTTGAGGGAAAAGTTTGAAGCTTTTCGCAATGCTTTGAGCTTACAGCCTCTTCCATGGTGGTCTGCTACACCCTATCCCCGTTCACACCATTCACTTGAGGAGGGTTTGTTGGTCATGACCACTCCCGGCTAGTTCAGGTGTGAACATAGCTTACTCATGGGCACTTTTTCCCTGGGACTGGACACAGGTTTTTTCCCCGTGTGAACACACTTATGTGTGTTGGGCACTTTGCCCTAGGCTTCTTTATGTACTCACATTGTACTTTCAATATCATAATTGAGTACATCTTTTCCAGCACTCTTGAGCTTCACAAGTTCTTCTCTCTCTTGCATTTTGTGTGTGTCTGTGTACACGCTTCTTACCCCAAACCCAACAAGGAGCTCTTGAGCAAAATCTGCAGATTCACAAAACTCTAATTCAGTAAAATCACATTAGGACTGGAGCTTGGGTGATTATATAGGCTCTTAGTACTCCCTTATACCTTCCCAACAAGCCTTAAACCTCTCCGTTCCGAAATCATTTGAATCCCCAACTTGCCAATTTTCATTGGAGGTCAAATTTGTGCCTAGTCAGAAACAACGAGCTATTTGGGACAAATGACATCATAGGATGGATGTACATCATTAGGGCTTCCCAACAACCCATAGTACACCCGAATCCGATGTCGTTTGGGGAGTCAAATCTGTTGGTCAAGTCCACTCCCGGCTAGTTCAGGTGTGAACCCAGCTTACTCACGAGCATTTTTTCCCTGTGACTGGACACAAGTTTTTTCCCCGTGTGAACACACTTATGTGTGTTGGGCACTTTGCCCTAGGCCTTTTAGTACTCACTTGTACTTTCATATCATTATTGAGTACATCCTTTCCAGCACTCTCACGTTTCTCTGTGCGTGAGGTTGTGTGTGTGTGTGTGTGCAGGCTAGCTTCCCTCCTACCCAACATTGGTATCAGAGCTTGGCTAGGGTTAGCATTAGGGTTTGCCCCCTGCTGCTCGTCAGAGCTTGAGCCTATTGCACACATCTGGAATTAGGGTTTTGTTGCATTAGGGTTAGGGTTAGGGTTTTGCCTTCAGCCACCCTGCCGCCGCCGCCTCTGCACGCTCCCGCTACGCTGTCCGTACACCATACTGCACGGCTCTTCCGTCGTCGCCGCCGCCGCCCTTGTGCACTAACGTCGCTGTCGACTCTACCGCTGTCGCCGTCGACCTGCGTCGCCTCTGCCGTCGCCCCTGTGTGTCATCGCACCCGGCCGTCCCAGATCTACTTCGCGCCGCCTGCACCGCCCGTCCACTGCGCCTCAGATCTGGGCGCCCAGCGCTAGCTGCGACAGTACTTGTCTGCGCCCGTACTTGCCTGAGCGCCGCCGCCTGCACCTACTGCCCTGAGCGCCTGTGCCGTCACCCACCGCCGTACGGCCGTATTGCACCGCCATACGTCCGTACCTGCGCCTCTACCGGACGGTTGTACCTACAACTGTGCCTACTCTGCACTGCCCAAATCAACCTCAAATTCTAGATTAGCAAGGTTTGACCTGAAATTGCACACATTGCCTGTTCAAATTTGGGGCTTTTTACAATTGAGCCTGCAATTGCAACATTGGCACACATTGGCATTGATTTCAGCAGATTTGGTGCATAATTGCACTAGAGATTTGGGGATTTTGCAGAAATTGGCACTATTTTGCAGAAATTGACTCGATTTTGCAGAAATTGGCACTATTTGCACGCAATTTTGGGTATTGCAGGCACATTTGGTTGGCATTGGAGCATTTCCCCCAAATTTTTGGGTATTACAGGCACATTTGGTTGGCGTTGGAGCATTTCCCCCAAATTTTTGGGTATTGTAGGCACATCTAGTTGGCATTGGGGCATTTCCCCCAATTTTTGGGCATTGCAACACTTGGTACAGGTGACAATCGCATTAGCAGATTTACACGTGCAGATCCGGTTCAGATGTGGCCTAACTGGTTGCCTGAAAATTAGGGCTTTTTTACATTGAGCCCATTTTTGGAGCATTCGACCAATTTACATTTGATCTGCCAGGATTTGAGCACTTGTAGCTCTTACAGGTATCAGCTGATTGTGTTTTTCATGGCACATGTATACATTTGTGGTTTGCTGCAGTATATGTATGCCATTGTGGACACTTTGACATATTTGCATCATCGTGCAGTACACTTGCAGTTTTGGGACATGCATATGTATTTCTCCTAGTGAAGGAGCTCCCTTTCAGTCCATTGGTTATCCTGCTATTTATCTCCCGCATTCTTACGGTTTTGCTGGACATTGCATACTTGTGGTGACTTGTGACACATTTGCTGTCCTATCATGGCCAACAGTAATAATGACCTCTTTGGAATGCTATCTCAAGAGGCCAAGCTCAATGGGGACAACTACCCTATGTGGGCTTATATGATGCATCATGTTTTGGTTGCCAAAAATGTATGGTTGTATGTGGATGGCACTGAGGAGCGTCCTCTTGCACCTGCTCCAACGGAAGGTGAAGTGATTCCCGCTCATCCTCCTGCAAGTCCACCTCCTCGTCTTCCTCCTACTCAGCAGCAACGTACTTGGGATGCTATGGATGCTCAGGCCCATGCATTGATTACTCTCTCGTGCCGCAGGCATATCACCCCGCACATTCGATCTTGCACCACTGCAAAGGGTGCTTGGGATACCTTGGCGGCATTGTATTCAGGTCACAATGAGACTCGTGTAGCTTACCTTTGGGGCAAGCTTAAGACTGACCGCATGCTTGAAGGTGACTCTATCGATCAGTACCTTACGCATGTGAAGGACCTACGAGAGCAACTCATTAACATTGTGGACACTTTGACATATTTGCATCATCGTGCAGTACACTTGCAGTTTTGGGACATGCATATGTATTTCTCCTAGTGAAGGAGCTCCCTTTCAGTCCATTGGTTATCCTACTATTTATCTCCCGCATTCTTACGGTTTTGCTGGACATTGCATACTTGTGGTGACTTGTGACACATTTGTTGTCCTATCATGGCCAACAGTAATAATGACCTCTTTGGAATGCTATCTCAAGAGGACAAGCTCAATGGGGACAACTACCCTATGTGGGCTTATATGATGCGTCATGTTTTGGTTGCCAAAAATGTATGGTTGTATGTGGATGGCACTGAGGAGCGTCCTCTTGCACCTGCTCCAGCGGAAGGTGAAGTGATTCCCGCTCATCCTCCTGCAAGTCCACCTCCTCGTCTTCCTCCTACTCAGCAGCAACGTACTTGGGATGCTATGGATGCTCAGGCCCATGCATTGATTACTCTCTCGTGCCGCAGGCATATCATCCCGCACATTCGATCTTGCACCGCTGCAAAGGGTGCTTGGGATACCTTGGCGGCATTGTATTCAGGTCACAATGAGACTCGTGTAGCTTACCTTTGGGGCAAGCTTAAGACTGACTGCATGCTTGAAGGTGACTCTATCGATCAGTACCTTACGCATGTGAAGGACCTACGAGAGCAACTCATTAACATTGATGAGGTTTTGACAGATAGCTATCTTGTTCAGACAGTTTTGCGCAACTTGCCTGACTCTTATCAGACATTTGGCACCACTTTGCGGTTGTTGGCTCGCAATGCACCTAATGCGGTCACTTTTGACAACCTTGTGACTCTCTTGCTTAGTGAAGAGCAATCTCATTTCAACAGGAACAACATGATGTCTGTTGAGTCAGCAATGGCTGCTCCTTTTCGTGGGAATAGATCTGGGCCTAAACCTAGCCCATTGAATCCTCCCAAGACAGAGGACAAGCCTGAAAAGAAAAAGCGTTGTAACTATTGTAGGAAAACAGGGCACACCATAGAGGAATGCAGGAAGCGTATTGAGAGTGAAAAAAAGAAAAAGCTGGCATCTTCTTCCACAGGTGCAGATCAGGCCAATTTGGCTACACGTGTCAGCCTTGACACTTACATCTTCATTGCCTGCAGAGATGTCTTCTGATGCCATTGCTTTTGATGACTATGCTCTATAGTCTGTACTCCATGGTATGCATTGTCTGGCAGATGCATTTCAGGGGGCCATGCATGAGACTTGGGGACAGTTGCTTGGCTCTCCCAGTCCGGTCCGCCGCTTTTTTATGAGGGTTGTGGTACAGATTTTGCTATTTCATTCGTAGAGGTATTGCCCAGCATGGTTTATTGCAGGATGTTCCTCACTCTGATTATACACCTCCCAGACAAAGGATTGACACCAGTTGGGAGATTGTTGCCAATATTACAGCATGGCAGATCTAGAGAGCTAGATGCACGGAGGCTATTGAGGGTGTCCAGATTTTTGGGTCTCAGTGCATTAGTACCATATGGGGTGATATCATCCATACTCTTATGGCTACAGTCTACTTGGGCTTGCATTCAAGGGCCCTCTCGTTCTGCGTGATATTTATGCGGGAGTGGAACCATGGCATCTTCTTTTCCTCTAGTGCCACAGGTCTTACATGGCATCATGATGCTCCTCAGTGATTGAATCACCTTACATATTGGAGTGATTCTATTCTTTTCCGGCTTATAGCTATGATTGTTGTATGTTTTTCTCATACTTCATAGAAGTCTCTTTCTGGGAAAAAAAAAACAATAACCAAATGAGCTCTATGCTCTTCTTCCGTCTTCGAGAAGACTAGGATGTAATCAAAGAAGAGACCTGTAAATTTCCTGTACCCACGGAATATACGATCCATCATTCTATTGAATGTAGCCAGGGCATTTGTAAGACCAAAAGACATAACAAGATACTCATAAACCCCAAAAGTTGCCCTGAAAGCAGTTTTATGTACATCCTTAGGTACCATACGCACTTGATGATATCCACTCTTGAGATCAATTCGGCTAAAGCATGCCGATCCATCCTGCTTGTCAAGGATGTCGTCTATGCGTGGAATCGGAAACCAATTCTTAATGGTAAGCTTATTCAAAGCTCTATAATCCACACATATATGAAAAGATCCATCCTTCTTTTAAACCGAGAGGACGGGTGAACAATATGGAGAAGAGCTTGGCTGAACCAGACCCTTCTCAAGAACCAGACCGAGAGGACGGGTGAACAATATGGAGAAGAGCTTGGCTGAACCAGACCCTTCTCAAGAAGCTCATTTACCTGCTTCATGATCTCCTCTTTTTTGGGATGCACTCACACGATAGGCTAGCCTATTAGGTGGTGAGCTACCCAGCACAAGATCAATGCGATCTTCTTCCGGTCGTACGGATGGAAACTCATTTGGTAACTCGTCAACAAATAATCATTGTCCTCTTGCAAGAATTTCAGCCTATCATTACTAAGAGTATTTACATGCACATTATTTTCTCCAACATGATCCCGTACAAAAAATCAAGTATGCAAAAACACTCTTTTTCATTACTTTCTTAATTTGTATATGAGATACAAGGGAAATGGTATCACCCTCTTCACCAACATCAATCACATGCTCTCGAACTTTATGCATGAACGTGATCCTGTTGGTCTTGTAAGCCTTGCATGGATCAACGTGTGTATGCCAAGGCTTTCCAAGCAATACATCACAGCCATTCAAAGGCGCTACAAGAAGTCCTCATGATCCACATAGCCTTAAATGTGTATGCGCAACTTGCCAATAATAGACATAACCTGCACTTCTCTATCAACAAAGGCAACCCCTGCTTCAATTTGAGGACCCATGTCCTTCACTTCAATACCCAAAGCAGCTACCATCTGTGTAGGTATGAAGCTCTCCGTTGCACAATCATCAAACATGAACAAAGTGGGCTGATCCTTAAGTTGTCCCCAAGCTTTACATACAACCTTGTCTTTGCTATCATGTGAAGTATTGCCCTGCACATCCGGAACCATATGCACATTGGGCTTTGATGCATTTGCATTATCACGCTTCTTCTTGTTTGGGCATGCATTTGCAATATGCTCAATGCTACCACAAGTGAAGCATTTCCCCTCGCTCATATACTGCTTCTTTTGCTCCGGAGTGAGACCATAGTCTCTTACTTGGAAGGGACGCTTCTTAGTAGACTTATTTTCAGCCTTTGGACCATTTTTATCTTGGTTTTGGTCCTTTTTAGGTGGCTGTCCATCATTTTGCAAGTTTTGGATAGTCCTCTCTTTGCCTTGAAATGAGGGTTTAGCGTTATTGGATTGACTCAACTTGAGTTCCAATTGCTCGGTAGCAGTGGCGGCTGCGATTAGTTAGTGTAAGATGTGACCAGGATACATTTGTAGTCCCGCTTTGTATATGGGTTGCAATCCCGATTGAAACCTTCTCTTTCTTTCTGCCTCGGTGACATGCATAAATGGAGACACGTCCAAAAGCACTTTCCAAAACTTTTGCACATATGCATTCACTGTTTCCCCCTCATTCTACTTTACCCAATCCCACTTAGTTGTTATTTCATTCAATGCATTGGGAGGCAAGAATTAGGCATAGAACCTCTTCTTGAACTCTTCCCATGATCTAACAGGATTTGGTGAGAGCTTCTCCATGAGCCACCAATGGGCAGCAGTGTCTTTCATGAACATGCTTACATGCCGGATCATGGATTTCTGAGTGAAATCCTCATCACTAAAAGCAATATCAAACTAGGCAATAAAAGCAAGTGCCTTAGATGCATCATATTCCCCATGTTATGCGTCAAACTTCACAAATTTGTCTCCGACTTTGAAGTCACGAGATCTCAGCATGTTTTCCCGCATGTTTGTCCATTGGGACAGCCCCTGTGATTGGCATCATTTCAGGAACAAAAAGTGATGCATTAGGTATAGATACATGTGCCCTATAAGCATGAGGCATGGCTGGCCCCTCAACACACATTGGCGCATTTTCACCCATAGCTTCTCCCTCACAAGCACACTCAAAGGCATGAGTAGCATGAGAGATACGCGGAATACCTGGACCAACAAAAAATTGCAGCCCATGTTGCATGTGTTGTGCATGCACATTTTTAGCTAGCAATGGCATTTGACATACATTTTGCCCACTTCCATAAACATTGTATCCTTCACAGGCTACATAAGGTACTCCTGCATGGCGTGAAGTCGCCGATGGTTCCTCTCCAATATCATGAGAATTCATCCTCTTAGATGTTCGGGCACCTGTGGGGATACCAAGTGTCACGTGCATTCCACACTTGGATGTCACGTAGACATATCTGAACAAGAAGGTGCAGGACTTTTAGTGGAAACTGGTCCCATGTGAGCCCAGTCCAGCACGAGTCAGCCATGGTTCCACTCTATGTGTCCAAGGTCAGGTGTGCATTGTCATGCACATGAATCAGTGCCAGACCGCACTGTGAGTCTCCCTCAAGAATGATGTCAAAAGATCTGTGTATCTGATCTACGACTGGGTGCCAGACATCTGTAGAGCAAGTAGGATTTGCATAAGAAGCCAGCCCATAAGGCTACCCCAGAACCATAGTCACATGAAAACGCATTTCTGGAGTGAGAAACCCCGAAACGCAAGAAACGTTTCAGAAACTCCTAATTTTTTTGGTTTCTCAAAAAAAAAAGTTTCTCAAAATGTTAAAAGTTCCTATTGTTTGGAACTTTAGCAATGCAAAATTATATAGAAAAAAAACCGAAACCTTGGCGTTTCTTAGCTGAAGGCCGAAACGTTTTGCCCCAAAACCCCGAAACGTTTTTGGTGACTATGCCCAAAACCGAGCCCAAGGCTCATGTAGTGGGCACGGGGAGGTTTAGAACCACCCCTAGGGGCCAGGAGGGCCCCATGCTGAGCCCACCAGCCCTAGTGTGGGCCGGGAAGGCTATCGGCCAGCCCTAGGGGCTCTGGCTAGGCAGCCGACAGGGCCCAAGGCCGTGTGTGTTGCCCCCCCACACTAGCTCCAATTGGCTGCCCAGCAGCCTGGACACCCAGCCAGGCCATGCACAGGCTGGACACTGGACAGCATTGGACAGGTGTGAACACGAGGGATTTTATGAGCATTTAAAGCTTATTAAATCAAGTCGTGGAGAGTTTGTTGCTCGCCGACTTCAGTAAGCTAGCTGACTAGCATCCTAAGAGAGTATAAAAGCCCAGCCAAGAAAACGATAGAAGCATCTCATAATTCACTATAGATATATATATATGTTTCTGCACATCTACTTCAGTTTTGTGCGTTATATTCGTTGAATTTTGAGCATTGAAGTTACCAATTCGACCTCGAAGCTTCCACTTGTTACATTGGTATCAGAGCCTTCTTCAAGTGTGAAGATTCAGCTAGAAAAACCAGAAAAAAAGAAAGAAAATTTTTCTCTCGCTTGTGTGATTGGTTTCTAGACTCCGGTGGACCACCCCCTTTCAGTGTGACTCCTGTCCCTCGAAGGACGGTTAGTTTTAGCCTCCGAAAGTCTCCCACACACATAGTGGATCGTTAGATTGTGCTTCAGAAAGAAAGTGCATTTTCTTGCTATAGCGAGCCACAATGACGAGAGAGAATGACAACCTTGGGACCAAAGTGCACCAAGCAGTCCTTCTAGAGCGGCAGGCATGAGTGTACAGGAGATGTTCCAGCAGATGATGTGAGCAATCGCAGAACAGGGTACCAAATGGGAAGAGAAGAAGGCACAAATCTTGGCCCTGGAAGAACGCACCCATTCTCCAGCATCTCTTTTTCCATCTCCTCCCTCTCCTTCCGTTTCCCAGATTCCAGATCCTCTACTACATGACCCTTTTGAATGGGTACGGCTACAGCCGAGTTTGGTGCTCGAGTTGCAGATGCGAGCAATGGAGATTCAACAAATGGAAGACCGTGCGGCAGTAGCCCGTGCTGCTGCACAAGACGACGCCAGGCGATGCATGGAACACGAACGATACCTTGCGGCCTTGGACGCAAGAATGACACCAACGGCTTCCTCGAGTCATTTTTTCGAGAAAATGAACTTTAGTAAGTATAATGGTAAACTCAACCCCATAATTCTTTATTCCTGGTTGCATCAGTTTGAAGCTTATTTTCCACAATTAGAAAAAGTGATACCAACATAATGATCTTCGCTAGTTGGTATTTGAAAGGTGGAGCCATTTCTTGGTGGACCTAGTGGACTCATGCCCACACTATATAAGGTATGGTGGCTTATGTTTGGGACGAGTTTTTCCTCGACCTTAAGCGACAGTTTCTCCCGCCCATTACCTTGAGTGACTTGAAGAGGAGTTTAGGGGAGCGCAAGAAAAACACGCAACCAGTCCTTCAATTTGCCAATAAGATTTCAAACTTATGTTTGCAGCTAGACTTATTTGACAAGGACAAGAACGGGCAATTCCTTTTTGGCTTGGACACGCAAATCCAATGGGAGGTGCATATGTTTAGGCCAGCCACCTTCGAAGACGCACTCTCGCTTCCGCAGAGTGCTAAAATGAAGCACAATGGCAGAAAGCCAAAGACTTCCCAACTTGCAACTCCCAAGGCAACTGCCTCAGGGGGGAAAGGGCCAGAACTAGACGGAGTCTTCCCCAGCACAGAGCACAAGAGCCTCTGGCTCCAAGAACTCAACCAATGCACCCAAGCTTACTCCACACCAAAAAGCTCGGGCAAGCAAGACCGGTGGTAAGTTGAGTGCTGAGGAGACATCTCAGTACAAGAAGGAGAGTAGGTGTTTCTTTTGTCATACAAAAGGACACACTACTAGGGAGTGCCCTAAGAAGAATACTACTCCATAGACAACCATCCCAGTCTCCACGGCTTCCGTGGTGAGCCCAGCTCCCACATAGACCCCAGCGACGGCCCCTAGTTCTTCGAATCCCAGTGCTTCGGTTGGTGCAATCGTTAGCCCGAGAGCTCGAAGATAAGCAAAAGGGCGCCCATGACCAGGAGTATGAGCGCAACGAATTGCTCAAGACCTTTGGCTACATAGGTGGCTAAAGAGTCGTCGTCTTGTTTGACAGTGGCAGCACGGAGGACGTGGTCACGGAACAGGCCGCTCGGCGAGCCCGTTTTGTTTTGACTTCGGTGGACAAGAAAGTAGAGGGATGTAGCACAGGCATGATGATGAGCATCAAGTTTGAAGCTCAGAGTGCTAAGTTAGTCATTCAGGGCATAGAGTTTGTGCGTGATTTTATGGTTTCCTCTCTTGTAGAAATTCAATGGTTTCACAAGTTCCAGTGAGATATCAAGTGGAACAGGCACACTTTCGAGATTAGTCGGAATCTGTCTAACGCCCTAGTGACCATTTAGTGTGAGCCAAGAACCCCAAACTTTTCTCTCATAAGCCATTTACAAGCTAAAAGAGAAATTAGGAAAGGTGCATAGTGTGCGATGATTTACACCTAGACTACCCAAACGGTGGCCAAGGCTTCACAGAAGCACCACATTCTCCATGACAAGTTCCAAAAGATTTTTCTTCAGGACAATCTCCCTCCCCAACTCCCCCTGTCTAGACCAAAGGACCACAGAATAGACCTCCTAGGCTCGGATCCCTCGAGCAAGTTTCCATACCGCCTTTCCAAGGCAATGGAATCGGAGTTGGACCGCCAACTCCAACAACTGTTGCAATCTGGCTTCATACGTTTCAATGTGTCGCCATTTGCAGCTCCGATCCTGTTTGTCAAGAAAAAGGATGAGTCTTCTCGATTGTGTGTCGATTATCATGCACTCAATAAGCTGACTATCAAGAGCAAGTTCCCGATGCCTCGAATAGATTACATTCTCGAGAGGCTGAATGGGACCAAGGTGTTCTCGAAACTAGACTCGAAGAGTGGGCACCATCAGGTGAGGATTGTTGAGGGGAGACATCCCCAAGACAGCCTTCCATACGGAACAAGCCCACTATGAATTTGTGGTTATGCCTTTTGGCTTGGCGAACACCCCAGCCACATTTAACCGCATGATGATGCGTGTGTTCAGGAACTTAATAGGAAAGTGTGTATTCATTTTTCTAGACAACATACTAGTATTTTCAGCTACCGTTGAGCACCATGACATTGATGTGAAGAAAGTCCTGAAGTTGCTAGAAAGCAACGTCTACGTCAATGAGAAGAAGTCGGAATTTTATTTGTTTGAGGTTTACTACCTTGGATACATTATCAATGCCGAGGGCATCCGACTTGATCCAACCAAGGTGGCCGAGATTGTCAATTGGGAAGTACCACAGACTGCTTATGACATCAGATCCTTTGTGGGTATATGCCAGGCATACTCCACCCACATAGACAAGTTTTTTGACCTCTCGGCAAATCTCATTGATCTACTAAAGGGTTAGAAGAGAGCGGATTCGAATGACTCCACAGGCGTTGGAGGCATTCAAGAACCTCAAGGTGGCTTTGTCAGAAGCACCTTGTCTAGCGCTTGCCTCGTGGGACGAGCCGTTCTAAGTGATCATCGATGCGAGTAACATCGCAATTGGAGGTGTATTACAACAAAATGGCTATCCAGTAGCTTATGTATCTCATAAGTTACTGCTTGCAGAAAAGAATTACTTGGTCTACGATCGGGAACTCCTAGCAGTCATTCAGGCCTTGAAACATTGAAAACATTTCCTTTATGGCCGAGAGAATGTGACGTTCGCACTGACCATCAAGCATTACGCTGGATTCATACAATGCCAAGTACACAGTGGAGTGACCGACAGCACCGTTCGAGCTGGATCTTCCAGCAATTTGGTGGTATGATCGAGTACCTTCCAGGAAAGGCCAACCCAGTGGCCGATGCTTTGAGTAGGAAGGGACACGTGACTTTGATTTAGACCACTAGACTCAACCTCGTTGGTGCGGGACTAGATGACATGAAGGCTTGAAGCACACGTATGCAGATTCCAAGGAATTCGGTACAAAGTGGGAACAGGCATTGGATGCCACAGGACCATGCCACTTTTTGATACGTGATGGTTGGCTTTTCTACAAAGGCCGACTTTGTGTCATGAAGTCGTTTAGGGAAGCTCTTCTCCATGATGCCCATGACGCCATCACTGGTAGTCATCGGGACATGAATTCGACTCTGGAGAAGTTGGAAAGGCAGTATTAGTAGCCAAGAATAAGACGAGATGTGTTTGCACATGTGCAACAGTGTGACATTTATCAAAAGTGAAAGCTCCTCGTGGAAAGAAGATAGCCTTTACCAATTCCCAAGGGACCTTTCCAAGATATCTCGATGGATTTTGTCACGAATCTGCCTCCCAGTCCGGATAAGCATAATACTCAGTGCTTGACTATTGTTGATAGATTTAGCAAATTTGTTATGCTTATCCCATGCAGGATCAATGTGACCACCGAAGATGTTGCCCATTTGTTCATTCGGCATTGGTACCCAATTGGCGGGATCCCTAGGACCATACTGTCAGACCGAGATGCCAAGTTCACCAGTCATTTTTGGAGAACATTGTTTGATAACTTTGATACTAAATTGAATTTTTCCAATGCATTTCACCCACAGACTGATCTACAACCAGTTGGCATTTGATATGCTGAAAAGTTATGTCCACGATAAGCAAGGTAAGTGGGATTCGTATTTGCCTTAGTTCAAGCTGCTTTGAATGATTCCTTTTCTTCAGCTACTATTGGCAGGACTCCATACAAAGCAACGTTTGAAAGACCATTCCAGTTGCTATTGACCAGAACCTCATCTTCAGTACCTAAAGCGAACAGAATGACGGAGTCTTACCAGGAGATCTTGGAGTCATTGAAGGACAAGTTGGCTAAAGCACAGGAGGCCTACACTTGACAGGCCAACAAAGACCGAAGGAATATGAAGTTCTCGGAAGGGGATTCGGATCATGATGGCTAGACAAAAATCTACAACCAGTTGGCCTTTGATGTGCTGAAGTGTTATGTCCACGATCGGCAAGGTAAGTGGGAATCGTATTTGCCTTTAGTTCAAGCTGTTTTGAATGATTTCTTTTCTTTAGCTATTGGCAGGACTCCATATGAAGCAGCGTTTGGAAGACCATTCCAATCGCTATTGACCAGAACCTCGTCTTCAGTACCTGAAGTGAACAGAATGACGGAGTCTTACAAAGAGGTCTTTGAGTCAGTGAAGGACAGGTTGGCCTACACTCGACAGGCCAACAAAGACCGAAGGGATATGAAGTTCTCGGAAGGGAATTGGGTTTATCTTCGGATCATGAAGCAAAGATTGGAATAGGTGGGTAAGCGATGCCCAACGGTATCATTCAGGAGCTTCGGACCTTTTCCCATCCAAAGAAAGATTAACAAGGTTTCAATGAAGTTGAAGCTACCTCCGAGCTGGACTATCCATGACTATGCATGATGTGTTGGCTAAGACCATAAGTAGATCCAATCCCTTCAAAAGTGAAAGAAGAAGCGGAACCAGATATAGTTGATAAAGTTGAAGTGATGATTCCAAAACAGATACTTTTGCACTGCTTCAAGCATGGCTCCGTTGACCGAAGACAAAGACGGTTCCTCACGAAGTTTCAAGACCGAGGGACCCACGACGCGGTATGGCTTGACAAAGAGTTCTTCAACCTCCGGCTTTATTGAAGAACTATTTGGAGACTATTTAGCTTCCATCAAGTTAAGATGAAGGGGATGTCACGTACATCCCACACTTGGATGCCACATAGACATATCTAAACAAGAAGGTGTAGTGGAAACTGGTCCCATGTGAGCCCAGTCTGACACGAGTCAGCTAGGGTTCCACTCTGCGTCCGAGGTCAGGTGTGCATTGTCCTGCACATGAAGCAATGCAAGTCCGTACTGTGAGTCCCCCTCAAGAATGATGTCAGATGATCTGTGTATCTGGTCTGCGACGACTGGGTGCCGGACATCTGTAGAGCATGTGGGATTTGCATAAGGAGCCAGCCCATAAGGCTACCCCAGAACCAAGCCCAAGGCTCATGAAGTGGGCATGGGGAGGTTTAGAACCACCCCAAGGGGCCAGGAGGGCCCCATGCTGAGCCCACCAGCCCTAGTGTGGGTTGGGCAGGCTGTCGGCCAGCCCTAGGGGCTCTGGCCAGGCAGCCGAAAGGGCCCAAGGCCCGGCCCAGCCAGTTGGCTGTGTGTGGGGCAGCCCCACACTAGTTGCAATCGGCTGCCCAACAGCCTGGACACCCAGCCAAGGCATGCGCAGGCTGGACAGCATTGGACAGGTGTGAACACCAGGGATTTTATGAGCATTTAATGCTTATTAAATCAAGTCGTGGAGAATTTGCTGCTGGCCAACTTCAGTAAGCTGGCCGACTAGAAGCATCCTGAGAGAGTATAAAAGCCCAGCCAAGAAAACGATAGAAGCATCTCATAATTCACAAGGGATTGCTGCTTCCAAGGGCCAGGACAGCCAAGGGGAAAAGCTTCAATCAAGGTGAAAAGTACAGGTCAAGATTTCAGTCTTTATTTTCTGATTTGCATCCTTCTAATAAAGCAAATACACCATTCGTGATGGGGGCCCTACAGAGGGTATTTGGGACCCAATATTGTGTCCTCGTCTCCCTCTCTCTCTCTCTCTCTCTCTCTCACTCTCTATTTTTTTGTACATCTACTTCAGTTTTGTGCGTTATATTCATTGTGAAAGATTGCTGAATTCTGAGCATTGAAGTTACCGATTCGACCCCGAAGCTTCCGCATGTTACACCAAGGCATGTGGGATGGTTGCCTTTTCTGCATAGGCATCCTCGGTACGAGCCAAGTATGCACGTGTTGCATCCCTTGGTTGCATATACAACTCTTGAGCAATCATTGCCATCGCATGATCCATATAAGATTCAGCTTTCTTGGCCTTCAAACAATCATGTATCAATGGATCCTCGCAACGGGTAGAGCTTCAATTCTTCTTGTTGTGCATAAAGAAGAGCCTGCATACGAGTAACTTCAGCCCTTAAGGCTACAAGAAGAAGAGAAGGGGTGGAGGTTATTGCTCATGAAAAGATGTGGTAAGGAGAGGTTTGTGCAAGACTTTTGGATCAAAGAATGGCTATTAGCAAAGTAGCAACTCGTGTAGCAAAAAGAGAAGGAAAAGTTTACTTTTTATCTTTTTCTTTTGAGTTAACTAGCTTGCATGACTTTTTTGGAGAAAAGTGAGCTTGCATGATTTACTTTTAAGTAAAGTAAGCTTGCATGGCACACTTTTAGGTGCATGAAGAGATAAAGCATTGCATGATGCGGCACTGTGGGCATACTTGCAGGCTCCTCGTTTTCAGACCACTTTCCAGTGCTTCTCCAGATTGAGGACCCTATGAGAGGAGAGCGGGGCTAGAGCGTCCGGATTCCAGATTGTCTCACAGAGGAGCCCGAGATTGCGATCAGAGTTGAGCAGGTCTGGCAGGAGCTGCAGTTCAAGAGAGGATCGGCAGCCAGCGATCTTGCCAGTGGCTTGCAGGAGATCAGTCGGATGCTCAGACAGGCTGCCTTGGACCGCCTGGAGGCCTTCAGAGAGCAGGAGAGGAGCCTACGGAGGAGTCTAGCGTCCCTCCGGAGACTCCAGGAGAGGGATCCTACGAGCCCTTGGATCTCAGAGCAGATGGAGTCAGCTCGCACTGAGATCAGATCCATCGAGGAGAGGAGGGTGGAGTTCCGATTCCATGCTCGGGCTTCTTTTTGGACACAGGCTGGAGACAGAGTGACTCGAGATTTCTTTGAGGCGACAGGGCCTCGCTTCAGACGAGAGGGTCTCAAGCGTCTTCGACAGGCTGATGGCCAGGTTGTGGTGGATCCCCCCAGGGTTCAGGCGATAGCCACAGATTTTTACAGGGATCTTCTCTCTGCTGAGCCAGCAGATGACAGGGTGAGAGAGGCTTGGGAGGCAGTCTGGAGCTTCACGAGACCGGTTGTGCCGGCCCATTTGCAACAATCCCTTCTCTCCCCCTTCTCGGATACGGAACTGGAGGAGGCTCTTCAGGCATTACCTCGGGGCAAATGCCCAGGAGAGGACGGTCTCTCAGTGGCTTCCTTCCAGAGGTACTGGGGCCTCTTACATAGGAGCTTCAAATTGGCATTCCAGGAGATTATGGAGTCGGGAGTCATGCCGGACAGCATGGCAGAGGGGTTGATTCACTTGATCCCCAAAGAGGGAGGAGACAGACTGGAGATTAGACAGTGGAGACCGATCACCTTGCTAGGCACGGCCTACAAGGTCCTAGCTAAGGCGATCAGCAGGCGGCTTCAGCCTCACCTTCCGGACATCATCCACTCCACGCAGACAGGCTTCATCCAGGATAGGAGCATTCTGGATAACATTTTCTCTTTCTGGGAGGCTACGGCTTTGGCTAGATTTCGGCAGGAGGATCTGGCAGTGCTCCTTCTCGACTTCGAGAAGGCATATGATCGGGTGGACTGGGCCTTCTTGGAAGGCACTATGGAGAGGATGGGCTTCCCCCCTCAGTGGATCCGTGGGGTCTCTGCACTCTACACATCGGCTCATAGCCAGGTGCTGATACAGGGCGTGCGCGGAGAGAGGTTCCAGCTCTCGCGCTCGGTGCGGCAGGGGTGCCCCTTGGCGCCCTTTCTTTTTCTTTTTGTGGCGGAGGCCATGAGCACTTTTTTGACGGCACAGGATACAGGTTTGCGGGGCCTCCAGCTTCCCATCCGCACCTCGGAGGAGCTCCTAGACTCGGAGTTTGCGGATGACACTGCTGTCTATCTTCAGGGAGGTGAGGAGAACCTCCGCCGCTTCGCCTCAGCCATGGACAGGTTTTGCAGAGCTTCAGGCGCTTTGATCAACTGGCACAAGTCGTGTGGGTTGTGGGTCAGTTCTATGCCCCCCCCCGACTTGGAGGCCAGTTGATGGTTTTCAGTGGCTGCCCCCCGGCACTACAGTGCATTATTTGGGATGCTATGTGGGCATTGACATATCTCCGGAGTAGCAGATAGCCCCCCTTCTTCTAAGCATTCGGAAGAAGCTTCTGTATTGAAGTACCGCTCGTTTATCTCTGGCTGGCCGAGTAGTTGTGGCCAACCAGGTTCTGCTTGCTACCATGTGGTACATCACTTCTTGTTGGGCCTTCTCTCGGGCGTGCATTGGCCAGGTGCAGAGGCTCATCAGGAACTTTCTTTGGTCCGGTGGCGACGGGCGGCCCGCCAAGGCCAAGGTGGCATGGGCTGTGATCACTTAGCCGAGGGAGAGAGGCGGCCTGGGCATTGTTGATCCTATTTGCCAAAGCCGAGCTTTGCTTGGCAAGTTGGTAGTTCGTGGCCTCCTGCCAGGCGCTGAGCCGTGGAAGGAGTTTCTTGTTTCCAGGATGCTCAGCCGCACTCCTTCTCTTAGCGGCCCCTGGACCCCAGCATCAGGTGGATCTTTACAGAGAAGCGATCCAGAGGAGTGGGCCTTGGCTTCGAGGAGCGTTTTGCAGCTAGCCTTCTGAGGGCCTGGGCGCATCTGAGGCCGTCACTCTTCCAGACTCCCCCGGGCACCGATGAGGAGCGCCTGAGGCAGCCATTGATCTGGAACCCCTTGATTCGACTTCCCAGTGGCCATATGGTTGAATCGCGGTCTCATGTGTCGTGGGGCCCGCGCCATTGACCGCCAGGCGACTCCACCGGCAGAGATCATACAGGCCCTCTGGGTGGACATCATTCACACCTTGAGAGGACACTGGGGGAAACTCCAGGGCGACTCGGATCGCATGAGAGGGCGCCGCAAGGCTTTCCTCCGCACTTGGCAGCCTGGCCCTTTCCTCACCGCGAGGGGCGAGGATGTCACTTGGCACTATAGGCCTCCAGTTTGGCTTTTCTCACCTCCCACATGTACTACTAGGTAGCCCCCCAAGAGAGCGGCCAGCCACGGGGGTGGAGCTCAGGTGTTCACTGTGTTTTTTATCCCTCCTTGCGAGGTGAGCTTTGTAGCCTTATGGCGTTTTCTCATTAACTAATAGAAGGATCGTTTTTCCAGGAGAAAAAAAAAAAGCATTGCATGATGCATGCATGTAGCTGAAAAAGCTTGCATGTCGCATGCATGAGGGTTTCTGGCCATGCATGTCGTATGCATGAGGATTTCTAGCCATGGAATTCAAAATTGAAAGTCTCTATTCAAGTTAGAAGAAGAAGAAGAAGAAGAAGAAGACAAATTCTAAAGATTGAAGCTGTGGAAGAATCATCTTGTCTCCGGTTGCTACAGTTCTACGCAGGAGAACCCTTGGGAAGTGCTCGGTATTTTCCTAAGGTTGATTTTCAACCACTAGATGGTTGATCTCATTGAGGTTAAGCTACATTTGCAGAAATTGGGATTGCTGGGCAATCTTAGTGAAGGGTGTTGGGCACCATATTACTAGCTTGTAGCTGGGCTACTTGTGGCCAAATATAGTTTTTGTAAGTTGTTTTCATGTTCAATCATTTTGGAAGGAACAGTGGTGTATGACTGGGCCAATCCACCCGTTTTATATACTTGTAAAATTCTTACTCCCTTAACGGTGGTGTATGACTGGGCCAATCCACCCGTTTTATGTACTTGTAAAATTCTTACTCCCTTAAGGCAATACATATCCTCTAAGGGGGGGGGGGGAGGGGGGAAGGGACCAGCCCATCTTCTGGTCCCTAGTGCAGTATCATTTCTTTTCAGTACTTCCACATTGTATAATCAATTGTTATGGCTATGTATGTGGGATATGGCATTGATCAAAGGATGATAAATCTTGTGATTTCAGTACTTAATTCTAACCACGCCCCCATTTGTGACACCCTCCACCACACAAAGACAGATTCGTGAGGTTCTCCGCTGACATGACACGCTCCCATCACACAGAGGCCTGACATTCACTACACCATCAGATCGGTTTTGGCCAACGTGGGTGTCGTCATTAGCTGATCACAGCATATCTCACTCTACACAAGGTCATCTGTTGATCACATGTACTGTCAAATGTTTTCATTTTACTTTTTCTTTCAGTTTTCCATGGCTCAATATATCCATGGTACCATTGTATTACTTTTGGTCTCACAGGCCCTTGGGATCTTCCGTAGACGTTAATATAACTTTCTTTCTTTCTTTCTTTCTTTCTCTCTACTCTCTAAACTGGATGGTAAAGATTCTCACCACACAAAGGTATAAAGAAGGCCCTGTTGTGCGTTATCACGATCAAGCTCAGTGCATGTAACATCGGGAGGATCCATCCTTCTTTTTAACAAAAAATGGAGACACACTATGTGACATAGCGGAAGCCTTCATGTCTTAATCACAACCCTTAAGCACCCTGCTCGCCGGTGTTTGGCTGCCTAAAATCTGGCCACCTTGTGTCTCTGCCCATAAGGCTTGGCCGTCTTGTTGTTGAAAGCCCCCCAGGCCTGGCCAATTGTGGCCCACGCCTCCGAGAGGCTCGCCAACTAGGCCTATGCCCTGTAAGGGTTGGCCGACAAAGCTGTGGGACTTGTGTGGGCCATGCCATGGCCCATGGGTTGCCCCAACTGTGACCAAAGAGAGAGGCAACATGGATAATACTGCTGGAGTTGAGAATGGAACTCTGGCAGAAGGCCTTGCATGAGCTCCACTATAGCAGTGGCATTTCTAGCTTCCCTATGGCTAGTGACTTCAGGAGGTGCTAGGGAAGGGTGGGGTTTTGGTTCAAATCCCTTTACTAGGTTCCAGGAATCTTAGGAAGTAAAAACTTGTTCCATAAGATTAGCCCATGTTGTATAATGAGACCCTTTTAAAACGAGTCTTTTCTGTGAAAGCATTTCTGGACATAGAAACATGAAAGGAAGATGGTGGGGGAGTCCAGAATGGCTGGTGCTCATATCCAAAGTGTAAGGTTTGAGGAGAAACCAGAAAATCGAATACCTGGTTGAGGCACAAATCCTGGAGAGGGCACATAATTAGGAAAAACACCAGTGCCAGAGATGGGTTGGTAAACCCCCTGATACCCCAGAATGCTGGGTGGCACCGCAGTGCCAGAGGACATAGTGTTGAAAGATACCTGGGATGGATAGAGCCCATACGCAAAACCCAAAGGAGGTGCAGGCGGTGATGACTACACGCCAACACTAGTAGGGAGAGATATGGGTTGGGTGGGAGGATTTTGTGCTTGAAATTGAGCAGTATTCCATAACCCATTAGGAGTAGGGACAGAAAGTGAACCAGAGGAGAAAACAATGTTACCTCCTTGAACACCAGAAGTCGAAGAGTGAATTATACTCCTGGACCCTCCTCTGTTTGGGTTCACAAAATGCCAGGGATCAAGGGTAGTTGATGGTACCGTTTGTTGAACCTGTGCTACGAGTTAGGAACATACATACTAAAAGGCACATACGAACCTGACGCGGTCACCGGCAAGGATGATGATGGATCTCCGAACGACCGAGGAGGTACGTGTCCTTCCTGAGAAAGAGTCCCATACCGAAGTCCATTTGTCGGCTAGAATGAGAAGCAGGGCTCTCTAGTTGAGGCTGAATACCTAGGTCCAATACTGGCACACTGGCTGTGGGCATGTATCCTCCTCTGGAAGTAACAGCTGATGAGCTCGGAGAAGAAAAACCATATGCCAAGGGTGTAGAGGGTGAGTAGGTAAAAATAGGCTGGTCGTCTCCCAATGAAAGACCTCGAACAGGGCTCTCAAGTGAATGAGGAGTCCCATCCTCCATGTGATCTATATCTGAATAAGGAGAGTCAATATCTAGTATGAAAGGCTGATCCTCTGGAATCGAGGGTAGACAATCCATGCTGTGTACTCTCAAGGTCTTCAATCCTTTTGCTCACGATAGCTCTGATACCATGTGAGGGCAAAAAAAGACCAAAGGACCAAATATATGAAAGATCAGAGCAAATCACACAGCATGCAATGGTGATATGTATATAAATGATGAAGTCCAGTACAGGAGCTCTATGTGAGACTCCGAACGAGCAGAGAAGGCTGTTGTCCCAAAAACGCAGATAACAATCCCGAAGTAAGCCTAATGTAAGTGCCGATATATGCCTGATGTAGGGCTGAGATGTAAGCGCTGATGTAAGTACAGATGTAAGCGCTTATGTCATGATGGCTGCTGATGTAAAAACGCAGAAGTATGCTGAGGTGAAAATGCAGATATATGCGGCTTGTACCAGCAGCAGCAACTCGTGAGAAAAACGCTGATGATCACTGCTGATGTAGGCGTCCAATTCAGCAGCAGGGAAAGGTTCCACCTGTTGTAGGCGGCCTGTTCCAACAGCAGCAGCCGGATCAGAAGAACGCAGAAGTGCAGTCCTGAAGCAGGCAACCAATCCAGCAGCAGAGAGGAGTAAAACGCTGCGGTGCAGTCCTGAAGTAGACGCCCAGCAGGGAAGTACTCGTGGTGGTGGTGGAGATCATTAGGAGGCGCCTCATATTTATATGAAAGGCAGGGTGCTGGTCGGCCAGCATAGGCAGTCGGCCAGCAGATAAAAAATAAAGTGTAAATGAGTAAATGGCCCTTTTTGGGCTGGGTTAAATACCCTTTTGGGTATATTTTCACACACCGATTGGCATTGTTCTATGTGCGGGACTTGCACACCTGACTAGGATATGTATAGGACTTGTACACTAACCCTCGACACTTAGATTGGAACCCTAGCTAACTCGTCCT
Source organism: Cibotium barometz (assembly GCF_041138505.1). NCBI lineage: Eukaryota > Viridiplantae > Streptophyta > Polypodiopsida > Cyatheales > Cibotiaceae > Cibotium > Cibotium barometz. The sequence goes on along the minus strand of NC_141059.1, from coordinate 38,248,285 downwards.
AGACTAGGGGTCACAAGGGACCAATTACCACTCCAGGTCTCGCACCTGTTGTACAAATATATCCACGTGGCATCCAAGTGCAGGCTGCACGTGACCATAAGAGAAGGGAGAGTGAGAGCTTCAACGTGTGTACTCATGAGAGAGAGACTTGGAGATATCGTTGTTCATGAGAGTAATATGGTTGTGTGTGTTCTTTTCATGTGCATGCACATGGACATGCTCATACCACAACTAATCCCTGAAGGGTAGCAGATAAACAGAGGAATCAGGGCACTGGAGGACACCAGAAAGGCATCCTCTGGATGCAAGAATAGGTCGGCACGTTGCTCAGCGGTCAACAGGCGTCATTGACAATAGGCATAATATTTGTTGTATTTTTGTTGCTAGGCGACTGCTGTGTGTTGCTTAAGAACTTGAAGCATAACAAGAGATTCGGGGTCTATGCTTCTCCTAAATTTAAATGCAATTTGAAGGTTTGTGTCTTGCTTGGGAGATGACGATGATGGCAAGCACTCCTTTGATCTTGGAGATTAAGGTGTTTTTTAAAGCATGCATAGACTATGTGGAGCACATCATAAACTAAGTCAAGCTTGGAGTATGATCTCAATAGCAGCAAGGTGGCAAGGACGCAGCAAGCCAAGGAGAAGGAGAAAACATCACTGCCGTCCATATTTGGAGATCAAAACACTGGAAAAATTGGCACATATATATGTATAGCATGGCTCACTAGACAGCAAGAGAGCCTTAGCGCGGTGGTTTAAAGTTGTTCTCTCAACAGCGTGGGGGCGCAGGATTGAGTCTCGGGCATGCTGTGCTTTTATGTGATGCTTTAAGCCTGACTACCTTGGGTAAGACTTGTGGCCTTTGCGACCTTGCCTAGTGTGGCTAGGCAATGTGGTCCTTTGTAGTCGGGCTAGTTCTTGTTGTGGCTAAGCTCGCGTAACGCGCAAGTGGTTCACATGGTGTTATTCCATGGCCACACCGAGCCCGAGAAAGCAAACATCCGCATGGCTGCTTTGTTTTAAATCTATATTATTAAAACATTGTTTTTCCCAAAAAGCAAAAAAGTTAAAGGCTTTATCAGCTTTTTAGAATCCAAGAAATCCTCCCATGAGGGGATTATTTTTTCAAGGAACCAAAGACCTCTTAAGTCCTCAACAATGACTTTTTGCTTGAAAAGCGTCCCTGCACACTTGGCACTTGTGTGTGGAACCTTTCAGATAACGCTTTTGGTGGACTATTGAAGGATGGGACACTATTGGTTGTGGTATACGTGCAAACTAGTTGAGGCAATACCCTCTTGACGCTTGCATGAACACGAATTGACACATTTACACGGATCCTCATACGCATCACTATTGTGATGAGCGCAGAGACCTCTCTTTGATGCGGATTGCCGACTAATTTTCGGTGATTTCTCTATCTTTTTCCAGTATGGATGGCGATGTGTTTTAATGGTTCTTTGTCCGTGGATGTGTTTCCTGCAAAGTATATGCGTATGAGTGTCAAAGACAGATGGAGTGTTTAAAAACACATCCAAAACTTTGAATTTTGACTTGAGAACGATGCTCGTTATTGGTGCTTTTCGTTGCCCCAAGCCATTCATCAAGATTGGGACGCTATGGTACAGGCTTTTCGCACAAGGTTTGGGCTGGTTTAGAACCTTACAACCCGCAGTGGCATCTCCAACGAAGGGAGGTAAGTGGCACATATGTGTTGATTTTCGACCTCTTAATATTTGCATCAAAAGGAATCATCATCCTCTTCCTTTCCAAGATAAGATTCTTGATCATGAGTGTGTGATGGGTATTCGGGCTACTTCCGAATTCGTTGTCACATGCGGAAGCTCTAGGAGTCTTCTTTCAGCCCTAAGCACTGCATAAGAACAATCAGCAAAGACAAAGAAGAGAGAGAGAGAGAAAGATGGTCGTATATTCAGTATATTCAATAGACATTAAAAAAGTTACAATATCTTTGGCCTTAGGCCTTCCCAAAAAGGGTAAAGAAACCCTACTCTAGACCTATCTTCTATAACTTGTCTGGCCTTGGCATGAGCCTTAATCTAGCTGTTTATTTGGTATCTATCAGGGTTCGCCTTGATTTGTGAGCCATGTATATGTGTGCACATCACATCCCCTCCTGCTAAACTTGATGACCGGACAAAGTGGAACCGATGCAAAGATCTCTACATCAGACTTGGAGTGGATTTAGAGACCTAAGGCAAGGTTTTCAGTGAAACGGTTGCTAGGAAGGGAGGGATGATAGGTATGGGAGACCATATGTGGAGACAAGGGACGATGATAGTCATCTAGGGTCAGCCTAGTCCCTAAACACAAACATGAATCCTTCTTCTTGAAACTGATCCAGGCACCCTTGGCTCCACCACTTGGATGAACTTCGTCCCTTGGAGTGCTCCATAAAAGCTTCTCAACAGGTAACCCCAACTAGCTACCAACTCTCATGAAACTCTTCCCTTACACACCAACCAGCTTATAGGGGTCTTGACACATGCTGCATTTTTCTCCTTAGACCTGTGGGACACAAACAACACTTAGCATAGCTTGATACAATGTTGCCTGGTCACCACACCACCAAAAGAACAAGACACGGGTGATGGTTTCATCCTTGCAAAATCTAGTAAGGGTGGGTGAGACATGGGTAGCAACAATATCTCGTAATCAACTTGAAGCTCTGATACCAATATCACATGTAGAAGCTCTCAGAGTCTTCTTTCAGCCCTAAGCACTGCAAAGGAGCACTTGATGCAAGAACAATCAGCATAGACAAAGAATAGAGAGAGAGAGAGAAAGATATGGCTGTATATTCAGTATATTCATAGTACATTAAAAAGGTTATAATATCTTTGGCCTTAGGCCTTCCCAATAGGGGTAAACCCTAGACCTATCTATTGTACCTTGTCTAGCCTTGGCAGCGTTAATCAAGAACACGCTTCCGCAACCCATGTTACATTGGTATCAGAGCTTAGGCCAATCTTGCATGAGCTTAGATAGAATCTATGCATGCTGAAATTTAGGATTTCTAAAATTAGGGTTTGCATGCCAAAATTAGGGTTCTCATATTTTGCATGCGTTCAGTCCTAGCAACAGTGTCTTAAGTCCTAGATTGAATGTGGAAAGTGGAAAAACCAAATTAGGGTTTTCGTTTTTAGGGTTTCTGTCCATTTTTGCATATAGCATAGGTTGCATGTTCGGTAGAATCTGCACAAGACTTAACTTAGCCTAGGTCTAACCTAGGTAGGAAAAGACTTCTTTTTGCCACTCCCTCCACCAAAACCTCACCTCGATGGAGAGCAATGATGCTTGGAAAAAAGAGTTACGGCGTGAGTATGAGACTATGCAGAGTCGTTGGAGACAGGAAGATGAAGAACTATACAAAAGGGAACAAGAACGCCAAGCCCAGTACAAAAAAATCATGGCCGAGTATAGGCCACAACTCATAGAAGAGGACCGTCGGCAACGCGAGAAAGAAGCACATCAAGTAAAGCTTCAAGAAGAGACGCGTCAAGCCCAACTTATGAACAAGGTTGGGTACACCTCAAGGAAACATGGACACAGTTCACGGCAACATCAACAAAGGCCAAGGAGAAATCACCTTAGGTTGTGATGCAACCCAAGACTAAGAGCGTTGACACAACAAAAAGAGAGCTTCTAAGACAAGAGTTCTCGGGAGACGTGATCACAGAAAGAGGTGTTTCCAAGGAGGTGCCATTACCCAGGATGCTTGTGCCAGAGCCGAAACCAGAAACAGAGCCAAAGCTAGAGCCAAAGCCAAACCAAAACCAGAACCAGAACCGCAAATCAAGCGGGTGGATCTCTCCAAATCCTATTTAGAGGAGGATGAGATCATCCCAATAGTTTCAGAGGAGCTTCTAGAAAATCTCTCCAAATCTTGTGAGAAGGAGGAAGAGACTACATGTGATTCAGAAAATCTAGAGACCGAGCCAGAGAACTTGAAGACCAAGTTAGAGAGCTTGGGGATTGAGCCAATGGATATGAAGTGCAATCTTCGATTGGCCAGAAACGGAATCAGAGCAAAGGTGTATGGATTACCCGAATGCTCCAAGCTAAGCACAAGGGGATGTCATGTGCATCCGTTAATCCCGATGCTCATAGACATGTATATTCTCATTAGCAAATATATGGGCAGATTTAGAGCGGATTTAGCAGCCCTACAGGCTCTCGGAAGTGCCCAAGACATAGCCCAATGGTTGGGACACCTTTTGGGCATAGTTTGGACACAAAATATGACTTTTGGGGACAATGTTGTGTGGGAAAAAATAGGCAAAACCGACTTGATTACGAATTCATACCTTTTCCCTATAAATAGGATCATTAGGCATTCATTAAGATGATCATTCAAAGATCAAGAGGATCCATTTGTCAGAGTCTGCAAGGCAGTAAGGACACAGTGGTGGATCAGCAAGACCTTCTCTTGCCCGATTGCAAGTAGAGAGCCACAGGGATCTTTGGTATGCATCGTGAAGCTCTGAATCAATAAGATCATTTGCATGAAGCTGTGAATCAGCAAGATCATTGTATATATAGCATGTTTTGGCAATATACAATAGATTAGGTCTATCTCTCCTTCTCTTTTGTGTCTTTGCTAAACATAGAATTAACGTTAATCTTCTTTGCTTAGCGTTAATCAAGAACACGCTTCCGCAACACATGTTCTAATCATGAGCAAGTGCGATAAGATTGAGGAAGGACAATGAGTCCATGTGCAGACATGTAACAAAGTTTTGGAAAATCTACTTAGAGGTCTCGCTATTCTTGCTTGTGGGTGAGCCCAAGAAGAAAAGGAAGTTCAAGTCTAGACTTCAACCAGTCTACAAGTCCGGTCTTGATACTCACCACAATGCTACCTTGCAGGACAATATAGCAAATCCTCTTGCCACCGAGCAATTAGAGCATAAATTGCAACGTTCTTGTAAAGGAGACTATGCATTCAAGGGCAAAGAGAGGGCTGGTCATAACCAGCAAAAGAGTTTTGCGAACGATGTAAAGAGTGGTGAGAAGGCTGAAAATATGCAGCCCAAGGATGCCTCTTAGAAAAAGCACAACTTTAGCCTCACTCCTAAGCAAAGGGAGAAACATGCCAAGGAGGGTAAATCATGGGGTAGCAAAGATCACATGTTTAGGGAATGCCCACAACAAAAGAAGAAGGAAAATGAGAAGCAACCAAAGGTAAATGTGCATGCCATTCCCGACCTACGAGGGAATACAAAGCATGACAACAAAGAGAGAAAAGTATGTAAAGCATGGGGACAACTCAAAGATCAGCCCACTCTCTTTATGTTTGATGATTGTGCCACACATAATTTCATTTCTGCGGAAACAGCAGCCACTTTGGGTATTGAAATAGGGGACATGGGACCCCAAATAGACGCGGAGGCCGCATTTGTGGGTAAAGAAGTGCAAGTAGCCCCGATCATTGGAAAGTTGTACATACATATCCAAAGTTACCTTGATCATGAGAACTTTTTGGTTGCACCCCTCAATGGATGCGATGTATTGCTTAGGAAACCATGGCTTCACCGCATAGTGTGGTATAAAACCAACAGGATTACTTTTATGCATAAAAGCCACATGCATGCTATAGATGCTGGCCATGAGGGAGACTCCATCCCAGTTGTATCTCATATCCATATTAATAAAGCAATGAAGAAGAGTGTTTCCGTGTACTTGGTCTTTGTTCGTGATAAGGTTGAACGTAATGATGTATGTGTAGATACTCTCACAAGTGGAAGGCTGAAATTTTTAAATGCATACAAGGATTGCTTTGCAGATGCATTACCAAGAGAGCTACCTCCTGAGAGACCCGAGGATCATCGCATTGATTTGGTGCCGGGTAGCTCCCCACCAAATAGACCTCCATATAGGGTAAGCGGAACACAGCAAGAGGAGATTATGAAACAGGTGACAGAGCTTTTGGACCAGGGTTTGGTTCAACCAAACTCTTTGCCATATTGCTCACCAGTCTTGCTAGTCCAAAAGAAGAATGGTTCCTTGTTGGGACACGCACCCAATATTCATACCCATATTCTAAGGTCATTTTGGGGCACATAAAATCTTGGCTTTACTCTTGTGAAAGGGCCCATTTCTACCTAGAAGAAGGCGTCTATTTCCCATGCAATTAGGAGACCACCAATGTTGACTTTGATGAGAGATTCCAAGAGAGCATCTAGAGAGAATGCAGGTGATGATTGAGGAGGGCCATCCATGACACATTTCATGCCTTGTATTCAGCCTATTCAAAAGGCACATTATCATGAATGATACACACCTGATTACTCCTCCATTGATGTTGTAATTATGCTAATCCTAATGCTCATTATGTGTGTTTAACATAGTGCTCTTGATTTTCTCATACTCTCTTTTCATTATGTTCAACCATGAGCTTTCTTGTTGTGTATGAGCCTCCATGATTTATCAACATTTGGTATCAGAGCCTTGTCACTTTCCTAAGATTCATCATTAGCTGATTAATCCCTATTTTATTCATGATTAAGTCCTAATCAAGTTTTAGCTCTCTTTTCCCATTCTCTCAAACCCATCTACAATGGAGCAGTGATTCCTCACTCCACAAGGCACCATTGACCAAGCTATCAAGTGGAGAATCTTCCTGACTCAAGAGGAGCACACGGGGCTTGGAGGAATTGAAGAAAGTCGTCAAGAATCACCACCAGAAGTCAATTCAAGAAGGCAGTTTCTATCCCAAGAGAACGCATTTTCAGGTCAGTTATCATTTAGGGCAGATTCAGTTCATTCATTGTACTTGTCACAATTGCAGCAATAAAGCAAATACACCTGCAAAGGTGGGGGCCCTAAGTGCGTAAATCACTTCTCTCCCGTTCTCTCAATCTTTTCCAGCTCGGTAATTAACGCACGCCTCAATCATCATTAAAACACTTCTGCTACCACTATGTAACAGTGTGTGTGTGTGTGTGTGTGTGTGTGAATCTGTGTATAAGTAAATGCGTACTTCCATATATGTGTAACATACGTTGATGTGTCGGGGATCCCTACCTCTATAGCCCGTCCGAACCACACCACCGTGCACCACAACCCAACACAAACACCAAATGAAGGCACTAGTACACCCCGCTGATGTCCCTTTGATAAACTCTTCAAACAGTACAGTTGACTCCTCCAGACATCCTCCCAGGTTAGTTCTGACCCCCCACAGCTTGGATCTTTACTTACAAACCTTCAGCTGCCCTTATCTGACCACCAGCTACAATCACTTCCAGCTGACACCAACTTGTCAGATTCTGACTGTATACTCGATCAAGTTCTGGATGTTGACCCCAGTCCGAATTGAGTCCCCCAAGCTATTCTATAATCCTCCAGCATCAACTAACCTTAGATCCACAACCCCAGGGCCTCCCTGAACACTCTGCTGACCCTCAGCTAATACACAGCTAACACTTGTCTGACTGAATTTGGCTGAAACAGACCCGGCTGACAGAAATAGACTCAGCTGACTTCTGTGTCAGAATTCCTCTCCTCAGTGTCCGCTGACACTTCTAGATCATCCAAACACTCAAATCTCACAAGGATCCAGCACTATAAACACTCAACTGACACCAGCTGACACATAGGTGACACCGAATCACCTTTCAAACCACAAACTTGTCTGACTGCTGACTGCTAACAATCCTCCAACTGTTAGACCGACTCAAAAATCTCCTCTCTCCAACCGAGATAAAGCAACACTAGCCCTTTATACCTTCAACTGATCATTTCTGATGCTCAGCTGACCCGCAACTGACTACTGTATCCTCTCATCTGATACTGACTGAGTCAGCACTGACTCAGAACCAGCACCCCAGACAGCAAACCGACATACCCCAGTGGTCCATCTCCATCAACTAAATCAAAAACAACACACATACCACAACTAAAAACATCAAATACAAACTCTTTGCATCCATTCACAACCGAGACAAGCCAAACTCTCAGATTTCATCAACTAGATAAAAACAAATCATCGTCTCAACATCCTGAGACTTGGAGATTGAACAGATAAGAGAGGACCCCATGGAACCAAGGGACCTCCACAATTATACCCCAGCAACCCTTCAAAACTGTCTTCATCTTCACAGGTACAAACTTCAAAGAAGGCTGCAGCCACCTGCATATCTCCACCACGAACACAGAAAGGGAAAGTTGAGCTAAGCACTGGAACTAGTCCAAGTTCCAACAGAGTTGCATCTTCAGAGATCCTAGGGCACCAACCATCCTACAAGACTCTGTGTCACCCTTGCACCCTCTGCTCTGGACAGAACCAAGCTCTCTCACACCATTTCCCGCATCTCCATCCCAAACAAAACACCGTCATCACAACAACCTTCAATCTTAGCAAGGTATACACAAGCAAGCTTCCCTGAGCCGCTACACCAAACCCCAGCGTCTCTTGGCTTCTTCACGACTCTCCTCTCTGGTGGGATCTCTAGCCACACCTCCACTTGGAATCCCCGAAATCCTCCCCCAATTCCCCTTCTTGAGCTCGTCGCCGCCTCAATTCCTTCCAAAAAGTATCACCGCCTGGGTCCTTAGCTCGCCTATACACTTTCTTTTTTGGTTTCACACACCTGCGCTTATACTCTCGGCCATGCAACAGTTATCTATTTTCTAAGGTTTCAACCATATATCTACGGGCTTATTTCAGTTCCGGGGTTTCGATGTGAGGAAGCATGCTAGGTTGATGCTGATTTAATGAGGTTGATGCTAATTAAACGTTGATTAAGCTGCTTATTAACACTAATCACATGACTTCATTACTTAACTGCAAATATACAGAAGACAAGGCTGAATTGATCTGATCTACTACATATTGCATGAACGAATATACAGAATGGAAAAATGCACAGCTATAGGAGATCCAGCTGCATCCTACTGTCGTTACTGCTACCAATGCATGAACAAAAGGTTACTTGCCGTTCTGGCTATTCCCGGGTTGAAATTGGCTGCTTGCCCCTGCCTTCCTTCTAACCCACAACTTACCTCTGCTGCTTTAGGGACTGGCACTAGCAGATACTGGCATATCAATGACCTCATCTGTTTTTTTAACTACATACGACTGATCATTTTCTAATCAGTCATCACTTTTCACACCTAAAAATATTAACATGAATATCATTAATTGTGTTCATACTATGCGCAATAGATGTCCCATCTAGGGCACTTCTTGGCGCCTATTGGGCTGTCAAAATCTGATCCATTTTTCCCCTATATCTGCCTTTGAGTCTACTAATGCTAAGAATCATGTCCATGTGGCACTCAAGTAAGTGATGTATCTAACAAAATGTGTGTATGCATATATGTACGTACATACATACGTACGTATGCATGTGTGTGTGAGAGAGAGAAAAGAGAACTTACATCTTCATGGTAGATTTGACCCTGTGAATCAAAAATATATTCCTTCATTGTGCCTTCCAAACCCAAACAATCAAGTTGTTGTATTGTGTCGCGTATCCCGAGTTGGAATCGTAAAATCTGGGCCTTTGCTCTCTGCAGCTCCCTCTCAGGTCTTATCTTTTCCCGGCTGCCACAACAACAAAAACAGAGGATTAGCAAGGAGGCCCTTGCAAATTCTCAAGTACATATGTGAATGCCTGGTTCTGCAGCACAGACCTTTGGCCCTTCCATCCTTCTGCTGAGTATGCATCAATGAGATTCTGTTCAACATTCATCCGGTTGAGGAGATACTTCACCCGTTTTTTGATTCTAGACATGTCATCCTGATGAGGCTCGTCTGCTCTGCTCTTCCGCTTGCGCTGCCGTTTTTTGGTCTCTCTTGCTGGCTCTACCCTCTTGGGCTGCAACTTATTGGAGAGCTTCAGCCGTGTCCGGGATCGCAGCAACCTCGCCACATGATTCGCTGAGCTTCCTTTGTAGGCCTTCGAAGAGACTACCCATTTGTCCTTACCGTGCCTTCCAGAATCGGGCTTAGGGCTCTTCTTTGAAAACTTTGAGATCTCTTGCAAAGGTCCGGGTTGAGAGGTCCTTGTCACCACCTTTTTGGACAATTTCCTAGGTGTCTGTGGACCGCATGTTGAAGGGAAGCTTTCAGCTGACTGCAGATTTGATTTTGTAGTGGCTGTGTCCTCCTTTCTTGAGCGATGTCTTGTAAGAATAGAGGCGATTATTTGAGCCTGAGAATGATCCATAACCTTCCGCCCCTTGGCATTCTCGACCCTCGCAGGTACACCTTTGGAAGTCCGATTTGATGTTGACCTCTTTGCGGCTTCGCCACGAGAGCAGTTTGATGTGTTCCAGGATTTCTGAATTTTCTTTGACTCTGCTGAAAACTTTGATCCTTGAGCTTTCCGCATTGCTTTGAAAATTACTGGTTAGAAAGTTTCAGTGGCAAGTGAACAGATCATGCACATCAACATTGTGTTCCCTTGCCATTAAGAATGGCAATCGTACCACATGTTTGTCTTCAGAAAGTCTTAGTGGTGGGATATTCCTGATCCAAAAAAAAAAACACCCTGAGATGAGATCCGAATGTAATAAGCTATGATTACTTTGTTCAAAAAAACAGATTAAAGCAGCAGCAAGGCAGCAGCAAGGCAGCAAAAGCCATCTCCCTTGAAAGAGATATCAGATGCTCCAAATTTCTATATATTTTCCCCCTTTTCTTCTGATCTAAGCTTCGTTGAACCCTCCCCCCACCCCCAAAACACACACACACACATGCACGCAGACTCCAAAAAAAACAACCAAAAAAAAAAAAACTTACAAAGCAGTGAGGGCAATGAATCTGGTCAGAAAAGGCAATGTCGTACCATGTCGTACATCGTCGATGCAGTATCCAGAGCCCTTATATGCGTGGAGACTTCAATGCCAGACATGGGCAAGGCCAGTCATTCCAGTGCTACTTCAAAGATTGCCTTCTCTCACTCACACTTCTACTAAATCCAAGGTATTTGAAGGGTCTCTCTGTCTCTCTCACTCACACACACACTCTTTCACTCTTCTAAATCCAAGGAATTTGAAGAGTATCTCTCTCCCACACACAGTCAGTCTTACACACTTATAAATCCAAGGAATCCCATGACATTACGAGTAGTGATACGTATACTTAGAAGTCATTTAATATACCATTTGTGACATTGAGGGGATGCTTTGGGCATTTTCTTTCTTTCTTTTTTTGAGCAGTAAATATATATAATATTAACAAAACCAGCACTTTACAAAAAGTTCTCTTACAGTTCTTCTCTTAGAAACAACAAATTATAAAGCCAGAGGGATCCTCATCCACACCAAGATCTTCCAATTTACAATTAAGTAACATGCATATGAGGTCCCACCTTTATCTTCCCAAACAAAGGAACACTGACCCCAAGAGATATGCTACATGCAGGCAATCATCGTGGCTTCAGAAGTGCATCCCTTGGGAGACTGCTTCTCCAAGACCTCTCCTCTTGCCCAGATCTTCACAACTAGTCTGGTTCCCACAGGGTTCTCAATAAAGGCCGCAAAAGTGTAGATTGGTTGCTTCTCCTTTAGGTACCATCTTCTTGTCTTTGGCCCAAACTTAGGCAGCTTTGCTCTCATATCATATCCTGAGTATCCCTGCATGATGTCAACACTTAGGAAGACCTAGTATGTACAAGAGTCTGCCAGTCCGTGGAGCAGATCATCTAATCCCAGCCTGCAGGGTCTGGATTAACTGAAACATATCAGCAACATTCCACGTGGTCGAGTGGTGCTCCTAGCATTTGTGTGGGAGTGCAACATCATCCTATCCCTCACATGATGCTCGGATTGTCAGGAGATTTTTTTGGTGATCTCTTTCTGAAAGACTATATTGTTCCTGGAATTCCATATCTCCCACAAACAACAGAATCTAATGATGCCAAACACCAAATTTACCACTCTCTCAGCATCAACCTGCCTGCCAAGTAACCAATCTCCCCAAAATCCCTGAACCCCTATGTTGTTGGATACCCATTTCCCAAATCTACCCCATACCCCTCTAATACCTAGACATTCCTAGAAGGCATGCCCCCCATCTTCCAGAGCAATTCTACACCTGGGACAACAACCAAAGGTGAAGTTTCTTTGTAATAGCTTGAGTCCTAAAGGCAGGGCCCACATGCTTTGGGCATTTTCTATATGTGCACTATACCTTTTTGGTGTTATATGCCATTTTTGGCTTTTCGTTTAGGGTACCCTTCTAAAAGCCTCACAATGGCAAGCTACATCTCTAACGTTCATGAGTCGAGCTTACTAAGCGCACCAAATGATAGAGACCGATTTAAAACATACTCGTCAAGATGAATGGGGGTGCTAGTTGAGATACTATGGCTAGACTCATTCGTAGCTCCATTCTCTCACATTAGAACTTCCACCGAGCCCACTTGCCTCGGATTGTCAAATTATTTCACAATATACTTTGACACATTGCCCACGGCTGAGATTCACAATGCAAATTAGTGGATGACATTGCAAATGTTAAACATGTTTTTAGACACCAAACCTGTAATTACTTTTTAAACTAATTTGTGTGGTGGTGTATTAGACACTACCAGTTCCCGTAGATGGGTGTTCCGCATGATGTACTCAAATTTTGGTCTCTTGCACCTCTTTTGTCTTTCACAAATGTTGTTGAATCTCTCTCTCTCTCCTTTAAGGGGATAGAAAGCAACCATATCCTCATGCATTTAATCATTGGACTTCCTCTCTCTCTCTCTCTCTCTCTCTCTCTCTCTCTCTCTCTCTCTCTCTCTCTCTCTCCTTTAAGGGGATAGAAAGCAACTATATCCTCATGCATTTAATCATTGGACTTCCTTTCTTTCTACACTCTCTCTTGTGATCACCAAATGCTTCGATTAATTATTTGATTTCCTTGTTTAATTAGTTTGATGATAATCAAATGTTAATAATAGACATTGCACCAGTGAAACCCATATGCCACCGCCCATGAAATCATAAGGCTACTTTTCAATGAATATGGAAGTAGCCCAAGAAAGCGCAAGGGTATGCTTGTGAATGTGCATAGGCTAATACACTAATACAAAATGTTATAACTCAAGATAGTAAACTAAATGATATCCCATGAAAGCACAAGGGTATGCTCGTGTGAATGTGCATAGGCTAATAGACTAATACAAAATGTTAAAACTCAAGATAGTAAACTAACAGTAGTAGCATGAGAAAGTATAAAGTTATGCTCTTGAATGTGCTTAGGCTAATAAGCTAAAGTAGACATAGCATGGTAAATTGTGGTGCTTGAGATAATAAAAGGGTGTGCATGCCTATGGATGCACTTAGGCTAATAAACTAATGCCGAATGTATGAAATTATGATTATGTGAAGCTTTGGATTTGAGTACAGCCTCAAGGTTATCCCTTGGTTTTTTGCATACTCTATGTACATCCTAATAAGCTTATCTTGATTTTTCCTCTTAACCATTGACTTTGTATGTAATCATTACAATCAACTTGAGCTTTGCATTCTCCATTGTAGAGTTTCTATTAGATTTGATATAAGTGAAAATTTGTAATGTAAAAGCTTGGGGTTTAGCCTGGATTCCAATTAATTATTGTAATTGACATGGTTACCTTTTGTGAGATAGGTGATGTGAGCAGTGCGATGGCATTAATTGAGGTGTTACATTAATGATGGTCCATACATAGCACGTGAACACCCAACATGGTACGGAGTATTATTTGTTGAGAATCAATGTGCGACAAGGGTGCAACATTTGTGTAGTAGGGGGAGCATAAACCTTAGACATTTTATGTGATTGGGTTCCAAAGGTCAAAAGGAATGTAAATATAACAAGAGGGGTAGTATAAGGATCTAAAATTCACTAGAACTAGGCACCTACTACTACAAGTGGGCAAGTGGGGGTGCACAAAGTCTCCAATCAGCATTTATGAGAGGAAGGTGGAAGCTACATTCTCATGATTAGATTTAGGAGCAAATTAAACATGATTAGGTAGATTATTATCACTAATCCATAAGCTACTCACTTTGTATATCAAGCCTATAAAAGGAGGCCAATCTAATGCAAGATTTATACTTTTTATTCACACTCACATTGTGATATTATTGCTTATCATTTTCCTAATAATTGTTAGTAGATTATGTATTAAGCATGTCTCTAGTTGTGTTTGGTACACCATGAGCCCTGAAATCCATAAAATTTATCATGGTACCAGAGCCACCCCACCTCTCAACCTCTCTCCTAGCGCTCTTCAGCAAGCCTTAATGTCATTCTTAGCAAGCCTTAATGTCATTAGTCGTGTTTGATCCACCATAAACTCTCAAATCCATCAAATATGTCTTGGTATCAGAGCTGCCCCACCTCAACCTCTCTCTTAGCATTCTCAGCAAGCCTTAATGTCATTAGCATCAAATAGGACCAATTCCATCATTTAGCATCAAATAGGACTAATTCCATCATCGACACTAACCTTTTTTCCCCTGTATTAACCCTTTTTGAAAATCAACTCAAATTAACTATTTAGTTAGGTTCTACTTTAAATTAACTCAAATCAACTATTTGGTTAGGTAGTACTACTTCAAACTAAAGATATGGGGAGTATCTTCAAGCACTAAAGACTCATCTCAAGGCTTCAAAGCTCACCAAAGCAAAGTAAGCTACATCAAGCTCACAGTCCCAAAACAACATATGACGATGAAAATTGTATAATAAAGGGCAAGTTAGCTTGAAAGTGAGTTTTGTTGTTGTAATTGAATTGTAAATTAGCTTGAAATTGGCTTTTGTTGTTACAATTAAAGGTATACACACTTATTAAGTCTATGAGAGAGGTGCTCATCAAGTTTGAAGACTTAAAGCGAGTATTGAAGCTACATCAATCAAATCTCTCTCAGCTTAGTTAATAGTAAATTGTCAATGTTAATAGAGTGATTAGTGTTAATTATTCTTGGTTTGATGAGAAATTGGAGGTTCACTCTCACTATTTGGGATTGTTGAACACTTGTATATGTTCACTTGAAAACTTAAAAGTGAGTATTAAAGCTACATCAATCGAAACTCTCTCAGCTTAGTTAATTGTTAATTGTCACTATTAGTAGAGTGATTAGGGTTAATTATTTTTGGTTTATTGAGAAATTAGAGGTTCACTCTCACCATTTGGGACTTGCTAAACACTTATATATGCTCATTTTTATTTTCCCCCTTGATTTGATAGCTCAATCATTTACTTAAAAAATTGTTGCATGATACTTTTGATTTTATTAAGGTGTGCTAAGAGTAGATCAATATTTATTATGTGCAACCTAAAGAATTATTTCTTAATCTTATTTTTGAGTTCCTTTTTTTGGCCCTAAATAATTCTAGCGCATCCCAAACACCCTTGGATGTATTTTTTGATGCAATGTGGTGGATAAAACTATCTCCCAAGCCTAATGCAATTATGGCTAATCCCTTCTTATCCCTACTCAAAAAAATATTATTTTCATATCTATTAGCTTCTAGACATTTCTCCCTCCCACTTATAATTACCCATAATGTATCTTCCATAAGAAAAAAATTGACCTTCATTTGCCATGTATGGAACCCGTCTCCATTAAATTTCTCTATCACAATTAGCCATGATTTTTAATGAAGTGGAAAGATCTTAGCAAAAGGAGAGTCCAAATACCAATGTCTTATCCCTTAACTAGGTGCTACAAATGCAATAAGGAGGGTCACATTACTCTAAATTGCCCTGAGAAGAAGAAGACAACGTGGCTAAGCTGCACATGATCGAGGATGATGAGGACTAGGAATCTCTTAAGCAAGAGAGGATCATCTCCACATGCCTATTCCGACGATAGAGGTAAGTGTAACTCTCACTCTCTTTTTAAAATTAAAGGAACTATAAATAGAAAAGAAGTTATCTTACATGATGATGTTAGCATGTATGATTTCATTTTTAAAAGAGTTTTGAGATTACTTAACCTCTACTCAACACCCTCACATTACAAAGTCAAGGTAATGTCATGTGATTTCCCTCTTAAATATCATGGGGATGTCTAATTTATCTTGGCACCATGCTATTTCAAATACATAACATGGGTGATTCCATATTAATATTAAATACTTTTAGTGACCACAATAGTGTATGAGAGGTTGATTCCTTGGGTAGTTACATCGCTAGTAATTATTGATGATTGGTGTATAGTTTTTGCCTAATCAATACATTTATTAGGATTGATTAAATTTATAAATCAATTGGCAAACCACAATAGTGTATGAGAGGTTGATTCCTTGGGTAGTTACATCGCTAGTAATTATTGATGATTGGTGTATAGTTTTTGCCTAATCAATACATTTATTAGGATTGATTAAATTTATAAATCAATTGGCAAACTAACATTTGCATTTGTAAGATAGGTAAAGAGGAATGTGATTGAAGGCATATGTGTTTGTGAAATAAAGTGTAAAGCATTGCACAATAAATAAATGTGGGACATATGCACATTGGACAATAATTAATTTACCTTAGTCTAGTGTAGATTTTCATTTTTGAATAATACCCTTGTACACATTTAAAGGCTAAATTTCAAGCCTAAAATAAGTTGTTGTTATCTTTTCGTTCTTAGAAAAGCAAGAGCTGTGCTTGAACTTATAAAAGATAAAGCATGAAAGCCTCAAGTTTATGCATACAAAAGTGGAACTCATGCAAGCCACTCCTTTGTAAAAAATTTGTACGGCTTTGGCCTAAAGGGACTTAGCTTCAATAATATAAAAATGCCAATGCGTGGGAGAACGTTGCACACATAAGAGGGAAAGATTGTACCCATTCTTGTGTGTGTGTGGAGTTATTTTTATCTATTTTATCTCCTTGCTTTAGTTTATGTTGGATATTTAGAGCAATGAGTTTTATTGATATGCATGTATTTTTGTTTATGTTAATGTCTCTCTTCCTAGTAGATCCTCTATGTATCAGTGGTATCATAACTTAGGTTTAGGAAGGGGAGACCATGGGGCAATAGACAGCTTCAATTAATTTATCAAGGGCTTAAAGGTTTGAGAGTTTGGCAAAGACCAATTAAATTGGATAATACCCAATTCCAAAAGCAATTGGTTTTGGATATGGCAAACCATGTTGGGAAATGTGGTTTTGCTAAACTCTCATCCTCAAGTTACTCAGTTACCACCACAGATGGATTTAGCAAGTTCTAAAGGCTCCATATTCACTCTTGGTTGAAGGCTCTCCTTAAGCAACCGACAGTGTTGGCATTTCTTCTCTCGCCAGGTTTTCATTAATTTACCATTTTTGCTTCTTTTTTGCTAAAAGTCTTAACATTAAAATTGAAGTTATTAATCCTTAAAGTTTTAAATCACCTAAAAGCATTATAAGGCTTTCAAATATTCATCAAAAGTCCACATTTCAATTCTTTCTCTCATACAAGCCTTAACACGATGCCTATTCAAGGAAGGTTTGGATATATTTTTTGAAAGCTAAAAGCAAAGCTTCAACAATTCAAAGCAGAAGTGGAAAAACACAGTGGTCTCAAGATCAAAATCTTGAGAAAATACAATGAAGGAGAGTAAACGTAATGGGAATTTAACAAATACTTAAATGCAACAAGGTACCAAAAGGCAATTGACTCCAACATACACACCATAAAAGAATGGAGTAGCAAAAAGGAAGAATTGGCACATTGCAGAGATGGAAAGAGCCATGTTATATGAGAAAACATGACAGACTACTATTGGGTAGAGGCATGTAATTATGCAATTTTCTTAATTAATAAATCTCCAACATTTATTGATTTAAACATAACTCTGAAAGAGAAGCTCATAGGAAAAAAGCCTAATGTTCCAATCTTGAAGATCTTTGGGCCTTAGCATGCCTAATCTTTGTTCATCAAGCATTTATCTTGTGAGCTTCTACCCAAAATTCCATAAAGTCTCCTTACCTTTTTCTAAATTTCAAGAAAACTTTGCCTCATAGATTGGAATTCCATAAAGTCTCCTTACCTTTTTCTAAATTTCCAGATTTTTTTCTCACAAATCGGAATTCCTAAGTGCTGTCTCAAAAGAAGAAGAAAATAATATCATCAATAATTATATTTTTTAAAGAAAATAAAGGATTATGCTTTGGACTACCACTCAGTTAATAGCAGACAGGTTAACGGCAAAAACATAAATGAAGTATGACCAAAAATTTAACCTTCAATAAAAATTTTGCATGAGTCGAATTGAGAGCAAAAGAGCTAAGTCCTATTTTTACATTTTTATTAAGTAACTTGAATCTAGTTATTTATTTTTCTTAGACAAGCACAAATGGGTAGTAGGCCTGCACCACCCATAATTTAAGATCATCTTTCAAAATTGCAAAATCAAATTGCCGGTAGAAAAAGGGAACTTAGGCTTTATATAGAGTGTCAAATCTTGATGCATAAATGGAGATGAGATTCTTTTGGGTCTAGTGATGATAGGGGAGATAATCATATTTAATGTGTTATTAAAGAAACTATTCAGATTTCTAAAAAGGATGCAAAAATAAGCTAGAAGGATTTCTCCTTTCAAAACTATAATGGGAAAAAGAATGCTCGGGCTATAACTGCGTGGCTTAGCCAGCTAGATGACTACAAATTTCCTGAGAGGAATAAAATAAAGTGTGCAAGCAACCACTATAACATGAAAAAGAATGCTTGGGTTATAATTGTGTGCCTTAGCTAGCTAGATGACTCCTTCTCAAGTGAGATTTTTTTTAAAAGAGGAATACAATAAAGTCACTTGTGGAGGCTGTTGCTTTATGGTGAAATGTCATCAAGCAAGGTAACCCAAGGCTTGGAAAGAATGCTACTACAAAAACCTCCAATTGAAAACTAAAGAAATGTGTGATCGATCCCACAATTGCCATAAAGAGGAACACATAACATCTAGATGTCGTAGATGACACATGTGCATTCTATGGTAATATGATGAAGATGAGGAAGAGGATGAATCCTTGTCATAAAAAAGAAGAATAGAACTTTCCAAATGTGTATTTACTACTATGCTCTTAACAAGATCACAGTAAAAAATAGATACCCCATCCTTAGAGTAATTGACTTACTCTGATAAACTTAAAGGGGCTAGTTCAATTCTTCTTATAAAAAAGAAGAATGGAACTTTGACTACCCTACTCTTAACAAGATCACAATAAAAAACACGTATCTTATCCTTAGTGTAATTGATTTTCTTGAAACTTAAAGAAGCTAGGTTTTTTAATAAAAATGACCTCAAATCACTTTAACATCAAGTCGATAATGCCAAAGAAGATATCTATAAAATTATGTTCAGAACTAAGACAGGTCACTTGGTTACGCCCTTTGGCCTAACCAATGCTCTAGCAGCCTTTAGTTAAAAGATGAACATGTCATTTCTTAAATCTTAAAATTCTAGTCTTTATTAAGAATCATCAAGATTACGAGCAACACTTGGAAAAGGTATTTACTCTCTTGAAAGAAAATCAACTAATCCTAAAAACAATCACTTCTTTCAAACTTTGGGATAAATATATTCACCTTCTATAATTTGCCTACAATAACACACCACACTTGGATATTGTGGGCGAGGACCATTTGAGCTTATTTACGGGAAGGCTTTACCTATTTTGACTACATGCCTTTCTTGTAGAATCTAATAGAGCTGATGATTTTGTACGAGATTTTGATGCTGATGAGACAAGCAATATTCATTCTCAAGAGCATTATGCTAAAATAAGCAAATAATAACAGAAACGTTATATCATTTGAAGAAGGTGATTATGTTTTCTTATAATTGAGAAAAAGAGTGTAGAGAAGCATCTAGTTGTGAAATTTACACCATATCTACCATCACATTGTAACATACACAATTTCTTTCACATTAGCTTGTTGAAGCCTTTTTGTTGACCAGTTTAAAGGTACACATCCAATCTATGAAGAACCACCACTTATTGTTGATCAAGAAGAATTTACTTGAGCATGCTGACACTATTATTGATCATTAATACACCACCATACACTAATGTAATGATTGGTACATGTGTTGATAGGTTGGTATCGTGTGTGACACCACATAATACTAACAACTTGGTGTCTCTTGTAAGATGCTGTTATTAACCCATTTCTAGGGTTAACAAGAGCAACTACCATTATCTTACATCAAAGAGTCAAGGTGGACACACCAAAAGGTCATACATTCAAGTTATGAAGCAAAGGTGTCCAAATCTACAACTTGGACGGGAGCCCACCCATAATGGTCCTATGGAATACTTATGGCAATTTTTGCTTCAAGAGCGTGTGGTAGTAAGTTAGGATGAAGTCTCAAGTGATGTACTTCATGGATATATTATGAGAGTGTCATTGTAATAGCATTAGGCCTCTTATGAGTCTAAAGTGCCTGGTCGGCCACAATTTAAGTGAGTGTGAACACTTATGGCCATGTATATAAGTGAATATGTCTCATAATACAAAGAGCTATCCCATTGTGAGTACACGTAGTGCAATGCGGCGGTGTGACAACGCTCTCGGGAGATGCGGTGGAATTGCTTCTCAAGGAGTTATAGAGCTTGGAGATCTCAAGGAGTTATAGAGCTTGGAGATCTCAAGGGTTACGAGCTCGGCCATTGGAAATATTCTCATGACATTTGCGTTTCACTAGGTAATCTCTTGTTGGATATGTTTTAAGGGGGGTTAGGGGGGTAAGCTATAACATGTTTGGTGCTATTGCCGGGGAATCATCCCTTGGCTTTTTTCATTGTTGTCCTCTAATTTACGCATTATCCATTTTCCATTATCTTGATTAGTGGTTTACCATGAAAAAGATGTGGTTTTGATGGTGATTTGTGTGTGATTTTGTGAGAAATAGCTTTTTTTTTTGTTTTATAAAGAATGCCTTTTTTGCTTAATTTTTAGCTTAAATCATCATTTTTGTTATTGGTGGTTAATGTGGTTTTTAATGTTCCCAGGGCTTGCACATAGTGTGTGTTAGTTTTAGTTTGCATCCATTGCATCAAACAATGCTATAGAATGTAATTTTTAGTGATTTTCAGCTCTCTTTAGAGTTAAACATAGAACTAGAATCATTAGTTTTTGCTTGATTTGTGTGTTTTTTGTTTGAATTGTACATGCATTAGAGTGTTAGCAAGCATTAGGAGTAGCTTAATCCTTTAAAAAATTTCTCAAAACCATTAAAAAACTCTTGAAATCGACTAATCTATCTTAATTGATTAGTTTATATCATTAAGGGTGATTAATCCAGTTCAAGAGACAAAAAGGATTAGAAAATATGTTTTTTAGGGTCAAAATGGATCATGTAAGAGGTCGAAATTAGTGTTTTAAGAGCATTTACATGTATCAAAACACTTAATTACATCAATTGGAGGAATTTCTCTCTCTTTTGCTTAATTTTGCATAAAGAGGAGATTCAAATTAAGAGTTTAATTAATCTCTAATTATAGATTAATTTACACATTAGTTGATGAACATAGCTTAGCAATTTCATGCTCTATCCAATGATGGTGTGAATTAATTAGTGATTAGTGGTTAATTAGAGCCTGTCTAAAAGGAGAAAAGATTAGTGGAAGGATTAATCTTTGATTAATTCTTACGTACTTTTTTACATAACTCATTAAGGCTAATGAGCATTGAATGAAAAGATGCTAATGAGTTATCAAATTGTCCATTTTGGGGGTCATTTATGAAGGGTGTAAGGGGGTGTCATAAAAGGGTTGACTTTTTTTATTCCCACTTGCCTTTTTGGGGAAATGTCCATATCTCCCCAATTTAAAATTCCAAAAAATATTTTTCCCAAACAAGGAAATTTGAATTTCCCTTTAGATTCATTAAAAAAAATCGGACGTTTCACGCGTTAAGGTTTCATGCAAAAAAAAATGGATGTTTCAGGCGTTAAGGTTTCATGCCTTAAGGTCTCATGCCCAAATAAATAAATAAATAAATATCAAACATTTCACGCGTTAAGGTTTTACGCCTTAAGCGGTTGACACCTTAAGCAGTCACGTCTCGAAAAAAATAAAAAAATAAATTTGATAAAATCCATGAAGTCCATTTCATGTCGTGACCCGCACCCTGCTAGTTCACGTCGTGAAAGGGGGTCCGTCATCACAGCACACAAAAAAGAGTCTTGAAAATAGCCTTGTTTGGAGGCTCATATCTCCTAAACTGTGAATCTGATGAACGTGCTTTAGTGCCCATTGAAAAGCCGGCATTGAGCTCTTCGAAATTGGTCTTGAGTGTCCAAGGGCAAAATCCAGCATTTTGGTCTCTAACCAACATCCTTAAAATTTAACTCGGAAATCGAGGCAAAAAATAGCCCTTAAAGCGCTAAAGATCACCAAAAACAGCCCGAAAACGGTTGCGAACCATATTCAGGTTAGTTTTTTAGTGTCTGAACGGCGAAATCACGAAAAACTTAGAGAGACAAAGTTATAGTACTCCAAAAATACTACAACTTTTTCATATAGAGTCTTTCCAAATTCCTTTTGGAACACATTTGAAAATGGGCTACGAAACAGGGAAAATCTTTCTGGAAAAAAAATTGATCTTGAGATAGTGATGGAAAATAAGTTTTGAGACCTCCTCTTCCATTTGGGATGCTACTAGGATGCACTTTTTTCGAAAAACATCTTTAAGAGGTCGTTCACGTGCATGTAGCACCTAGACAAACGGACTATCGTTGAGTTCAACGGACTCTAAGATGACACAACGAAGGGAAGCCAAGCCTCTTGAGGTTGTAAACAAGCTATAAGAAAACCTAAAAAGAAAAAAAAATTGTGCTTGCTCATTAAGAAGCTATTGAGACAACATCATATATGACAATGATATAGAGATTACATGGCCTCACACCAAGACTGAACCTAATGGCTGATATCTTCGAGCCCTTGAGGTCCATGCCCCAAATGCATCTCCCCATTCCATTTACCATGCCCAGAATAAGCGTCATCGGGTTTTACACCCACTGTCACATCATTCCCTCCAAGATTTGGCCCCTTGCCTAGCACTATCACAAGTCCTAAGCCTTTAGACATGATAGGTACCAACCCTTTGCAACCCCTACATACCCACACCTTGGACGTATTGACTAATCTAGGAAGAGGGGTTGCCCAAGGTCTAAGTGAGTCCCTACCCACATTAGCACTCACATGCGGCCTCAGTGACTCATACAAAACATAGCCATACATATTTCCAAAATCATGGGCAAATCCGATGGAATGACTGATCTTGTTCAATTCATACAAATGTTTGAACAATAATGTGAAGCCTTTTGAAATCAAAACTGCCCCACCAAGGTACATCATTGAACCTATGCTTAGGGAAAGGCTAGTCGATGGTTCATCACATTGATGCCAGCGAATTAAAACAAATTTCAAGACTTTGAGAACAACATTTATCCACACCTTCTTAAGACAAGTTGATTAGTGGAGTGCAACAAAAGAACTCTATTCAATTGAGCGGAAACAAACGAAACCATTATAGATTTTATTATTTGGATAAAAATATTGGACTCACGATGTGAGCCATGGGAGAAACAAAACGATGCTCAATTGAAGGGATGTTTCATGATGGGCTTAAAGAATAACAGCTTACACAACTTGATCATTGTATCCAATCCAGAAACATTCGATCAATTTTGTAAAGAAGCAATACGTTTAGATGACAACATGATGGAGGATGATCACGATACGAGATGTTCTTCATCTAAACCAAGTGAAGCAATGGCTAAAGAAAAATTGATTTTAGAATTGTCATTCCCTGAATTCTATGCAGCCTTACTTAAATGTTTTGAACCAAAATCTCCAAGAGAGGATGAATCCTCTCAAAACCAATCATGCTTTAATGTCTTTCAAAGTGATGGGCGAAATGCCTTGTGTTCAGTGCAATCACTACGTCCATCCCAATCCCCATTATGCGTACAAGACGCCTATTTTTTTGTACTATATTTATTACAAAACCTTTGGTCATGACACACCCTGATGTTCCAATTCACCTACAATTAACTCAAAACCTCCATCTCCTGTGCCCCAAACAATCACAGTTCAAAGGGTCGAAACTGCTCAAGAAACAGTTCAACAAACACTTCAGTGTTTCTATTGTTATGGACTGTGCACATAAAGTAGCAGACGGCACAGTTTGGAATACTTCCATGCCCACAATTACTGACACCTTGCAACCCATATGTGAACAATGTGGAATTGATCACTTATTCCAAGATTGCCCAAGGCGAGTTGCTTCCTGCTACAACTTGTCTCACAGAATACAACTCTTAACATCTTGAGTGTACAAAATAGGCAATTGTTTACGATACCCTTGAATATTCTTACATGCTTACAAGCCAAGGCACGAGATACAGTAAAAAAGAATGCAAAAGAAAATACTTCAAAATGGGTAGAGGAACATGCTCTAAAGCAGAAACCAAAAGAGAAAACAAAACCTTCTAAACCCAAAGAGATGCAAAAGAAAATACTTCAAAATGGGTAGAGGAACATGCTCTAAAGCAGAAACCAAAAGAGAAAACAAAACCTTCTAAACCCAAGAAAAACAAGGGCAACTAAACTGTCAAAACCAAGGTTGAAATAAAGGATAGGGGAAGAAGAGCCTGTGGAGGACATAAACCCAAAAGAGCCAAAAGCTACATATGATGCTGAAGCATCCATCTCAAAGCTACCACTCAAACCACAAAACCCACGGGTAAGATAGAAAATAAAAAAATAAAAAAAGAACATTCGTTCTCGTCTCATGAGCAAACATAATGAAACCCTGAAGATCCAAGGAAAATCAGAGGATGAAACAAGTTCTAGTACGTCACTTAGTGTGAATGAGTTATGATTTGTCACGAGGTGCACCTCATCAACCAATCAAGAAACTAGAACCCACCCAACCACCCCAAACTAAAAATCATAATCACATGGCATATGTGGAACGCCAAAAACAAGCTTAGGAGAGCATGCTTAGCATTGTTGAGTGTCATATAGGATCACCGGTTGTGATTGAACCTCATAATGTCAAACCTAAAAAAGCAACCCAAATACAAAAACTAGAGGAGTATTGCTTCCCCTTTCAAAGGAAGACGTACTCTCTACAGAAGAGTCATTAGAGGCACATTGCACGATTAATGCAGTTGCAAAAGCACATGAGGAATTCGATGAATCCCTTACGAAATTAAAGCAGCCCCTTAAATCCTCATTTGGAGGAGTGCTTTTCTCTCATGGTGGCGAATCTAGCATAGCGTCAACACTTGCATCATTAAAGGCTAAACATGAGTTATACCAAGACATAAAGAGCTACATAGAATATGACTGTAACTAGGTGCACCTCATCAACCAATGAAGAAACTAGAATCCGCCCAACCACCCCAAACTAAAAATCATAATCACATGACATATGTGGAATACAAAAGCAAGCTCAAGAGAGCATGCTTAGCATTGTTGAGTGTTATACAAGATCACCGGTTGTGATTGAACCTCATAATGTTAAACCTAAAAAAGCAACCCAAATACAAGAACCAGAGGAGTATTGCTTCCCCTTTCAAAAGGAAGATGTACTCTCTATAGAAGAGTCATTAGAGGCAGATTGCACGATTAATGTGGTTGAAAAGGCACGTGAGGAATTCGATGAATCCCTTATTACGAAATTAAAGCAGTTCCTCAAATCCTCATTTGGAGGAGTGATTTTCTCTCATGGTGGCAAAGCCAGCATAGCGTCAACACTTGCATCATTAAAGGCTAAACATGAGTTATAATAACAAGACATAACGAGCTACATAGAACACAATTGTAAGGATTTGCAAGTTTCCAAAGAGACCTCGGTTAAAATTGTAAGAGGACTGAGTGTGCCATTGTACACATTGGGTACTATTGAAAAAGCTGAAAGCCAAGCAGAGGATGAAAGTGAATGGGAATATGAGATTGAAATGGGATTTGATGCTGAAATAGAAACAAAAACAGAAACATCCATGGTTCCTCTTGAAGATTATATCATGGTATGGTTGGATTTCTCTACAAGCAATGATGTTAAACGCAAATGTGCGTTGATTAGCCCTCGAGCTAGTCATAACATCATGACAATAGACACTTGGGTGTCATTGGGAAGGACAACCTACTATCACCCCTAAAGACAATGGTCTTACAAGAGGTGCCAATGGACAAAACATTGAAGTTCCAGGTTACTTTAGCTATGCTATTCAAACAATTGATGGAGATATGAAATTTAGATTCCATGTTATCCCAGATTCCCTTGAGTATGATGTCATCCTTGTTGGTGAAACTTGGGTAAGTGACTCATTGTATTCAATTGATGAATCCATGCAAACAGTCACCTTGAACACTCCTCGACACAAAGTTGATAATACCATACTACATAAAAGAGGATCCAACCCTAATGGATTTTAATGATGCTGAACAAAAAAAGTTACAAGCCTCTACCACACGGACACCCCTCTACACAATGACCTACCATTTGCATCAATGATGACTGACTCCGATAAAGCATCTACTCCTCCGACTCCATCTTCACCACCAACAAGAGAAAGAGCTTCTATTTCCAATGCCAAAACCATGCAAAAAACAGCTATTCCTGAAAAAGTTCCCTAAGCGCAACCATCTACCTCTAGAAAGGAACTCATAGGAAAAGCCCCAGATCCCACTCCTCTTCAACCACCACCCTCACCACCACAGGAGAAGGCTGCATGTTCAGCCCAACACCACTCCATAAGAGACTCTAGCCTCATCGTCAACAACGCCCATAGTCTCAAATCCGAAACCTCAATGCCAACCAACGTTAAGGAGGGCCACAAAGCTTCCGAAACCTCAACGCCAACCAACGTTAAGGAGGGCCACAAAGCTTCCATGTCAACCAAAAAGAAAACTCCACTAAGACAGCCAAGATCAAGATATCTTAATGGTATCAAAATGTGGGTGGAGAAGTAGATACTTGTAGCTCAAGGCTACTACAAAGGTGCCAATCCAATCTGGGTTCCTCGACAATCAAAGCCTCTTCCTCAACACAACACTCATAGGCCAAGGAAAAATAAAAGTACTCCACAACACCGTCCACAAGCCTATGAGAGTTCCTCAAAGAACTCCTCCATCTCAATTGTGGGTACCAAAAGAATTACTACAAGCACAAGACTACTACCAAGGAAATACCAAAGCTTGGATTTCCAAGCGCATCAAAAAATCCACTATGCCTGCACAAAGAAAGAAACCTCAGCACCAAAAGCATCAACCACCAATTTATAATGTTCATCAAAGATGGGTGCGTGTGAACGTGCTTCAACAACAAAGGTATTATGATGGTAATACCTTTATATGGTTGCCAAAATCAAACAAAGTGAAGAAAGCCTCACCACCGACTTCAACCCCAACAGCTTCACCTAAAGTTCGATAAGAATAGAGACCCAAGCAACACCAAGCACGCCACTCAACCTCTCACGTGCATATAACACCTACACAAGAGCTTGTGTGTTCAATCAATCCCAATGGCAACCAACCAGAAGCCTTACCTACAGGCGTGACAACAATTGATCTGTAAATTCAAGAATCAATACCCACGTCTGCAATGGAGACTTATGAGCGTGGCATCAAAGAAAAAATCACAATGCTCTTTTCACCCCTCTGGATGAGAAGCATAAGTGCGAAGCTACGCGGCATATATAAGAACCTATTCTCTCAAAATGAGACTAGATATAGGAACATGTTGCTCACAAAGTGATAGTAAAAAAAAAAGGAGAAAAGAAAAGAAAAAATATAAAAAAAGGTTTAAAAAACACAAAAACAAAAGGGAGTCATAGTATGGCCTACCTGCAAAATGGTAGAATATCACCAAAAACTCTCTTCAATAGCCAATACATTTTTGTTAAGCTTATAGCTTACTATTCCTTTGGCTAAGTTAATATAGCAGCTACTCCATGCGTACATATCCATACTTATGCAATGGAGAACATTTGCACCAAAGCCTTATCATCAACAACCTTCCAGGTATATCTCTGGATGGGGGGGCCATGGTGGGTGTAAGCCTGGTCAATGATACAACCCATCGCCTGGAATTTTTCTTCAAAATTGCAAGTCTCTCCAAACAAAAACATAAATCTTCACAACACATTGATATCTAATCCTTGGTGAAGATATCTATAATAGCCTCGCAAGTCGTAGTAATTCTTTCAAACCTCGCCAACAAGTGGCTACTTCAACAAGAGCAGCTCAATAAGAGTCTAATTGACTCATTTCACGTACTTCATGTTTATTTGCTTTATAAAGCACTTAAATATATGCAAATGAGTAAAAAGCACCTGGGAAGAAGCATACAAGAACAGGTTCTACTTAACAACATCTGACAAGAATCGTGCCAAAAAGGGACTTCATCGAAGGCCAATTTATTCAAATGATGAATGTCGCTTCAATGAATCAAATGAGGAACTGAGAATCACAATTTTATTCTCATGATTTTGTATACATTCCTCTGGATCCTCCTCTTCTCTCCCATTATTAACATCTCCTAGTTTCCCAACTAACACAAATCACATGTAACTCTGCTTATGATTGCTAAAAAATAAAATGAGCAAAAAATATTAACCCAAAAAGGGCTCACAAAAATATAAAAATGCAATCATTTGCAAATACCCCCACCCACCCATCCCAAAATGAATTTTCGCTAATTTCTAACATTTTTATTTACTAACTAGACTTTCTTATTCCTTCCGAAGGAACAATGACCATTCAAAGCCATCAACAAAGCTTGTCAATTCTCCCCACATAAGGGTCTTCAACGCGATCGCGGCATCAGGAAGGGGGTAATGTTAACCCATTCCTAGGGTTAACAAGAGAAACTACCATTATATTATATCAAAGAGTCAAGGTGGACACACCAAAAGGTCATACATTTAAGATATGAAGCAATGGTGTCCAAATCTACAACTTGGATGGGCGCCCATAATGGTCCTATGGAATACTTATGGCGATTTCTACTTCAAGAGCGTGTGGTAGTAAGTTAGGGTGAAGTCTCAAGTGATGTACTTCATGGATATCTTATGAGAGTAGTCATTGTAATAGCATTATGGGCCTAAAATGCCCGGTCGGCCATAATTTAAGTAAGTGTGAACACTTATGGCCATGTATATAAGTGAATATCTCTCATAATACAAAGAGCTCTCCCATTGTGCAATAGAGTCTTGTTCTTGCTAATCTCTCTCTCTAATTCATGCTAGTGAGTGTGTGTGAGTGAGGTGAGGTGAGAGGAGGGACGAGTACACGTAATGCAATGCGACTGTGTGACACCGCTCACACGGGAGACGCGGTCGAATTACTTCTCAAAGAGTTGTAGAGCTTGGAGACCTCAAGGGTTATGAGCTCGGCCATTGGAAATATTCTCACAACATTTGGGTTTCATTAGGTAATCTCTTGTTGGATGCGTTTCAAGGGGGGTTAGGGTGAGCCATAATAGTTGTTCATGTGCCAAGTTCAATCTTGACCTTTACACATTGTAAAAAATGTTTTGGATATTTTATCATGATATTTAGAAGTATTTTATTTTAAAGAAGGTGAGTCATTAAAGGTTTATTGAAGAAAACTAGACATAGGCAAAATATTTTAAACTGCAAGCACTACATGTGATCTCTCTATTCAATAAGGCATGAGTATCAAAACTTGCATGACATCATTATGTAGACATGATGGACTTTAAAATGCATTAGATAACAGAGTGATGGGATCTTCCATACTAACCTGTCATGGTCATGGCCTTGAGGGTTTTGAATTTAAACATGGATCCTCATATCCACACAAATTGAAATCCCTAGTTGCCATCAATTCTCATTCCCCTAGAATCTAACATGTAGTTGTACTCTTGCCTTGAAATTACCTTGGGAGGCACCATCAAATGAGGAGGCACATTCTCCTAGGAATCCATGTTGTACGTATACTGTCTTGGGTGTCACATCAAGCTCAAAAATTTTACACATCAAACTAAGGGCCACGTACAATTATGAACCCTCATGACCATGATAACTGTGAAAGAGAACCCACAAAAAAAGTGAAACCAGTGGGTTCTCCACATCCTTTGCCCAATCTGCCTTCTGTTCAAGTCAAGAGATTATTTTAGCCTTGTTGAATTAAGTGTCATTGGGTCTTGCCTTCGAGACGCAAATGCAACTCCTCAATGTGGGTGTGCTAACTTGTCCATCACACTTTCTCACTCCCTTATCACATCGAAAACACAAGTAAGCAAGAATGGAGAAGAGGGAGAACTCACAAGTATTCTATTACAAGGGAATGAGTGTGTATTGCTTAATTTCAATATGAACTGATATAGAAACAACTAGCTTTCATAATAGGCTAAACAAAATTAAAAATAGTCCAAAGCACAAGGTAGTGTAGCGGTGGCGGCATTACAACGTACAATTATATATATATGCGTGTGTGTGTGTGTGTGTGTGTGTGTGTGTGTGTGTGAGAGAGAGAGAGAGAGAGAGAGAGAGAGAGAGAGAGAGAGAGAGAGAATATATATAAATTCATGAAATCAATGCAAGCTAACCTTTAGAATTCCTATACGGATGCTAAATACACACTTATGGATAATCAATTAACACTTTCATGGATGCTAAATGCATTTTTCCATTATACATACACTTCCTAATGCCTCTAGGTGCAAATCAAAAGCCAATAGATCAATTGAAACAAACCAAAACATGATCTTTATGCACAAATTCACCTTCTTAGGCTCTCTTCCTCTTAACCTCCATAGCTTGTGGCTCTGGGTAGCAAGGATCACAAAACTAATTTCCTTCTTCTTGTGTAAAAGAATCACCAACTAGAGAGAGAAATACCAAAGCACGGGGCAGCAGATAGAACCACCAAATGAAAAGCCTAATTTACAGGTTAGAAGCCACTTATACCATTATGCTTATATGTCATTGGGTGTTACCCAAAGCATGGGGCAGCATATAGAACCACCAAATGAAAAGCCTAATTTATAGGTTAGAAGCCACTTATACCATTATGCTTATATGTCATTGGGTGTTATGCTTATATGTCATTGGGTGTTACCCAATGCCAAACTTGTAGTTTTACCTGAGAGCTTGGTTTGCTACTTCTCCCTCCAAGGTTGTTAAACTTGGGGAGTCTCCATGGGTTGTTGAGCTGCTCACCGCACCAAATTCGAAGGAAATGGGGTTGGTGAAGAGCTCTTCTCACACTCTCTACTCCTATAATTCTCACTCCCTCACATAAGTAAGTAAGCATGTAGAAGCCAATAATAAGAGGGTTTATAATAAGCATGCACAAGCTTAAGAAAAGCAAGAGCTAGTGGGAGAGCGTGTTGCATTATTAGAAGCATGTGTAGAAGCAAATAGTAAGAGGAGCATAAGCATGCACAAGCTTAAGAAAAGTAAGAGCTCAATAGACTAATGGGAGAGTGTGTTGTGTTATGAGAGAAATATACAAATTTTGTGTGTCCACCCTAGAGTGCCCAAAACAAAGATTTGAGCTCTACACTCTAGTAACCCTCCTCCTTATAAAATAAAGCACATAGCGGGTAGTCTTATAGATCCGGCTTTGCTTACAAGGGTTTAGAATAAGCATGTGTAGAAGAAAATAATAAGAGGGTTTAGAATAAGCATACACAAGCTTAAGAAAAGCAAGATCTCAATAGACTAATGGGAGGGAGTGTTGTATCATGAGAGGAAATTGACTTATATACGATTTTGGTGTGTCCACACTTAGAGTAAGTGTCTCCATATCCTAGAGTGCCCAAAACAAAGATTTGAGCTCTACATCTAGTAACTGTCCTCCTTGGACTCCTTGGACAATGAAGCACACAACGCGCAACCTTATAGATCAGGATATGCTTACAAAACAAAGATTCGAGCTCTACACTCTAGTAACTCTCCTCCTTGGACTCCTTGGATAATGAAGCACATAGCAGGCAACCTTATAGATCAGGCTCCACTTACAAACAATAAAAGATGAAAATTTTTACACAGTAGTCATCCGGCTATTATTTAAAGAAGGTAACCAATATATTATATTACATTTATGGATGTAATTAGGGATAAAATGAGTCAAAAATGTATTGAGCAAATCCCCTAAATCCCACGTTAAAAGTGTCAAGATGGTTTAACACACCTAGATGAATCATTCACCTTTCCTTACGTAAGGAGTGTTCTAGTCAAGTTGAGGAGAACTAACACAATAGCTAAGAATTAGGACATTGTGATATGAGAAACCGAAAAAACTTCCCTCGCCTAGCAGACGTAGGAGATTCCTCCGGGATATTTTATTCTAACTTAGTCAAGGTCTTCACTAACCAAACTGATCCGACCGTACCCCCGTAAGTCTCATGGTCAGATCAAGGAAGAGACTTGCACTTAGATCATAGAGTCCAACGCTTTTTTTCAGAATTGAGTCTCATTTTAGGAATCCATCAGTCCAGCAGCCTAACCCCATCCAATCCCATGGGTTAGCCAACCACTGTAGTGATAGGATCCATTTACGAATTCGGTTATGTTTTACCTCGGGTACCAGGGGAAAAGAGTTCCCAGGCCCCCTAGCCCCGGCGCTTCAAGCAAATTTCAAGATACTCACACCACTTACACACCCAATATGAAATTGCCTGTTTCATAGATTCAGCTGTGAAACAGATTCAGCTGTCTTTAAAACAATCTTTTTATGAAACCATAGTATCACTGATCATAATCCTCCAAAATATCTAGCTTGAGTTCCAATTTGCAATCATTCCTTCATTAGTGTACCTATGGCATCATTGGTAACTAGAACGCTCACCCACTCAGGGGCCTTTTCAATAGTTCCTAGCTCATAGTACCCGAAAATATATTCACTTTAAAAAATCCATATGGACTCTTCGTTGAAGATCAGTAAGATCAACCAACAGATCCATATAAAAGAGCCATGGACTCATCCGTTGAGGACCAGCAAGGTCAATCAACCATATCTATGCCCGAGCTCAGAAAACAACTCTAACACCTTGTTCCATTTTCTTCCCCGATGCACGCGTGGGTATCTTCGGCGACCCAGAGCCCGAGCACTGTATGGTCAGCACCCTCTAGGCTCCTTCGCAGGTCACCTAGCGCTTCACTCATAGGCCACTTCCTTGGTCCCTCATCCACCGTACTACCGGAAGCTCACCATTTAAATCGAACCGAGGCTGGTCAAGACCTCGGCCAACCTTGCTATGTGAGACATCCTCCATTGACTCTCCATCAGTTGTTGCAACTTTATTACTTAGGTCTCCACGATCTCATTCACAAGACGGTCAAAATGCTTCCCCAGCATTCTTGACATAAAACAAGCATTTAAAAACAGGTTTTATAAATACAGTTTCTAACGAACTCTCATCTTTCCACATTGTTCCACATCATTTCTCGTTATTCCACATTCTTCTTTACATCTCATCATCTATTCACATCTATCCTCATCACATCACATCATATCTCATCATCTATTCACATCTATCCTCATCACATCACATCATATCTCATCCATTCATATCACATCACATCCATCTACATTCGTTCAGATCCACATCACATCCATATATCATCACATTACGTTCACATCTATTTACATCACTTCACATCCGTTCGCATTTACCCAAGTCCACATCACATCACATCTCATCTATCCACATCATATCTCATCCATTCATATCTAACCAGATCCACATCACATCACATCCATTCACATCTCATTACATTCACATCTCACCACTTCCACTCACATCTCATCACATCCATCATACTCATTCACATCCCACATTTATTCACATCTCGTCACATCTATCCTCATCTTATCACATCTCATTCACATCCATCCACATCACATCTCATTCATTCCATCCACATTACATCACATCCACATCTCATTCATTCCATCCACATCTTATCACATCTCATTCATTCCATCCACATTACATCACATCCACATCTATCCATATCACACCACATCCATTCACAGCTCATCACAGTCATCCACATCCATTCATTCATTCACATTCACATCTATCCACATCCATCCATTCATTCACATGCATATCTATCACACCACATCTCATTCTCATCCATTTACATCACATCACATCCTTTCACATATCATCACATCTCATTCTCATCCATTTACATCACATCACATCCTTTTACATATCATCACATCTTATTCACATCTCATCACATTCACATCCACATCTATTAACATCACATCACATCCCATCCACATCTTATCACATCCACATCCACATCCATTTACATCACATCACATCTCATCACATCCACTCACATCTTATCACATAGCATTCACATCTTATCACATCACATTCACTCACATCCACTCACATCTTATCACATCTCATCACATCCACTCACATCTTATCACATAGCATTCACATCTTATCACATCGCATTCACATCTTATCACATCACATTCACATTTAGTACCATTTTCTATTTTCGATACCGATGGGACTTTTTTAAGTTTTTGCCAATTTCTTGGCCTAGTTAAAGGTACTTTTTCTCGATGGATATTTTCATATTCTTTCTTAAATTTCTCAAGTGAAATATATTCAATATTCTTCTTTTTGAGTAAAAGATTCATGGGATTTACAAAAATCAATTCTACCCATATTTTCCAATAAAATTAATAATGCTCAAAATTCCACTTTTGATAAATACTCATAATTTGAATTATGCCAAAAATTTCTCTTTTACCATTTAATTACTTGGATCTCAAATATCATGGAAAGTCCTCTTTTTGCATAAAAATAAATTTACCAAAAATTCATCTTTTACCATTTAATTACTTGGATCTCAAATATCATGGAAATTCCTCTTTTTGCATAAAAATAAATTTACCAAAAATTTATCTTTTACCATTTAATTACTTGGATCTCAAATATCATGGAAATTTCTCTTTTTGCATAAAAATAAATTTACCAAAATTTATCCTTTTCTCATAATCAATTAATTATGCATAATTATAAAATTATTTCTCATGTATATGATGAAAATCATTCTTTTTGCATAGGATGTCCAATCTTAGAATATGGTAGGAAGTCCTCTTTTAGCATTATGCATAAAAATAAGATATGTATTATTTTCTAAAAATTTTACCATAGCTTCACTGTTATTAAATTTAAATCATAATTTTAACCATAATCATAAACTTGTTGGAATTAGGGTTGCAGGAAAGCACACAAAGCTTGGAGAAGAAGAAGCAAGAATGCACACAACACAAAGTGTATTAGATTGTGTCAATGTACAAAAGATAAGTTAGCCCTAGAAGGATGGGCGTATATACAAGCCGGGGGAAAAAACCTCCTAAAGAGGGAAAAAGTGCCCCGGCGGTTCACACACATCACTGCCTATGTATATGGCAACAAATCCCCCCTGGGAGTGATGGTGTGAACGAGAGCTGGCACTGATGTATAGGGGAGTGCCATGCTCGAAGTAGATCAATCCACAAAGGGGAGCAAGCCCAAAGCTTTGCGGAAAGCTTCAAACTTCTCACGAGGAAGCGCCTTTGTGAAAAGATCGGCGAGGTTGTCCTGTGTTGGCACATAGGCCAAGCTGATCTCTCCTGCTCTGAGAGTCTCTCCCTGACATAGTGATAATACACCTCAATGTGCTTTGTGCGAGCATGAAAAACTGGGTTTTTGCAACTGCCAATGCGCTCTGACTGTCAGTGAAGATAGAGGTGGCAGACTCCTGTCCAACACCCAAGTCAGCCAATAAGCCGTCTGAGCCACACACACTCAACCGTAGCTGTGAAAGCTGCCCTGTACTCAGCTTCACAACTAGAAGTGGCCACAGTAGGTTGCTTCTTGCTCAACCAAGATATGCATGAGCTACCGAGCATGAAACAAAAACCACTTGTGGACACTCTTGTGTCATAGCAACCAGCCCAATCTGAGTCCGAAAAAGCATGTAAATCTGGCGGCAATGATCCCCCCTTGGGATAAAACAACCCAAGATGTATGGTGCCACTCAAGTAGCGAAAGATGCGTTTAACTGCCTTCCAATGCTGAGACCCTGGGCTATGCATAAACCTGCTCACCTGCTGTGAGACTGCAAACTGAATGTCCGGCCTCGTAATGCATACATAAATGAGGCAACCAACAGCTGTCTGATAGAGTGTGACATCAAAGTGATCTCCAGCATCATGAAGACTCAACTTCAAACCTGTCTCCATTGGAGTAGCAATAGGCTTGCAGTCTTCAAGGCCAAATCTCCGCAACAATGTTTCAATATACTTTGTCTGACACAAAGCAATACCTCCATCACACTGCTTAAATTGTATCCCCAAATAATGATGCAAATGCCCCAAATATGACATCTCAAAAGAGGCATTCAAATCAGCCTTAAAATCAGCAATATGACTCTCATTTGGTCCTGTGAGCAGCATGTCATCGACATAGAGAGCAATGATTAGATGTACACCATCCACACGTTTAACATACAAAGTGCTTTCTGTTGGACTATTCTGAAACCCATGTGCAGTCAAATATGCATGTATCTTTTCGTACCAAGCTCGTGGAGCTTGCTTTAAACCATATAAAGCCTTTTTTAACCTGCACACTTTGTTTTCCTGCCCTCTTTGAACAAAACCACGAGGCTGCGATACATACACCTCCTCATGCAAATCTCCATTTAAGAACGCAGTCTTTATGTCCAGCTGATGTACATTCCAACCATTATGAGCTGCCAATGCACAAATGCTACGAATGGTAGTCATACGACAAGTGGGAGCAAAGGTCTCATCAAAATCAATGCCTTTTTCTTGAGCATAACCCTTTGCAACAAGTCTAGCCTTATAGCGATCAACACTGCCATCTGGCTTTCGTTTCAACTTAAAAACCCACTTACATCCAATGGCCTTTTTACCAATAGGCAAATCACACAAAGACCATGTACCATTCTTCATTATAGCATCATATTCACTTTGCATTGCAGCCAACCAATTTTCTGAATTTTGTGCCTCATCAAATGAAAGAGGTTCTTCCTCTTCACACATACTAGACACAGCCAAAGCATAACAATCTGATGCATAAGAGACATGCTGAAAACCTGAACGAGTACGACTAGATATAGGTGCATCAATTTTACTATCACGCAAGGTTTGCACCAGCCATTTAGGCATATTTCTAGCCTGCTCATTTTCAGCCCTATCCTCATGAATTACATCCTGTAAATCTGCATCAGAAATAGGCTGATCTATGATGTCGTTTGAAATCTGCATAGGCTGAATATTTGCCTCATTAGGACTTACATTTGAATTCCCACCTGTAAACAGAGGCAACAATGTATCAAATACATCCCGTGAGCTCACACCTGTCTCTTTGGTACATGATAACAAGGGATGCACAGCATCTTCCACAAAAACAACATCTCGACTAATCAAGATACGCTTTGACTGCGGATGATACAATCTGTAACCCTTGCTCTCAGCACTGTAACCAACAAAAATGCATTTGACAGCCTTATCATCCAATTTTCTGCGTTGTTGCACGGGCACTAAAGCATAGGCCAAGCAACCAAAGACACGCAAGTGACCAATAGAAGGCTTCCTGCCATGCCAAGCTTCATATGGAGTAATAGACTGTAAGGCCTTAGTGGGACACCTGTTGAGTACATATGCAGCACACATGACAGCCTCAAGCCAAAACGCATGTGGCAAAGCTTGGCTCTTGACCATACATCGTGCCATCTCCATAAGTGACCTGTTCTTCCTCTCAGCAACACCATTTTGCTGAGGGGTATACGGCACTGTACATTGGTGTTTTATCCCACGACTAGCCAGAAATGCATCAAACTCTTTAGACATGTACTCCCCCCCTCGATCAGTACGGAGGGTGCCCACAGTACAATTGGATACATTTTCAACCATAAGAAAAAACTGTTTGAAGCACAATAACACTTCGGACTTTGCCTTCAGTGGATATACCCATGCATGCCTTGAGTAATCATCAATGAAAGTCACGAAGTACAAGTGTTTTCCAAATGACGGAGTTTGCATAGGCCCACATACATCACTATGTACAAGCTGCAATTTGCGAGTGGCCCGCACAGAACCATCCTTTGGAAACGCAGAACGCTGCATTTTGCCCAAAATACAGCCTTCACAAACATGTTTCAATGGTGCCTCAAGAGGGGGCAATGAAGCAACCATATCAAATTTCTGCAAACGCAGCAAACTAGCAAAGTTCAGATGACCAAAACGAGCATGCCATAGTTTTGCATCTGAAACTGCCTTTTCATCAGAAACTGCATTTGCTGAATCTTCCACACACTTGTCATAAGAATTGAGCCTATACAGCCCACGAAACAAGGTGCCAGATGCAATAATCGTATCACCAGAAGTCAAATCATGAACAGTACATCTGTCATCCACAAATTTGATTACAAATCCAAGTCTAGCAAGCGCAGAGACAGACAATAGATTCTTCTTTATCCCTGGCACATACAAAGCATCTGAAAGTGTGAAAGCGCTGCCATTTGCGGCCGTAAGCATAATTTTACCAACGCCCTTCACTGGGTAAGAAGCATTATTGGCACATGTGACAGTATTCCCATTAGGGATAGCCTCAAGAGAAGTGAACATATCACGATGCGAGGTAATGTGCTTTGTAGCACCACTGTCAAAATACCATACATGAGAGTCAACAGAAACTGCCAAACATGCATCATGTACAGATGGGTCATACTAGCAATACACGCTAAACGCCCATTCTGTATCCTGCACAACATTTGCAGAATCTGCATTTGTAGAAGCATCCGCTATTGTGGCTGCATTTGACTCTTTCTTCTTTGCTTCTTTAGCCTTTAGCTTAGGGCAATTCTTAATGACATGATCATTTGCCTTACAATAGTTGCACCTGGTCTTTTTCTTGCCTTTATCAAGAGCCTTCTCAGACTTATTGTTGCTACCTGTGGAAGTAGAAGAAGTTGCAGACCTACTAATAGGAGAAGAAACAGTGGAAGGGGCTGCCTTACCACTTCTTCTCTGCTGCTGTGGGCAGCCATAAATGCTTGATCAACTGCACGCTGCCTGGCCCTGTTTTGCCTGGACTACGCTTCTTGCAAGAGCTTGTTGACTAAAGTATCATACTTGACAGCATCAGGTCTGTCCTCATTAAGAAGTCTCCACGTGGAAGC
Source organism: Cibotium barometz (assembly GCF_041138505.1). Taxonomy (NCBI): domain Eukaryota; kingdom Viridiplantae; phylum Streptophyta; class Polypodiopsida; order Cyatheales; family Cibotiaceae; genus Cibotium; species Cibotium barometz. Next base: position 38,209,141 of record NC_141059.1, on the reverse strand, counting down.
AAAAGTGTGATATGTCTCAGGTAAAGCATCAAGAACAGTCTGCACAAGAGAATGATCAGGAATAATCTCACCTGCAGAAATCAACTGTTCTTTGAGATCTTTAATCTCAGCAAGAAAAACATTCATGTCATCATCTTCTTGCATAATCTTCAATTCTAGCTCTTTACGCAGGTAAGCAATTTTTGCCTCATTACGACCTGCATACAAACCAGCTAGAATATCCCAAGCCTGTTTTGCTGTTTTAGCTGAACGAATATGTGGGGTGATGTTCCGTTTGACAGAAAGTGCAATCAAGGCATGAGCCTGCGCATCTTTACCATCCCAACAGCAGCAACAGTAGAGCTGCTAGAACCTGCAACATCCTCAACAGATCCTACATCCACAGAACCTGGACGTACATCCATACCCTGCACAATGTTCCACACTCCTTTTGCAACCAAAACATGCTGCATCATGTATGCCCAAAGTGGGTAGTTGCTGTCTCCATCCAGTTTGTCTTCAGCAGACAACATGCGAAATACATCATTGCTGTTATCAGCCATGGCCACTGACTGAAACTGATGCAAAAGCTGCCTGTAATGAAGCAAAGACTGAATAGAAAACAACTCGTGCTATGTAGCACGGTCCACAATAGAGAACGTATGCCTGTTTTGCAGAAAACTGCACTGTCGAAATTTCTGCAGAAAATGACGAAAACACCTGTGCAGAACTTGAAATGCAAAAACGGAGCCCGAAACGACCTCAGATGCAAATTCTGAGAACGCTAAGCCCAACGGGCTTATTTGCAGAGTATAGGGACCTGCAAGCGCTCGTGAAAACTTACCTCAATCGGAGAACGTGAGTCGAAGGGTGCTGGCGGCGTAGCCCTGGGAGCCGATGCCTGCTCTGATACCAATTGTTGGAATTAGGGTTGCAGAAAAGCACACAAAGCTTGGAGAAGAAGAAGCAAGAATGCACACAACACAAAGTGTATTAGATTGTGTCAATGTACAAAAGATAAGTTAGCCCTAGAAGGATGGCCGGGGGAAAAAACCTCCTAAAGAGGGAAAAAGTGCCCCGGCGGTCCTAAGTGTGTTCACACACATCACTGCCTATGTATATGGCAACAAAACTTAATTATGATTATCCTACTAGATTAAGCTAATTCCATTATTTCTCATTTCCCAAATTGAAAGGATAATCTATTTCTCATTTAGAATCAATCAAAGTAGTCTTTAACTACTTATAAATAATCTAAAAGAATTAACCATTATTTTGTTAACACAATCATAAAAATACCATTTTCTTAATCTCTAGCTTATCAAGCTTAGAGTTTAGCTTTGAATTAATAGACTATCATTGAGAAGGATCCCTTTTCAAGGGATTTAGCCATAAAGATGGATATTCTTTTAGAGAGAGAGAGATTTTCTTAAAGAAACTCCCGACCAATCAATTGGTCCACTAAGAGGAGAAGAGCAACTCCAAGAGTTGTTGTAGAGAGAGAGAGCTCCAAGCTCCCAAGAGTTGTTGTAGAGAGCTCCAAGCTCCCAAGAGAGAGAAAAATTTAAGGGATAATAAAAAATATGATTATTTTAATATAATACTGGCATAGTATAGCTCCAATATTTTTTACAAAAGACTGAGGATCTATTTATAGGTGAGGGAGGCCACTAACCAAGTCCAACTGGGTTCTAGAATTTCCAGGTTCAGTTTGACTCAATTTGGACAAGATTTGGACCAGTTTGGCTCCCTTTTTGATTTGGTTTGATCCAGGAGAGAGGAGAGATAAAAATATCACAATTTTTTTGAATTAAAAACCCTTCCACACGTGAAAAAGGCACCTACCTCAAGATTCCCCCTCTCCTTACCAAGGTGTCAAAAATACATCATTATTCCAAAATATCTCATTTTTTTTAGTAATATCTCATAATTTTTAACTAATAAACCTTGTACTCAGTCAACTCTTCATCTTATATGTGAGCATTTACTCAGGACCATAATTTAATTTTTTTTGAAAATGTAGACCCTTAGGCTAAGGTCCCTTATACACATTTTCAATTAATTCCTAATGCACATTGGAAAGTTCATTTTGAACTTCTGTTTCAGGGGAATCCATTTTAAACACCAGGAGGATTTTTATATCCAAAGATATCTCAATTTTGGATGATCTCTCTAGACATTTTCTCTCTCTAGGCCAAAACAGGGTAAAACAAGATCTTTCTTCTATTTGAGAGAGGGGAATAATTTCAAGAGCAGAAGGGGAGGTTCTTACACCTTTACACCTCAAAAGCTGGAGGGAGGAATCTTACATATAACATTGAGGCTCCATTGCCCTCATTTCTAGCAAATCAATATGTTGCTCTAACACTACAAGGGAAGGGAGAAAATTCAGAACTAAACCCTCAAGTAGGGGCATATGCACTTTTTCACATACATGAACCTACTTCTTCTCCTGACAATTGAGGTTCTTAAGGAAGGGCATTTGAAGTTCCAATAACCTCTAACCAAGGGGCATAGTACGTGGAAGAAAATTGGCACCAGATATACACATTAGTGGAGATCCATGAGAGGGAAAGAAATCATTCAAACGAGAACTGTATATTCCATGGTGGATGTGGAAAATTTGTTGGATCTTCAAAGTTCCTAATAGAAGTGGCTCAACCGCATACACAACTAGAAGAAGAGGCTCGATAAGCAAGGGAAAGACCAATCCAAGGTAGTCCTCTAGCAACAACCAATATACCTTGAGAGACTGTCATTATAAGGGGACCACAAACAATTATAAGACATGTCCTAGGAAGAGGAGGAAGGGGATGAGGGATACACGAACCACCTTATATAATATGTTGACCATGCAAGACCAATTCCTAGAAACCATACATGCCCCCCACAATGAGGCCAGTAGTGAATCACGATGTTCCACTACCCAACTATTATTATGCTATGCCACTAGGGGTTGCACGTCCAATAATGCTCCCCGATAGAGACAATGCCTAATAATCTTTTGGGAATGGTGAGAGAAGTAGGAAGGGGGATATCTATCAAACTTGTAATAACAAGAGATTTAAGAAATAATGAAGTGAAACCATTTCACATTGTTAAACTAATGACCAAATTCATAGGTGATGGTGACCTCATCCAACATTTGGAAACATTTGAGTAAATTTGTGAGACCCATGGGAACCTTGACAACCTTACCAAGGTTTGTGCCTTCAGTCTAACCTTAGATAGAAGAGATAGACAATGGTATCATGGTCTTAGACTTGAAGAAAAATGTAACTTCCATGTGTACCAGGGTTTACACGGAGTGGTGCACGTTGGAGTGAAGTGATACAATTGAGTAATCTGAAACAAAACCAAGGTGAATTAGTTAAATATTGCGTGTCATGCACCAAGCACCATAACTCACGTTATAAGATTGAGTGGTGAAAAATTATCAGCAAAGTTTCAATTAGGTCGATGTAATAAGAAGCGGCATGATTATTTGGTTCTCGTAACCTTTGAGAAGCGTTGTCGAATGGCAATGAAAGGAGAGTACTTTCCCGTACAGTATGTACTCGTATCTTTTTATGTTGTCGGTTGTAAAGAGGAGAGCATAATAGAAGGAAATTCAACCAACCATCTCTCTTTTGTGCTTGTCTACTCTTGTGTGTGAATGTTTGCTTCTAAGGAGCTCAAGGTCATCCTCTCCCTTGCATTCTTCTCATGGTATCAAAGTGTCGATTCGTGTGTTAAAAGCTCAAGAGGTAAGCAAGGAAGCGGTACATGGGTGAGCGTAATTCCATGTCTTTCCCTCTTTGATTTTAGAGTAACATAAAGCTTTAGGTAGCTGTGAGAGCAACATGCAGACATAAAAATTATTTTCTCAGAGTAAGGCATCCTCCTAGGTGAAGAAAGAAGGCCTTGGTGTGTGCATTTTGGGCACATTAGAGCCTTGTTTGGGAACTACAAGGTTTTTACAGGCATTGTGGAAAAGTGCTACTATAGGACTATTTTTTCTTGAATATTGGTTTTTGTAGTGCAATAGTGTGAATTTGGTTTAAAGACAGTTTGTGCACATGTTCTAAGCATTACAGGTGTCGGTGGATGAATGTAAATGTATTCTAGTCACTTGTTGTGACTATTTTGGGTAAGCAAAAATTGGGAGCAAAAGCAATTGTGGGCAAGTAGAAAGTACTAATAAAGTCCTTTGTTGTATCTTGACCAAGACTATAGAAGCTAGTCGTTAACGATTGTTGGAAGCATAAGCTCACAACAACAATATGGGCCAATAGGACTTTCTATAAGCTTCCTATAGGACAAACTCCTTTTCGGCTCACTTATATGGGTTTGAGGCAGTGGTGCCTATGAAATATTTAGTGCCCAGCTTGAGGATAGAAGTGAAGGAACATCTCAAGAAAAATTTTCTATTTGAATGGCTGATTGAGTTGGAAAAGCTTGGTGAAACTAGAGTGGTTTCTGTCCATGGGATGATAGTGGAGAAGCTCAGGTGCAAATGACAGTTTGACCAAAATGTGAAATTAAAAGAGCTGTAGGAAGGGGAGTTGGTACTTATGTATAGAGTCGGTTCTTCTAAGAGAAAAAAGCTAAAATATCGAGGGCTAGGGCCATTTAGAGTTGCAAAGCTCACCTACCAAGGTGCATCTTGCATCAAAACCGTTGATGGAGTTGAGATGAAGGGCTACATAAATGGTAGCAAACTTAAAAAATACTATGGATCCTTAACCCAAGCCATGTTGGAACAATTGCACAAAAAGAAATAAGAAAAGCTAAAATAAGAGGCACACGAAGAGGCTAAGGCAAGGGCAACCAAATCTTAAGAAAAATAAAATGGGCGTTATAACACTACAAATAAACATGGTTACTCTAACCGTGATCAAAGAAGAAAACCTTGAGATAGAACTTGCTTGTCTCAAAGTTGGACTTTATATGAAGGGGAAAACAACAAATCTTCTTGCACTGATTGACTTGGGGGAAAGTCACAACTTACTCTCGTATGAAACATGGGTGAAACTAAAGAAGCCAGAGTTAGATTCAACATCAACTAAAGTCAAAAGTGTGTATGTAGGAATAGTAGGAGCCTTAAGAAGTTTAAAAGTTAATATTTTCACCAAAAATAACCCTTGGCTGTGTAAGGTTTTTATAATGCCTGCAGGTGCCTTGGAAGAGGAAATGGTTCTTACACAACGTTGTATCTCAACTATAGGCTACGAAGTGGATTGGGAGAAAAGGACAACACACTTGTCATCAGGGGGATCCAAATATATATTGCCATTATGGAGCGCCCTAGACTCGAGTAGCAATCTCAAGCTAAATAGCCAAAGCCACCTAAGATGTTATTATGTCTTCCTGCACCAGAAGCACCACAAATATCCCAAAGAAAGGGGGCCACTATGTTAAGCAAAGGCAAGAGTCCCACCTCACAGTCAACCTTTAGCCAGCACAGCCAGGCAGCCTCATATTCATCAATGTTGGGTTCCCAAATGATTGTTAAAGGCACAAGGATACTATGAAGAGAATAGAAAAATATGGGTACCCAAACAATGAAGCAATGAAATAAGGCCATCCATGCAAAAACCTCACCATCAATCACTCAAAATACCACATCAAAGCCAACTAGGAATGTTTGGAAAAGAAAAGGAAGCCAAGAATGGATCCTTATTTAGGAACTCCGCCCTCCCAAGCCAAGTAACAAAGAAGGCGTGGGTGCCAAAAAGAAACCAAGTTGAAAACTTAACCTCACTAATTCTAACCAAGGTCGAGATTAAGTGGGAATGGGAGCGTAAATCGGTGTGCCCACTAAAGATGTGACGGGGAAGCCATAAGAACCTAAACAAAAGCCACAAGAAGCTTCCCAACTTAACATCACACAAGATGACAATCGAACTAGTGTAAAACAGGTGAATTGTACAATTCCTTGCCCTAAAAGCAAAGCTATTGTAATAGACACACAAGAGCAAGTGCCTAAAAATACATATTCACATAAGAACATGCTACTACTGATTCTATGGACTAGATGATTCAATGGATGGATCAAGAGTTATTGTGTTCCGCATAAGAACTGAAAGTCCTATATCAAAACACCCCTTCTACATCAAGAGCTTCATCCAGATAGATTTTCTTCGACCTTCTTTACGTTTATTTAGATTTCTACCTTTAAGGGTTTATCGATATTTTCTTTGACCTTTGTCTAGATTTCCACCTTTAAGAGTTTATCTAGACCTTTTTGGAATAATTTGGATTCATTCTATATATACTTGGATTATTTGACTAGTGTTGCAAGTTCTTCTAGGACAATCTTGTGTTGATATAATTCAAGAGCGACACCTTTCAAATCCTTGCATGCCTAAGCAAAGACATCGAAGCATTAATTTAATGATTCAGGATCAACACCTTTCAAATCCTGATTTGTATCGATCTTGTGTTGATACAATTCAGGATTGACACCTTTCAAATCCTTCTATGTCTAAGCAAAGACATCTAAGCATTACTTTGATAAGTTAACCACGCTATTCCTAAACTCAAGGCTTAAACCCTTTTTAATTTTCATTGGCTTAAGTTCCTCATCCATCCCAATTACAAATTCAATAAATTCTTTATCAATATGCCTCATGGTAGCATAGGAATCCCTTACTTGTGTTTCATCTAACTAGAAGACTCCATTATGCTTCTCTATAAACATGGGTGGATAGCCTATTCTAAATGACAACGTGGAGGAGTCGATTGAAGTATCCACTCTAAAAATTTTGAACTTGGGTGGATAGCCTATTTCAAAGGTTGACATGGAGGACTCGATTGCAGTATCCACTCTAAAAATTTCTAAACTTGGGTGGATAGCCTATTTCAAAGGCTGAATTTACCTCAAGAATTTCCAAACTTGGGTGGATAGCCTATTTCAAAGGTTGAATTTACCCCATATGGAGGACTTGAAGTATCCAATAATACTTTAGCTTTAAAAGTTTCCAAACTTCATAAATCTTGATAATCCTTGTTGATGGACTCAAAGACTAATCTAGGAAGGGTATCATCGTTTGACATTTCCTTAAGATCCCTTTATCTTCTCATCATCCTCAATGTCTTATGTAGAATTCACCTCTTCTCATCAAAACATGGCTAGCACCTTCTTTTTCCTTATTATTATTATTATTATTATTTGCATGTCATTGGAGAGCTTGCCTAAACTGTGGATTTCCTAACATCAATTAATGAACAATAGTGCAAAATGTTAGTCTCACTTTCTCAATCTTGTGATTCTTTATCACCTCAATAGGATTGACTCTTCTTTAATCTACTATTTTCACCATAAAATTGAGATTGTCCAACTAACATTTCCTTGAGCTTTTTCTAATTTCAATATTTACCCTAAAACCTCCATCTACCACCACCACTCCATCTAATTTGAATATTTCCCCTAACCTCCATCTACCACCACTTCATGTGTGGTCAAGCTATTAATGTTAACACTGGTTTCAAAATAGTTTCATCAAAGTATAAAATTTTTAAACACTTCACTACTATCAATGGATTCATCTAAATAACCTTCAGACATCTTCTCAATATTCTCTTGAAATCAAGTCAAATATGGCTTTGATTCAAATGTCCTAGTGAAATTTGAGTAGTGTTTGGACCTCCAATCTAGGTTTCAATTACCAAAAGCATCTTACACTAAGAATTATTTTTAACAAGCCCCAATGATGGCTGCCTTTTGGTGTTTCACATCTTCCCATAATATGTCATATCCATGTTATTTTCATGCTATTCTTTTATAAACACATGTCCTTATTATTGGAATAACTTCTTTGACCTTTATTCCTATTAAGCTTGATTATCCAAGGCTCCTCCTATGTTCCATCCTTACTAAGGTAGTGGCCATTTTCACCCTCTTATTCTTAGACTAATGAAACTTCTTAGATGATTGAGCATGTCTTAGATTAATGAAACTTCTTAGATGATTGAGCATGTGTTTGCGTTGAAGGAAAAAATCATTCTTTTAGGCTTAACAAACTAGGATTTCTAGTTATTTTGTTTGTTAATAAAGATATATTCTTGTGTGTTCTCTCATCCTCCACTTTTAAAGTGTTGGGTTTTCTCAGCAGACATTGAATCTGTCCGTCAGCACCTACATTGAAGTTGGTATATGTTTTGTCTATAGGAGGACATACATACTAGAGGTTTTCATTTCAAGAGTACAGGCATCAACTTCAATTCAATTGGCAAAGTTGACTCAACCTACATTGAAGTTGATATATGTTTGTCTATTGGAGGACATACATACCAAAGGTTTTCATTTCAAGAGTATAGGTTGAACATCAACTTCAATGCAATTGGCAAAGGTGACTCATATCAATGAGTGGTAGGATTCTTATTTGGAGGCTAACTCATCTTAATGAGGCAAGATTCTCATTAGAGTGATCCCTCAAATGAAGCTTATACTAACTTCATCCTAAATTTCTATCGATCGCAGAGGACTTGGCCTCTCAATCAACAATTCGAAATGCTAAGATGATGGTGGGAACTTGATTGTACATAGAGCATGAGGATGTATGAGATGGATATAGGCTAGATAGCCCTTGTGGTTTTGTGTTTATTCCACCACAAGTTTTGGTTATCGTTATTCATTTCGCTAACAATTTCATGCCCCAGTATAAGTTGTATAACTACTAGGCACCATGACCCTCATGTATGAGCTATGGACAACTGGTTGTAAATACTTTTGATGACATAATATACATACTAATAGTTATTCCTACTAAAGGTAGTCTCTCATCTCATATTGCTTCCTTATCTTAACCCGTCATTGAAGATATAAGGAGAGCCAACATAGTAGAGCAGCATTGCTTGATGGGTAGAATATAGGGCCATGTATTTTTGGTCTAGTCAGAGGAGATTTGGAGGAGAACACTGAACATGTTGATTTTATAAACTTACATAATAAAAATATGTCGATATGTATGGGTTAAATGGAGGGATGCCATCTAAAGCCCAATCTAAGATATGGGCAGTGTGTTCACTTTTGTGAGGGCCCTCCACTTTGCTACAACCTATTGTGGATTCGGTTCAAGGCTTACACTCGAGAGGAGATGCTATTATGAGCTGTTGCTTTTGCCCAAGAGAGTTATCACTTCTGTGTGTGTGTGTGTCTCTGTCTCTGTCCCTCTCTCTCTCTCTCTCTCTCTTTTTGTGACTTCTATACTTGAGGAGAAGCCGCCTCTTCTTGTGGCATGCCCAGGAGCTATTGCTCAATCGCAGTAATAAGGAATGGAGTGTTGGGATACCATATTAGGTCTTGCCCCATCAAGAGCTTCTCCGATCCACCTTTTCTTCTTCTTCTTCTTCTTCTTGATCTTAAAATGGAGGTGATGTGACTTTTGTTGACTGCTGCGAACCAAGGGAAGGGTTGCTTTAGTTTTTGGGCAACAATGATGGGCTTTAGAGATTGCAAAGTGGGCCAAGAGATTATAGAATGCTCTCTTTTCTTCTCTCTAATGCTAGGGTGATAACTTTTTATCTCTCTAGGAAACATGGTGGAGTGGAAAAAAGAGAATATTAATCCATCGTTGGTCCTAATCAAGAAAACATTGCTAGAGCTAAGGAGGATCATGAATTAATAGCAAATCCATGACCAACACACTACTCAAAAAAATTGAACAATGAGATGATAAACCCAAAATGCTATTCATAATCTCACACGAAGATACCAAGTACATCACATGTAGCTCTAGTAGTATTCAATGCACACGCACACATGTTTTACACTCCATGGCATAACCCATGTGACTTGCTCAAACCATGCGAACAAAGCATATAATATGTGACTATTAACCATGTGAACAAAGCACATAACATGTGACTATTAGCCTTTACATTCACCATATAACCAAATAACTTTATAATCCAAGGCCTTATAGACCTTGCAACCAAAGGCTCACGGTTTCCCTTTAAGACGCAACATCAATCAAAACATGGATACTTCAAGTCACACTAAGACTTAGTAATGTGTCGCCTTGGAGTGTGAGAGATAGAGCAACATATCTTGATGGAATATGCTTCCTATGCTTCCATTTGTGCACACTATTCTCATATCTTTGAGCATGGAGATGACATTTATTGCTTTCTTTCATGCACAGAACAGACTTACCATTGTTGCTTCATCAAGGAGGTGCTCCTTTGTCAAGTAGCAGCACAAGACATCAAGAACTACTCACCCAACTTTTACTCCTATGAGTGCTCATTGTCTCTGAGAGAAAAATTTATACCACTTTTGATTAGTCTTATGGGTTGTATATCGAACCTCGTAAGAAGTCAATACTCTATCTTCCTCTATCTCTAATATTTTGGTTCTTTTTTTTGGGAGAATATTTAATATATATTAGTCACTGCTGCAAATATTTACATCCAAAATATTTTGGTTCTTATCAACATGAGAACACTAGTAATGGGTGGCATTACTATTGATTTTGTAAACTTACATAATAAATACATGATATATTAGTTATATTCTTAATTTGCAAATATTAGTTAGCATTTTACAAATTTTGTAAACTTACATAATAAATACATGATATTTTAGCTATATTCTTAATCTGCAAATTTTTAGCTAGCACTCAACAAAAGTTTATATACATAGCACTATTACATAAATTTATTTGTAGTAATAAAGGAATAGTTTTTCAAATAATATTAATTGGTTTATTTTTTGTAATTATTCTCTCTCTCTCTCTCTCTCTCTCTCTCTCTCTCTCTCTAAAGCTAAGGTCCCTTAGAACTACTTTTCTTGCATTTTACCTCTAGTAAGAATGTATTTTTATAACGAGAATTATATTTATATCGAAATAATTGAAATACTTATTGTGAAGTGTATTTTCTCTCAGTTTTCGGTCTAGGTTTCCTGTGCAAGCAAATTATCTTGGAGGAGGGCTTCCACAAGCAAGCAGACCTTAGTATCCATGGCGTACCCGGGTCCCTATTCAGGCAGCAGCAGCCTTGCGCTGGTGAGTCCACAACCCTCCTCCCAATTCTTCCTTCTTGAAGTGTTTGGTTGTGAACGGCCAAGCTTCCGTGGCTGATTTTTAATCTGAAGTTGGCCAAGGATCCCTTTCGCGACCTGTTCTTGATCCCACTGTACAGTCATTCACGGACTGTTGTGCCATAGCTTGCAGTTTCTGAAGATTATGAAGCAGTGGAAGGTTACTATTCAAAAAATAGTTAAAAACCCTGTTTCATCTCATGTATAGATTAGGTGAACAAGACCTTTAAGTTGCTCTATGAGGGAAACCTAGGTTAATTGCTCATTTCTCTTTTTTTTTCTTTTGTCTGGGAAAAAAATTCGGTGAAATTATTTTCTCTAGACAATTTGTTTTCGACATATTTTCTTTATTATAACTTCCGAAATTTTCGAAAAATTGATTTGTACATGGGTATTGAAAGTGCCCTACTTTGCTTGCTGTAATAATTTGCTAACTCTAGATCACATTGACATGTAACCATAAAAGTCAAAGGAATTTAGCTCAAAGTTTTAGTGAAAAGTAGAGAAATTGAAGCCATTCAGCCCAAAATGAAAGTCTCATGAAATGCATGACATAGTCAAGCCCTTTTCCATTTATGCCAAAATGTTATTAAACACTGTTAGTTTTGCCAAATGCATGACATAGTCTGTATTGTGGAGAGGCTCAATAATGGAGGTTAGGTCTTGCTGGGTGATAGTATCAGGATTTTTTGATGGCAAATCAGCAAGACTCTTTAGCAAAGCCTTTTTATCCTTAAGGCTTATGGATCCTAGCCGAGATCCTAGAGCAGTAAAGTTGGCAATGTGATTATGTGTTAGATTGAGAGTTAAATTTGCCTCTCGGCTGCTGTGTTTTTTTGCATAAGGCCCTTTTCAGAGTGTGTAGCAACGTGTGTGTAAGGTTTGCTTCACAAAATCTGCCCAGATGACAAAAAGTAGAAATGTGGACAGTTGAGATTGTGTCTGCATAGGAGGAGATGTGACAGTTGGCTGCAGATGCAAACGCCCTTTGTGAAGCCACCCTAAGTTCATCTCTGACCTGTGTGCAATTTGGTAGGCTCCACGTGATTGTGAAGCTTCTCTGTTAGAGCATTTTTGGTGACTGATTCTCTAGGGGCTTGACTGAGAGCCCTTAGTTTAATGCATGGTCATAGTGTGTGTATGTGTGTGTGTGTGTGAGAGAGAGAGAGAGAGAGAGAGAGAGAGTGAGAGAGAGAGAGAGATCCCTTGTAATGCATATGTGAGAGCTTTCCTGGATCATGCTGGGGCTTTGATGTAGTAATATGCCTTTGAAAGCTTAAGCAGGAAGTTATCCAGGGTGAGAGCAAGTACTTTTTGACCTAGTTTTTTTGGTATTTTGCCATGAAGTTGGCTGGTATTAATGTCAACCTTTTTTGCAGGTGGCTAGGGCGACAGCATTTGCCCTAGGTCTCACTTACGGAACAATCAAGATGGCCTATTTACGGGTATGGGACACAGTCAGAAATATTTTTTCTCATGTTATGATACTAAGATGGGCTTCTATAATATGTTTTTTCTTATGTTACGTTCCTAATAGTATCTATCCTTTTTGAATGGTTTCAGGCAGAAGCCAAAGCCCAGCAGAAGGCTGCAGCCAAATCACATCATTGATGATGAACAATAGGACCTCTATCATCCTGACATGGAGTTTATATTAGGGAGGTTTTGGTAAAATCAAATAGGGCACATACAATCGATATTATATTGAAATGAACCTTCATGGTCCATATGAATGGAGCTGTTAGAGAAGAGACTATTCTTTTTGCGAGGGTTTTCTTGCTTGGTTTACACCAACATGGGTGCCACCTGCCAGCAAATTGTTGGAACAGCTTCCTTGAGCGTCATTTGGTCGCTCGCAAAAATAAGTGCTGTTCATTCTTTTCTTTTTTCCCCATGTTCTCGAGGCTTGTCGGAGGCGTAATGAGTGTACTCCTGCAATTTAGATCGGAACTTCTGATTTAGAAACTTGGAATGGAAGGGTTTTGATGAGCTGTGATTAGGTAGTTCATGTTGCAGGTTTTGAAGGCTTTTTTGCTTGGATTTGCTCAATGTTTTGGCACACTGCAGTATTGTTTATTTGCACTAGTAGTATTGTCTTTGTGCCCTGACAGTGCCCTAGGAGGCCTTGAGTTTGTTTAAAGTTCTTGTTTTGCCACTCTTAATAAACTTGGTATGTTCGAATCCCCCTTTAAATTGTTAGGTTAACTTGGGTTTTTAAAGATTGTGCAATGATGTGCTTGTTTTGAAACCATACACAGTAGAGTGTACATAGGTCATTGTGAGAGTTATGTTTTCCGAAGTCCAGCATGTCACCTGATAATAAATCTACCATAGGCTATTATCATATAGCCTACCACATGTTCAACACACACATGAGTGTTCAACACACATGGAATGGGTATGATAGGGATTAGGTGAGAAGGTTCATCAACCTGGCTTTACTTACCTTTTGGGCCACAATAGGATCTGTGTGCCCCAGATACCGGGTATATCCAAGTGATAAGTCATTGTTTGGGTATGTGGCTACATGTGGCATGTTCTCATGCATGAGTAGGAGGTGTTAGTCACGTAACAAGCTTTGCGACTAAGTTGTGTTTGATGTAATGCGGTCAGTTCTCATGCATGAGCAGGAGGTGTTAGTTGTGTAACAAGCTTTGAGACTAAGTTGTGTTTGATGGAAATGTAATGTGGTCAGCAAGTGCAGGATGTGGAATTCTTCTTTCACATATTTATGCTGCACGTTCAGAGGAAAAAAGAGCCCAGTCATTCCCCTTGCAACATTCTTTGAAGACAATGCAAGCCTCAAGATAGCTCAATTAGGAAACACTTGAAAAAATGAGTCGAAGTTATGAATGTATGTATACGAGAAACTGCCAGCTTTTAGTAGAGTCAAGCATGTAGCAAAGTGAACTACACATGCAGATGGCTGGGCCTTGTCTTATAAGCTAATTCAGCTGCAACAAGAAGGGCTATAGGCTCGATAAGATCTACATCAAAGGTTTGAAAGAAGGTTGAACCCTATCAAACTCAATTACGAAACGTAAATACTAAAGATGTGGGAAGACTGATTAGGGATGGGGGTTGGCCCCTTCCACCCTCTCATGTTATGGGCCTGGTATTCCACCAAGTAAAATTGTAAACAGATTAAGCATGGTTGACACGAGGCTTGAAAAAGGTGAAACCCCATCAAAAGCCAGTGAAACTCAAAAACTAAAGAAGTGGGGATGGAGAATTAGGGAAGGGGGTTTGGCTCCTGTAAACCCCTTATGCCATGGGCTTAGTATTCCATCAAGTAAAAGTTTTAACAGTATAAGAGACAAACAGGTTGAACGCCACTAAAACTACCCAAAGTCAAATGCTAATCCCATGGGTTTAGTATTCCACCAAATAAAGTTCTGACAGAATAAGAGATGATTGAAAAATGACCCGCGACAATGTGCATGTTCTGAATTCCTCATTATTATATTTGAAGAAATAAAATTTGAGTAAGAATCAATGTAGGATAAGTCATGTGTCATCGAGTGCTAATTTAAGTTAAAACATGAGGCTTATTATGACTCAAAAAGTGAAAAATCCAAAGACAGGCTATAAGAGACGAGTGTATCACCATGTGTTGTGTTGGGTTATATCCCATTTGTCCTTGTCTTCCAGGCAAGCTTCTTCTGATCATCATAATCACCTTTGTTTATGTTATTCTTAATATGGAAAATCAATGATTAGGGTTTTTCTACACTAAACATTCAACTAGCATGTAGTAAAGATTGACATCTAATTACTTCATCTTCATTTTGAGGAGAATGCAATGCTTTTTTACAAGTTTTTCACCAATGTCTACGCTCAAATTTTGCTGGTATTGATGACCAAAATGCCCAAAAATGGTCGTGAAGACAGTCAAAAATAAAAGTCTGGTGGGCAGAGAGACTTATAAGATCTTGAACACGTCCTTGGTTTTATGATACACTCGAATTGGTATGCTCTTGATCGATGCTATGTTGCGAACCACACTCATATCATAGGTATGTTAAACCATAGTTAGAGTGTACTAGTATTATTATAATAGATAGGTATGCTCTTGATCGATGCTATGTTGCGAACCACACTCATATCGAAGGTATGTTAAACCATAGTTAGAGTGTACTAGTATTATTATAATAGATAGGTTAAACCATAGTTATGAATGTGTTTAATTAGTTTTATTATTAGGTAGCTTAACCCATAGTTATGAATATGTATCTAGTATGGCTTCTATTTAGATATATGAATACGCCCATTTTCACACTTAGGAGGTTGTCACATGAAGATACTCCTTATGAGTTAAGTCTTAAAGATTGTTATCGCTACACCAATAGAGACATACACTAGGCTCAGTCTCCAAGATGCAATTGAACCATTCGGAATTATCCAATAGACCTTCTAGTCTTTTGTTAGATTTTTTTGACAATAATAAACTTTTCTCCTCCTCCTCCTCCTCCTCCTCCTCCTCCTCCTCCTCCTCTTGTGTATGTGTGAGAGATGAGGCTCACTATGCTTACCCACTTCAAAATTAAAAGAAATTAAAAACTGCCTGGTCTTGCTTTTACAAAGGCAATTGAATAACTCGAATGTAGCAAAGGACCTTCTACAAGACTAGCAAGAGGAGGATTTTCTATGCGTGCGTGCATGTGAGAGAGCATGAGTGAGCGTGTGTGAGTGTGTTTCAAACCTGCTTGATGGATCAATAAAAAATGCAAAGCTAGTGTAACTGTGTGTGAGTTAGACGAGTGAGCTATCATCTTTCTTCATCTAGAAGTCCACAAACTTTGCATGATCCCGGAGAATCACTTTACAAGAAGATTGTATTCTAAATTGGATTATTATGCAATAGTTAGTTGTCTAAGGTCCATCCTAAGGTTTCCTACCTAAATAATGAGGACCACTCTTTAATTAATGTAATGGGGACCCCAATCCTGATCAAGACAAAACATTGACTAAGGTGGTGATCTCTGCCAATCGATATTGCTACCTTCATCATCTCAAAGTCCCAAAAAATTCAAGGTAAAAAGCTCTTTATGCCAGCTCTCTGAAAAATGTGAGCACTTGATGCTTTGAAGAAAGTTCATGTTAGCAAATATAGGCCCAAGAAAGTTATTTTGCTTCTCTTCAAATTGGGAAAGAAATTATATCTTCCAACTCATAGGTATGACATTACACTTTATAAGTAAAGACAAGATTTTAGCTTATTCAGGAAAATTCTCTCTAAATGCAAAACGAACTTTCAAATCAGCAGGTTAGTGATGGAATCTGTAAAGTGTGTCCTTTGAATGAACCTCCTTAGTAGTGTCAAATAACTACTAGCACTTGAAACAGACAGAAGTTCAAGTTCCTCCATACCTTAGTTTGAACCCAAACAAACTAAAAAGACAACACGGCAAGCATTGGCATAGATGTAAATGGGATTGCCAAGCACTGAAACTACATACACAAAATAACAAGCAGTAGCAAGCTGAAGGATGTCACATAAGACAATTATGAATGAAACAGTCTCCAACATCAAATTTGCCATGCATGTTCAACATGACTAGTACATTGATGTATGTCAACGAATGTAAGGGCACGACACAAAGAGAATCATCATGTTGATCCAAAGAGAACTACCATGTCCTAAAAGATTCATGATTGACACCAATAGGATATGAACCTCAAGGCATGAGAAGGGTGGCAAGCCCCCTTTTTGCATTCAGCATTAAGATAATCATGTATATTTCATTACTGATGACTTTCATAAACCATCAAAAAAAGAATCATTGGCTTCAAACTCATGCGCCCTCTATTTGTAATATCATTTAGTTTTGCCATATGCATGTAAAATGCTTGGAATCTTAGGCTGCTTAGACAACAGCACTTAACAAATGCCCATCAGCTGCTACCAATCCAGCCACCTGCCTAAAGGGGTGTACTGGTAATCATGCCTATCCATCACCACACCTATTGCATGTGCAGGCAATGTTGTAAAGCCAGTCTTATAATACACATTGAATCCACAAAATACCCATTAGCAAGTCATCTATCCATGGGCTTAACGAACATGATTGTGACATTAATACTACTTGTAAATTGGATCCCTAAGTAATGCAGATAAGGATATAAGATTTGCCAAGAATCCCACCTGTAGTAAATTGGATAATGTAACAAAGAACTTTTAAAATGTAAATAATCTCATATGGACATGAGATTTTCCAAGAACCTTACATGTAAATTATTGAGTCCTCAAATAGAATTTTCTCTATTGAAACATTTTTTAGTGTGGTTTTGCAGCTAGTTGGGAACTTAGCACTCTGAAAAAATTATTGCTTTAGCTTGGTATGCTTCTTATTGTGTGAGCCAATGCCACAAATACAGGCAAATGGCATCAAAGTTAACCTCGCAAAGCATTCCAAAGTTTAGTATCTTTGTAGTCACTTATAACAAAAGTAGCACCTGCTTGAAAGAGAGAATCCTCAGGATTCCTTGTGGCCACGCCCACAGCTGCAATGCCTGCCGCAACTGCCGCTCTAAGCCCAGTTGACGAATCCTATCCCACATTAAAGTAAAACATTCACCATAGAGCATATGCCTCTTAAAAATAGCATTCTTAAATATACCTCTACAAATAGCAGTCTTAGGACTCAAAAGAGCAGATATACTTCTAAAATATGGACTCAAACGAGCAAATATATACCTCTAAAACAAATGCTTGATCAGGTGAAAGCCCAAAATGCTTCAAAGCCTTCTGGTATGGATCCGGAAAGGGCTTGGCCCTTTCACATTCCCCTCCGACTACCACTACCTCAAAGAAGCTTGAAAGACCAAGCAAGGATATGAGAAGCTCTGCATTGGGCCGAGGTGCGTTTGTCACAGCTGCACGTTTAAGACCTTTCTTTTCAATCCATTGGCACAGAGTATCCAAGCCCTCCACAGGCTTAATCTTCTTTGCTGCAAAGCTTGAAAAGAATCAAGCAGAAGTCCAACAACTTTATCAGATCTTCAAAATCTTCTACATGTGCCCACAAATAAATTTCAGCACAAAAAGCAAACAAAAGTACACTAAAAACCTACTTTTTAGAAAAGTTTGTCAAGGACGTGACAGGTTTACCTCCGAAATTGGGCTTCTTTGTCGATAAAAAATTGATCCCTTCTAACCTGATCCCAGTCCGGGAAAAGTTTCAAGCCAAGATAAAAGTTGTCCCCTCCAGATAGTTCCTTTATAAAGAATTCCTCAGTGATGGGTACACCATCCTGATATCCTGCCTGCACAAAAACGTGCAAACGTTATCATTGTAGCCTGACTTACCTATTATATGCCAATACTGTAGGAATTCTGGCCGTTTTATCTTGTATGCTGGCCGCCAATGTCTCTCTCACTCTCACAGAGAGAGAGAGAGAGAGATTAAGCCTACAAGAGACCAAAATGGCCTATGAGACAAAGGTACAATGTGTATAAAATCTACGGACCAAACCTCATATATCAGCAAAAAAGATTGGGCCAATGATTGTGAACATGAAAGCGATGAAGTCAGACCTCTTGAAGCATCTCCCGGAATGAGAGGTAGTGCAAGGGGTCGGAGTCACAGAGAGTTCCATCGACATCAAATAGTACAGCTTTGAGAGATTCAACTGATGGGAAAGGAATCTCCATTGCTTCTCCTGGTAAAAAATTAGATCAGTTTCACAAAAGGAAGGTGAGACAACTTCTTTAAACCAACTCACAATGCCCTAGCCTACTGATGCATATTGCAGAGAAACAAAGAAGGAATGTTCTAAAAGAGAATATACAACTGTCCATAAATTCGACCAAGCTATATTGTATTGGCTCAAAGAGTAGGTTGTCAAGGCTGAAACTGTTGCTCTCTAGGCTAGTTCACCACTCTTCAAGTTTGGTCTTCTCTCCCTTGGCTGGATGCGTCGACTCATAGACAATGTGTGGAAGGGGGAAAGGGGAATTTTATAATTAGAACTTGGTATCAGAATTGCTCAGGGAAAATGGATGGTAGTTGTCCTCTCACAACAGCATATCATAAACATATGATAGTCATCCTGTGTACCACTGTGTGCATATGGTGGCAAAGCAGATTCCTTCCAATAGATTTAAATGACTTTGCAGAGAGATGAATCAATGAGCTCCTACTGATGCCAAGACTGTGATACCACATTGATGGGTGTGAGCTACATGGAAATTTTTGTGATCAAAGTGTAAGGATCATTATAAAGCTTGTGAACGAGATGTTGCCTGCCACGAAAATAAATACATTCCATAGAAATCTGGGGCTCAATGCATGTATGGGTCGTACCTCTTGGGAAGCACTCAGTTATGAACGAAGAAGAACGCAAGCAGTGTCGGGGGCTGGCACGGGACTGCAGATTTGGGCTGCAGAAGTGTTGAATGGGATAAGTCACGTGACGATGATGAGGGAAGACGCCGCGCTGCAAATTTGCAGGGGAGGTGCTGAGAGACGATGTGGCCATTGCCTTCGGCGGCCTAACCTTACCGTTTTAGGGGAGATTAAATGCGCATTTGAGGGTCTTTTTTTTTCCACACTGTGCGCTCCTCCTCTTCTTTTCCTTTTCCTTTTTTCTTTTTTTGAAGTCCATCTTTTGAAATGAAGTAGGTGACCCGCCCCTTGCTCTTGGGCATCAAGTTTTTTGCTTATGTGCGCACCACATATGTGTGTATGCATGTGTGCATGTATGTATGCATCTATGCATGTATATGCATGTGCAAGTGTGTGCGAGTGAGTGTCTGTGCGTGTATGTGTGCGTTTGTTTACACGTGTGTATTTGTGTGTACGTGCGTATGTGTGCATGTACTTCACAAAAAAAGTATGTGTGCATGCACGTGCCTATGTGCGAGTCTCTCACAGACGTGTCTCTCTCTCTCTCACATGCATTCTCTCTATGTCTCTATCACATGCATAGACACAATCCTCTCTCACACACATACACATGCATATGCACTCTCTCTCTTCTCACACTCATCTTGTGTACACATTGTCTCACACACACAGAAACTCTCTCTCTCTCTCTCTCTCTCTCTCTCTCTCTCTCACACACACACACACACACACTCCACACGCACGTCTATGACTGTGTGTATGCGTATGTATGTGTGTGTGTGAATGTATTTACATAAAATAGTATTAATATAATATTATTATATATTTACTATATTCGATGCTCCCTTCCAGACTATCATATACCTCCAGCGGATCCTCAGATCTGGAGACACAGTAGAGGGTCGCTCGCACCCGGCTTCCATGGCTTGCTTTGACTTCATCCCAGGCTCTGGCAGATGCAGGTACTCAGAGATGCTGGTTCCATAGACTTCGTACATGGTTTCAGTCACTTGGCCTAGACCTAGACAGGCTTCCGCCATTCAGATACAGTCTCGATGCTCCTCACTTATACTTATCACGACACCAGATCAGTCAGGTCATTCATGAGCGGACCTGCTCCAGCTCTACACATTTTGTACATGGATCCTCCCCACACGTTTGCCTGTGAAGATGGCTGCATACCGCAGTCATTTTCTCAGGATCTCGGACGAGGGTTTCATTGAGCCTCCAGGGTACACGGGGATACATCTCTCGCATGCACTCAGGATCTCTCTTGGACAACTTAGAGTTTCATCCCACAGATTGGAGATTAAGGCAGGCAGGATGAGACGGACGAGGAGAGGCAGGAGAGTCAGCAGACAGGACCGGACATGCTCCAGTGACATGGGCGAGGTTGAGATAGAGGAGCACTTCTTATACAGATGCCCAGTGTACGATGAGATCCGGGGGAGGTTTCACTGTCTCTTTAGAGATGGCTTTGGCCCTATTTCTAGGGTCATTGACTATGACGATCAGAGATGCCTAGCTCTATTCGTCAGAGAGGCTTTCACTTTCAGAGACAGGAGACTTAGATAGATGCAGGGCCACCAGACTCACGATGCGCGAGAGACCAAGGAGCCAGACAGCCCACCAGACCACACTCATAGGGAGGATCCACAGATTTCGAACCCGACATGGCTGCAAAGACCACTGTTGTATCCATGAGGATGCACAAGATGATTGAGCAGAGACGCATAGAGCACCTACATAGAGGCCACTACAGGAGACTGGTCTCACGACGCCAGAGGACATTACGGGCATTCAGACAGAGACACCTCGGGGGGACCCTCCATTGTTGCCTACAGATCACGGGCTCTCGAGGGACCAGATTATCCACTTGATCCAGGGAGGAGAGGTGGAGGGGCATGACTTCTTCTACT